>NC_086319.1:51450405-52050405 GCF_036172605.1 Pelobates fuscus | reverse complement strand
GAATCTCTTCCTTCCTGAAGAAACCTGTGTCCACTTCTCTGTGCTTGGCTTCCGTCAGTTTCTCCGGTATCAGTAGTTGCCTGTACCAAGGCTTTTACTAACTCTTCCATCTTGCTTTTTTTTTTTTTTTCAGCCACCTGGTAAATACCACACACCACACCTGCAGGCCTCTGTTTCAAACAACCAGTCTCAGTTTGCAGAGTCACAGTACCTTAGGCCTCTATACCCACAGACCGTATAAATGTGCTTTAAATGCCCATATTCTCCACCATCTTGTGACCTTTATGGGCAAAGCAACACATTCCTCTAGGGTAACAGGTATAGAACAACAGTCTCTTATGCAAAAATGGTGTGGTTTATTTACATCGTGCACAAAAATCCATGCAGCAATCAATTTGTTCAAAACTGCAGCACAACAGAAAGGAAAATCTACAAACAAAATCCTAGCTCAAATTTGAGCACTAACTAAACATAAAGTAATGTCCCTTACTAAACCAGGGTAATAAACTACACAAATCTCCCCTTTCTGCTCTGAGACCTGCTAATTAAAGCCTCAGCAGTTGCTAATTGGGCAGGTGAAGGAGTACAGACTATGGAGGATTCTGGGCAGTGGCGTACACATGACCCATGGGGCCCCGGTGCGAAAATTGATCCGTGGGCCCCCCCCAACCCCCCGCGCTTACTCTGGCGGACCGGGGCCGCAACACATTGCGGCGGGCACCTGGTCGCAGGGGTTGCAGGGCTGCGAACCCTGCGACCGCGGTATGTACGCCAGTGCATACAGATGCACACACTTAAAGGACCACTACAGACACCCAGACCACATCAGCTCAATGAAGTGGTCTGGGTGTCAGGTCCCTCTGGTTTTAACCCTGCAGCTGAAAACATAGCAGTTTCAGAGAAACTGCTATGTTTCACTGAGGGTTAATCCAGCCTCTAGTAGCTGTCTCACTGACAGCCGCTAGAGGCGCTTCCGCGATTCTAAGACACTGAACGTCCATAGAAAAGCATTGAGTAATGCTTTCCTATGGGCGGTTTGAATGCGTGCGCGGCTCTTGCCGCGCATGCGCATTGGGAGCTGAGAGGCAGAGGTTTCCCCTGCGCCAAGGGAGTCCGGCGCTGGAGAAAGGTAAGTGCTGAAGACACACACACACTCTCACGAACAGACGCATACACACTAGCTAACAGACACACACATTTACTGACAGAGACACACTCAGCGACAGACATACATACACACTCACTTACAAAACATACACTCTCACTGACAAACACACACTCACTAACAGACATCAAACAGACTCACTAACACACACACAAACACACTCAGTAACAGACACACACAGTAACACAATCACTGACACTCACTAGCAGACACACACTCACTCACTGACACTAGCAGACACACACACTCTAACACACACACAGTAACACACTCACTGACACTCACTAGCAGACACAAACACTAACACACACACTCACACTAACACACACTAACACTAACACACACTAACACTAACACTCACACTAACACACACACACACACTCACACTAACGTTTTTTTGTATTTAATCCCCCCAGCCTCCTTACCTTTTGGAGTGCTGAGGGGATTCCCTGGGGTCCAGTGGTGCTGCTGGGCTCCTGGGGGTCCGGTCACCCGGCGGGCAGTCAGGCTGGCGGGCGCGCGAGGGAGCACTCTCCCCTGAGTGCTTCCTCTTCAGCTCCCTCGCGCGCCGCGTACTGATACCGGCGCCGGAAGATGACGTCATCTTCCGGCGCCGGCATCCCTACGCGGTGCGCGAGGGAGCTGAAGAGGAAGCACCCAGGAGACAGTGCTCCCTCGCGCGCCCGCAGGACCGGCCAGCCGGGTGGCAGCAGGGCCAGCCTCGGGGGGCCCAGAGGTGGCCGGCTCTAGGGCCCCCCAGGAGAAGAGGCTGGCCCAGTGGCTACATACCGGGTCGCAGGGGCGGGCCCGGTCGCAGCCGCGACCCCTGCGACCCTGGTATGTACGCCACTGATTCTGGGTCCTAGATACCTTCCTTCTATTACCCTCCCATAGACTCTGTCACAGTCCCTATGTCTCACAGTGTCCCCATGTGTCTCAGTGTCCCCATTTCTCCCAGTATCCTCTAGTGTCTCAGTGTCCTCGTGTTTTCCATTGTCCCCAAATGTCTAAGTGTCCCCAGGTCTCCCAGTATCCCCTAGTGTCTGTGTCCCCATGTGTCCCCTAGTTTCTCAGTGTCCCCTAGTGTCTCAGTGTCCCCATGTCTCCCTGCTGCCTTTCCCCCCATCCCTCACTTACCTGAGCTGTAGAGCTGCTGTCTGAACTCTCTGTGCTGTGTAGCTGCTCCCCAATGGATCAGTGAGTAGTAGAGAGAAGCAGGGAGGAATATGCTGTTACTTCCTATCCCTGCCTCTCTCCACACACAGTGACCCCTACTGGCCGGTGCTGGTATTGCAGAGTAATTTCCGTTTATACTGAGAAAAATACCTGCATTTGTATTGCCGGTATTACTGCAATACTGGCACTGGCCAGGCAGCCTCAAATACCAGCTGTGCCAGTAAAATACCAGTCAGGTGGCACACCTAAGAGTAGTGTGTAAAAAAATATATATATTCTTGCCAGGTTTTAAAGTTATTCCATTTTGATAAAACCCAAGTGGTGAAACGCGTTAATGGATTTTATTATATACTTTTAATAATAAATTACGTTTGGCTTTATATTTGTGCCATTCATATTTTTTTATTATACATTTTTATCGCTTCTATTTTATATTTTTTTCCTTTCCTGGCTATTTTATACATCCTAAGGTGGGGATTATACCACCCACGCAATATCTCAAGTGCAGTGTCATCTGCACTTTATACTCACCAGACCCAAAGTGGACCAGAATTCCGTGATATCCTACTAGCAGGGATTATACTGCAGAACGCCTATTCCCCTTGAGCTGGTTATAGCTCATGCAAATGTGAGTTCTTTACATTTTATTTTTTATCTACTACGTACCCCACAACCTGCACAATTGGTCCTTTTCCCTTTTATATTTTACATATCACGGGAGGATCCAAAGCATCATAAGAAGAGAGAACACTCTACCAGTAGAACACTCTACCAGTACAACCAGTGCAACAAACATTGACATTTTGTTTTAAAATAAGCACTTTTTATTTTATTATTTTTTTACTTTTTATGGGACTTATTTCACTGTATTTTTAGGTCATTTTTTGGCGCAGCCTTTTTTCTCCTTTTACCTGTATATTTTTTAATGGGCCTATTCCATGGGCCTGGGCCTGGGTCTGGAGCTGCAGCTCCATCAGCCCCTATGTTAATCCGGCCCTGATTAGACTGCACAGTCTGCTGCTTTTTTTTTTTTTTTTATCACTAGGCTATTTCACAATTAAACTACTTCCCCCCTCCTCCATCCCACCCCCCCCCCAAAAAAAGTGCTACCACCTTGCATTTTTTAATAGAATACAATCATATAACGCTGCTTAGCACAAGACAGAGATGCAATGTTGTCACATTCAGCTCCATTTTGTACTTTTTTTTATAACAAAGATAGATTTTTGATGAAGCAAAAGAACATCTATTACCAGCTATTGACTTGCACAGAATAACTAATGATTCTTAATTGGTGTAATTACAATACCAAGCATAAAATGCAAATATTTCATCAGTAGGCAAAATGCAGCTTGTGAATACAAATTAATTGGGGGGTTGGGGGGTGGGAGTAAAAATATTCCAAAATTATTTTACCCCGTTTGTTGTGGCTTGGAACTTGCCAGGATACGACGAGAAAATTCTGAGTTTCGAAAGTTTATTTTCGGTAACATTTTTGGGTCGAAATTTGCATTAACTGCTAAACAAAATTACATGTGCATGTGACATTGTAATTATTCCAAAAAAGGAAACTTACATAAGGAGAATAGTTAGAATAGTCAGGTTTTGGAACTATTTTACAGGGATCCAGTTTATAAACATGATACTTACTAGGGGACACATTCTTAACCCCTTAAGGACACATGACGCGTGAGACATGTCATGATTCCCTTTTATTCCAGAAGTTTGGTCCTTAAGGGGTTAAAGGGTTACTCCAATGTATTTTTAATATAGATTTTTTTTTTCCAGCTATCTAGTCTTATAGTGGACTTCAACCAGCTGTCAGAAGTAAATGATGGCGGGTAGTAGAGTAGGTGGGACACATAGAATAGAATGTAGGGAAGAGAATTAGAGGGAGATGTCTGTCATTATAGAGGGACGGTGGGAGGAGTGTCTGTCATTACGGAGGGAGCTGAACTGAGACACTGCAAGTAAAAAAGCTAATTATGCCTGTCGCCAGCACACAGTGCTGGCTCACAAGATATGTCATTTTTGCACAGAACTAACAATTGGACTGCCTAAATCACTAATGCTATGGGTGGAACCAGACTCTGGCACAAAATTGCAGATATATCTGCACGTGCATACTTTCAAACAGAAACGCTGCACACATAGATTGCTAGCTACAGGACCACTTCTAAAGGTACAACTGGTCATGGAGGTTGGAGTAACCCTTCAAATAATAAAAGTTTGCTCCGTGATGCATTCTTATAAAAAACAAACAAACAAAAAAAAAAAACTACTTCATAAGACTAATAAAGCTTTTAGAGGAGTCTTTGACGTCAATTACCCTAAATTTACCCTTTAACCTTAGCTAGAGCCAACAAACTAAAAGAGGGAGCAAAATAATACTGAGAATGGACAACAACTGCGTTTCGCATCTGGACCACCATGGGATCAGTCTGATATGGAAATGGTTTATGTTCTCCCTGTAATGGCACTAGAGCTAAAACCAGCATGAGAACTGAGCGTGCAATGAATGAAGGGCAAACTATTTGAGTTTGGGTGGGAGTTGACATCTCTCACGCCTGTACTGGCACAGAAATGGTAAAGCTAGGCAATCACTGTGTCATGCCCTGCATTGTTGCACTGTAGAAATATTGTTAATAAATAAAGAGTGTGTAGTGGGCGCATAAAATAGTTATCTAATGGAGCTGGTATGGCTTATTACAGCACAGGAAGGGCTAATTTGGCTGCCCTGTTACATAAAATGTACAATAACTAATTATAGATCAGTTATTGTACATTGATACCGATCATTGTCAGGTTTGATTTAGCTGATTTAGGAATGTGCTATGCGTCAGATCATAGGAAAATATTTTAAAATGAGACCCTTTCCTTTGAAGCCAGGTGGTAACCACATGCCTGTTGGTGCTCTGGTATAACAGAGGTATAAGAGGCTAATGAACAACTAGGAACCAGTAGACCAGGGGCGGGCTGGGAAGGGGGGCAGTGAGGCAGACCGCCCTAAATCCAGGGGCCAGGGCCGTCGTTAACGAGCCCAGTTACTTCGGGGGGGCCAAGGCAGCTGCCCTGTGGGCCCCCTGCCCACAAACAGGATACTGACAAGCCCATCGGAATACTGAAAAATGTCCCGGTGAGCAGCCACACCTGAAGTAATCAGGGGACCAGGCCCTTTGATAGTGCTCCAGACCCCTAATTCTGTTTGTTTCCCCGCGGCCTGCTGGAAGGAAGTGAGGTCACATCATTTCCTCCCAAGTAACAGAGAGCCTCGTGGGAAGGACACACAGGAAGAGGAGGAGGAGGAGGCTGTGTATCTGGCTGGGGAGTAGGAGGCACACACAGAGCCTGGTTCCTCAGACTCCCATCAGCCTTGGCCATCCAGCTCCCGCTGGACCCCAGGTAAGCCATCCTTCTATACCCAATACATTTTCTACTCTGAATCACAACAAAAATACAATAATACTAAACCAGAAGTGAATAATCGTGCCTCCTATTGTACATATTCAGAATGTTAAGGGTATATCTTAGAATAGAAGTCCAAACATGACTTAAGCCATTTAGAGGAATTGAAAAAGTCACCACTTCTAACTCGCAGACGGGTCTTGTAAGATGTCTTTGGGTAAACTGTGACCGTACCATAGATGTAAAAATGATTTCTGTTCCAGGCGTAAGAGATAAAAACATTTTATAAACTCTTTTAAATAGATTGATGTCTAAATTGGCCAAAAGGTGAGAGGGAATGTGTAATCAACTGAGAGGTCCTACAGTCACACGTACCCTGTACCTGTCAGGACTAACCCTAACAAACAAACCTAGGTTGAAACAAGGTAGGTATGCGTACTGGTCCTTAGAGTGACCGGGCTAGCACTGAGAGCAGGAGAGGGCTGGCAGCCTTTGGCCTGGGGGGCAAATCCAGTCAAGTGGCCCATTGCACCAAGAGGAGTGTAAAAACACCTTTCCCTTGTGATTGAAAGGGGGTGTGGGGGGAGCAGTCACCTAAACAGACACTCCATGACAAGCACACACACACTTGCTGATTTGGCGCACACTAAAAAACACAAACTCACTGACAGGCACACGCACACACTCACTGACAGGCACACAGACACACACAGAAAGACACAATGTTACAGGCATACTGACTCAGACAGACATACTGACACACACACACACACACACACACACAGGCATACTGGCTGACATACACACACACACACACACACACACAAACTGGCACACACAGAGACATACTTGCACGCACACATAGACATACTGGCGCACACACACACAGACATACTGACACACACATACACCCAAACTTTACACTTGTAAAACCAGTAGACAGTGGCTGAGTAAAGGGACAGGGCTGTAGTGGGGGGACAGGGGCTGTAGTGGTGGGTATAAACTGTAATTGGGGGGTTTAGGAAATGGAGGGGGGGGGATAGGGGCTTAAGTGTAATGATATTGATGTTACAAAGTTTTGGAGTCCAGTAGCCAGATCAGCAATGTTTTCTGCCAGAGGTAGCCACTCGTTACCCAGGTGGTTGAGCCCCTGAGCCTTGAGTGGCCTTCTGGTCTTAAGCAGAGATGGGAGACTGGAACAGAGAGATGATAATCGTAGTGAGGCAAGCCGAGGTCAGTGGGAAGGAGAAGCAGCAAAGTCAAAACGGTCCAAAATCAGCAACAGGTAGGCGAAACAGGAACAAGCTTGATTAGAGAGTACAGGAACCACAATAATCTGGCAAAGGTACAGAGACAGGAAGTGGCTTTTATAGGCCAAGAACCAGACACATGACCAGACACAGCTGAAGAGACTTGTCACTGATACCAATGCTGTAGAGTCAAGGTTACCAGATCTCAGGTACATTTGTAAAAGGCAGGCTGGTGTACTGGTAAGGAAGAGGTTTAGCAGCATGTAAACCAGGGTTCGAAACCCAGCAGAGTCAGTTCCTCACATTACTCCCACCTCTACAGGCGCAGCCTCTGGATGCCCTATTTCCTGGTTTAGCAGGGTACTGTGCATGGAAAGACTGAAGAAGATCAGGAGCATGAATATTGTCCACTGGTTCCCACGATCTATCTTCTTCACCATAGCCTTTCCAATGAACCAAATACTGAAGCTTGTTGCGGAATATCCTGGAGTCAAGAATTTTTTCCACCTCGTATTCATCTTCACCATCCACGAGGACTGGTGGTGGGGCAGGCAGGGCTCGACCAGGGAAAGTATTTTCATGAAAAGGTTTAAGCAGTGCAACGTGAAACACCGGATGTATTTTCATGGAATCTGGAAGTTGCAGACGGAAGGTGACAGCATTGATCTGAGCGATAATCTCAAAAGGTCCCATGAACCTTTGACCCAATTTATGAGAAGGAATCCTAAGCTTAAGATTCTTTGTTGACAGCCAAACCTTGTCACCAACATGATAAACTGGGGCCTCCTTTCTATGCCTATCAGCAGCTCTTTTGTAACATTCCTGAGCCTCCGAAAGAGTCTTCTTCAACAGTTCTTGGGAATCTCGTAAGGCGGTTAGCCGGTCAGTGACTGCAGGAATGGAAGTAGTAATTGGGAGACTCACTAGAAAGGTTGGATGGTAACCATAATTAGCAAAAAATGGGCTCAGAGAAGTGGAGCAGTGTTGGGCATTGTTATAGGCAAATTCCGCCGTGGGTAGAAAATCCAGCCAGTCATCCTGCAGGTAACTAATATAGCACCGCAAATATTGTTCTAAAGTCTGGTTGGTTCGCTCAGTCTGTCCATTACTTTGTGGATGAAAAGCTGACGACAGATTTACACTAATACCTAGAATAGAACACAAATATTTCCAAAAATGAGATGTAAACTGCACTCCCCTGTCAGAAATTACTTCATCAGGCACTCCATGCAAGCGAAATATTTCCCGAATAACTAGGTCAGCAGTCTGTTTAGCAGAAGGGTAAACCGGTCCACAACAACAAGAATGGTAGTGTGTTCCTTAGAGGGAGGTAGTTCCACAATAAAGTCCATGGATATAGATCCCCAGGGACGATGAGGAATAGGAAGAGGCTGAAGCATGCCAACAGGGGATGAGCGAGGAGTCTTATGTCTGGCACATACATCACAAGAGGACACATACTTCTTAACATCCTCATAATATTTAGGCCACCAAAAGGATCGGGTAAGTAGTTCTTGTGTCTTTCGGATTCCTGGATGACCTGCTGGTTTTGAGTCATGGTAGAGACGTAAAACGTCCAGTCGCACTGATTCTGGAACAAACAGACGAAAAATCCAAAACCCATTAAGCATGGTCATATGAAGATCACGTGGAGGATCACGAAAAACTGGATCTTCAGCGTAGCCCTTTTTAATGCGAGACATTAGATCAGAAGGAAAGGTAACTCCTAAAAATCTACTCTCAGGCAAGATGGTGGCTTTGGTTACTGTAGTATGGAGGGGGTCAGCTATCCTAGACAAGGCTTCTGCCTTGCCATTTCTGGAACCAGGGCGGTATGAAATAAAAAAATTAAACCTTGAGAAAAATAGGGACCAGCGCGCTTGTCTGGCTGACAGTCTCTTAGCTGATTGAATACATTCCAGATTTTTGTGATCTGTGAGGACAGTAATTGGATGGGTGGCTCCCTCCAATAGATGTCTCCATTCGGCAAAGGCAGCTTTTATAGCCAAAAGTTCTTTATTCCCTATGTCATAATTTCTTTCTGCTGGTAACATCTGGCGGAAATAGAAGGCACATGGATGTAACAACATCTTAGGTCCAATCCTTTGAGACAGTATAGCCCCAACAGCTGAATCAGAAGCATCTACCTCTACAGTAAATGGCAATTCTGGCTGAGGATGTACCAGGATAGGGGCAGATGTAAACAGAGTCTTTAATCTGGAAAATGCAGTGTCAGCCTTATTGGACCACTGAAAAGGAGTCCCTTTACGTGTAAGTTCAGTGATCGGTGTAATAACGGCAGAGAAATTCTTAATGAAACGCCTGTAAAAATTGGCAAACCCCACAAATCTCTGAATATCTTTTTCATTCTTGGGGATGGGCCAGTCCAGCACAGCTTTAATTTTACTTGCGTCCATACTTAAACCTTTAGGAGTTATTACATATCCCAGGAATTGAATTTCTGTTTGTTCAAACTCACATTTTTCCAGTTTAATCTATAGGTGGTGGGTACGAAGGCGCTCAAGAACAATGCAGACCTGTTTTCTGTGATTTTCAAGATTATCAGAAAATATCAGGATATCATCCAAATATGCCACAACAAACTGATCCAGGAGATCCCGTAGTACATCATTGATTAGATGCTGAAAAGTTGCAGGGGCATTACAAAGCCCAAATGGCATTACTAGATATTTGTAATGTCCGTACCTGGTTCTGAAAGCTGTTTTCCATTCATCATTTGGTCTTATGCGAACCAGATTATATGCCCCCCGTAGATCAAGCTTCGTAAATATTTTAGCTGAGCGAAGTCTCTCCAGAAGTTCAGGAATGAGAGGCAAGGAATAGCGGTTTTTAACAGTGATTTTATTAATGTCCCTGTAATCGACACATGGCCGTAGACTGCCATCTTTCTTTTCTACAAAGAATATAGGAGCTCCTGCTGGAGAAGTAGATGGTCGAATAAAGCCTTTGGCAAGATTTTCTTGTATGTATTCACGAAGTGCTTTCAATTCAGGCTCAGAAAGGGAGTATATACGGCCAAATGGGATAGCAGCTCCAGGTAGCAGCTCTATGGGGCAATCATAAGGCCTGTGAGGTGGAAGCTGATCAGCATTCTTCTTATCACAGACATCTGCAAAATCCCGATATTGTAGAGGAAGCTTAGTTAAGTTTGTATCAACCATTTCATTAATTGTTGTGGCAACAGGTGTGGCCTTAGAGGGTTGACAATTCATTTAGCAGTGTTCTGAAGGAAAGGACAAAGTTCTAGTCTTCCAATCAATCTGTGGGTTATGCAGAGCAAGCCAGGGTATACCCAAAATCCCTGGAAACTGTGTTGAGGAAATTAGGTGGAAAGATATAGACTCATGGTGATTCACTTCCAGAATCATTTTAAGGGCACAGTCTCATGTGTAACCGGGCCTGACGTAAGTGGAGAACCGTCTACTGTTTCCATTAACACAGGTGAAGATTTAGGGATAGACTGAATTTTATTTCCTGCTGCAAATTTAATATCCATAAAGTTTCCGCCTGCTCCAGAATCTATCATAGCTGTAGTTGAAATTTTATTATCACCATATTGCAAAGTGATAGGCACCACCAAATGAGGATGTTGAGTCATCATACCCTCTTCACCCTGAGCCAGAGAAAACAAGGGTTGTGTGACAGAATCCAGTTGGTCTGAAATCTGGGATTGGTGTTGAATCTGTGCACCCTCAGCAGTCATAGCTATTGTTCTTTTAGACTTGCTAGGGCAATTGATGGCATAATGCCCTGCACTACCACAATACAGGCATAAATTGTGAGTGCGTCGCCACTGTTTTTCTTCATTGGATAATGACCCTCTTATTAGATCTACCTGCATAGCCTCAGGTTCAGAGTCTGTAGGTGTTTGTGGGGTCGGAGTAGAAATTCTTGAATAGAAAGTAGGAGTAACACTTGGTTTAAAAGAGCCCTGTCTTTCCAATCTTCTTTCTGAAAGTCTCCGATCAATACGGATAGCCAACCGCACAAATGCATCAAACTCAACAGGAAGATCAACACGAGCTAGCTCATCTTTTATAGCTTCTGAGAGACCCCTTCTGAAGTGGAACCTCTGGGCTGATTGGTTCCAAGTAGTATCAGCAACCCACTGTCTGAATTCAGCAGCATATTCAGCCACAGAGCGCCTCCCTTGATGCAAATGAAGGAGAGTGGCTTCTGCTGTAGCACAGCGATTGGGGTCATCAAAAACTAGGCACATGGCCTCAAGAAAGTCTTTTAAATTTCCCAAGACTGGACTGTCCTGTTCCAGAAAAGGGGAGCCCCAAGCCAGGGCTTCATCTTTGAATAGGGAGAAAATAAATCCCACCTTCTCTCTTTCAGATGGAAAACGGTTAGGTAACATCATGAAATGCAAACGGCATTGATTTAGGAAACCCCTAAATTTTTTGCGGTCTCCTCCAAATTTTTCTGGTAGAGGCAAGCGGGCATCTTGTGCAGGTGTAACAGTAGTAGCAGCAGCAGCCGCAACATCATGTGCCCTGTAGATGGTAAGCTCACTATGCATTGATCGAACTTCATTTTGCAGTTCAGCTACCTGATCTTGCAGCACTTGAATGGTCTGTGCCTGGGTCTGCATAGTTCTTGCATTATAAGCAACCTGCTGGGCCAATGCAGAATTTTTTATAATTCTTTATTTTTGTAGTGCTTAGAGTTACAGACATGCTTATATCGCCACGACAGCAGATACAAGTCGATGGTATAACAAAGAATAAACAGTTTCATGGCGAACATTGACAGCACAATTTTTTTAGGAGTCAGGCTAGATACAAATGTCTACAACATTAGTTTTAATCAGGCTGATAGTTACGAAAAGGTAGGATAGACATTTTGGTTAACATCAGGAACTTATAAGGATTAACATACGATGTGCAGGCTTAGGTAATATGCTATGGATCCACTGCGCCACTTCCATACTGTTCAGTGATTCACTATATTGTATGTTGCATTACGTTGGTCTCGATTAGAGTCCTGCCTAGCAGGTTGGTCCCAGTGCCTATGTTTATGTGCTTATAGTGTCTCAGCATATGTTAAACAAGCTAGTCTGCAAATAATTAGTTTTTAATGCCATTTCTATGCATGCGATGAGTAAATTTCTGTTCATAATAAATATTCCTTTATTAGGTTTTGCCTTTGTCATTTGAAGAGACCTATTTAATAGTATTTTTAGATATTGTGCTAAATTGTGTTTTGTGGGTTCTGTAAATTTATTTGGTAGTTAACTGAAGACGCCCATTTATAAATTTGATTGTTGGTGTTAGCTTTTCATACTAGTGTAGGTTGTGTTAAAGGATATTTGTTATTAGTATTTTTGGTCTAGTGCAAACAGTGATTTTGTTTTTATCCCTTTCACCCATAAAACCAGGACGCGGACACACTTGGAGTAATGTGTTCCGTGACACAATGTGCTGGCCGGTCTCCCTCAATAGCTTCAGTCAAAGTGTACTAGAAATTATAGAACATTTTTATTGCTTCTCCTCTTCCTCTCTATTGTTCACTTCTAACTTGATCTGTGAATAAAACCAACATTTAAGGGCTGTCCCCTAATGACTAATCATCTTTTTCTTCTACCTCTTGTTGGACAGGAAATACAGCCCACATCATTGGGCAAACCATGTCCGCCATGGAAACTAAGCTACTATTTGACTCCTCAAAATTAACTTCTCCATTCGGTCTCTTGGTTTGTTTTTTGCGGCATGGATAGAACTTCAAATTATCTAACAAAGGAAATGACTCATTCATTACTTGTTTCGTGATTTGTCCATATGGTGATTCGGACTATGGGATTCTGGATGAACCAACGATCACCCAAAATCCGGATAAAGCACAATTCATATGAAACTTAACGCACAAGTCTAGTGGTTTGTGAGTATGAAACGTCACTGTTCTACTGCCCAATTATTTGTTTTATATTTGTGAAAATGACTTGCATGCACTTCCTTCTCTTGACTTGTAATTGCGAACTACTTTGCTTAGGTTTATTTTAACCTGAAAGAATGATCATGTCAATTAATCATTTTAATTAAATTAAATTATTTGGGGTAATTGGCATTACAATGCTGCTGATATCCTGGCTCTGGCAAGGAAATTTTTTTTTTACTTCGCTATTGAAATTGGAACATGAATTTTATATTAAAATCCTTTTTAGAGTGATTTGTGATGAGTACATTTCATTTTTTTAAATTTTTTTTTTTAAATTCTTTATTTTATTGTGCAGTTGGTGTACAGAGTACGTTTGCCACGACAGCGGGACAAAGCAAATGATAGCATACATTTTATGACAATGACATGGCATTCAGATTTCTTGCACATTTTTTGTTATTTACGCAATGGAACAGTATCAATCACTAAACATTTAAAGGTATAACTATGCATCGTTTCGATTAAACAGTACGATTGTTGGAGTCAGAGTGGAGATTGTAGTAGCTGAAGTTTAGCATGCCTATATGACTAAAAAGTGGGTTCAGAGGTAATATGGCACTCAAGCATGAGTACCTGCGGAACATGGTTAGTGGTGAATATATTAGGTTGTAGACCACAAGCTGGATACAGGCATTCAATTGGTAGCACAGTTTTTAGTGTAAAGAAACATGTTAGTTAACAAAAAGGCACGTGATCAACCTGCACTATATATGCTGTTTTTCGAGTGTCACCATTAGATTGTTGGAGGCATCGCACATTGTAATTAGGACGGATCAGGTGACAGTAAGAATATACTTATGAATACGCCCTATTTCATGATCTAGGTCTTATAAGCAGAGCCTGCACGCTGTGTGTGAGGGCTGCGTATTGATAGCAAGACGTCAGTTACGTATAGTAAGTGCTTATATAGCTAGTGTATAGGCTCTCAATGGAGTCGACTAGTTGGTGCCATCAGACATGGTTAGCTGTCTGGATGTGTGAGCATTGGCTCACGATGGTAACAAAAATGAAAAAGGGAACATAAATATAAAAAAATATATCCATAACAAATACAAATAAAAAAGGCACATAAAATATATAAAATTGGGGGCGGGGCCTGACCGCCGAGCCGGCTGGAAGTGGGGCACCTCGGCTCCGCTAAGAATAATAAAATAACCGGGCAAAACCTACCTTTTTCCCCCTGAAAACGGCTCAACAGCCACATGAAGGCAAAGGGGACACAGGCAGATACCCTGGAGGTCGGTATCAACCCCAGTCCTGTCGGCGAGGCGGACTGCTGGGCGACTGGGATGGAGGCCTGTCGTGAGGCTCTGGCGGGAGAGGCGGCCGCTCTCCCGCGCTTAGTCCGGTGGGACCTCTCGCACGCCTACTGAGGGCCCCGTTTCCCCCCCCTGTGGGCCGGGGGGGTTATCCCGGACCCCAACGGAGAGGCAGTGACCGCTTCTATCACCTTGGCGGCGACATGATCACACAAGAACCGCGTGGCAAATTCCAAGATGGCCGCCGCGATTAAAGTAAGCCGGAGATCAAGCTCCCACATACAGTATCAGAAGTTACAACTCCCTGTGACACTGGCAGACCCAAGGGGACTTTACCAAGACACTCACTCAGCTTACCCTGAGAGGAGCAGCAATCGCAGCATACAAGCATTATTCTGCACTTAAGGCTGATGCTGGCAAATTACACAAACGCACCCCTGACCGGCAAGTACTAAAACGCTCCACCACCCAGCGGGAAAATGGGGGACCTGACGCTGGTGACCAGGACGGCAGCCGACCCAGCGCAGTTACAGGGGTAACAAAGCAGCTGCTAACCTGCTACAACGACAGCCCAGCAGAGCACTGAACTTTCCTTAGTTTAGCACTGTGATCCTTTCTGACCTTACTGTAATCACTGTAAAATTGTCTTACCTTAATGTATGCATTTCCCGGCAAACTCAGTGACTAGCTGCCTCTCGGTGGCTAACCTTAAGCAGTGTGGATAAATCCATACCTGATATTAGCTTACGACCTACCGATAATATATTAACACTTAAATTAGGACAACTGCGCAATACCTAGCATGTAACCAAACAGTCACGACACACATAATCGCAGTTGCGTCCGGTCCAGCATGTTACTTAATCTTGATTATTACCTACGTAACCTTATTACTAGCAATGTTTTGCCTATTTTAAGCGACCTATCTAAGTTGCGCTCATGCTCCGTGAAACTTAGTTTGTGAATTACCTTGTTCAACTGAATGTTAAATATAAAAAATGTGCAAGCTTTAACATAACCCTGATTGTTATAAATGTTTTTTGATCAAGCATGGGGAATGCCGTCGGGGTACCCCAGGCGTGTTGTTTCTCCTATCTGCACTACAAAAATAAAGAATTAAAAAAAAAATATATATATATATATAAAATTATAAAAAGTTCACATACTTATGAATATGCCCTGCGTCATGATCTAGGTCTTATAAGCAGGGCCTGCATGCAGTGTGTGAGGGCTATGTATTGATAGCAAGATGCCAGGTATGTATAATAAGTGCTTAGATAGCTAGTGCATAGACTCTCAATGGAGCCGACTAGTTGGTGTCGACCGACATAGCTAGCTGTCTGGATGTATGAGCATAGACCCACGATGGTAACAAAGATAAAGAAGGGAACATAAAATATAAAAAATACATCTATAACAAATATAAAGAAAAAAGGCACATAAAACATATAAAAATATAAAAAGTTTACATACTTATGAATATGCCCTGTGTCATGATCTAGGTCTTATAAGCAGAGCCTGCATGTAGTGTGTGAGGGTTACGTATTGATAGCAAGATGCCAATTATGTATAGTAAGTGCTTATAGAGCTAGTGCATAGACTCTCAATGGAGCCGTCTAGTTGGTGTCGTCAGACATATCTAGCTGTCTGGCTGTGTGAGCATAGGCCCACGGTGGTTACAAAAATGTAAAAGAGATCATAAGATATAAAAATATGTATCTAAAAAATACAAAGTAAAAAGGAACCTGAAGTATATAAAAATATAAAAAGTTCGCGAAACGTAGATTAGTTCCATATTATGCATAAGCGTGAGGAAACCTAACGTTACAGGTATGCCTGGGTCCTCAGGTCATCGGGAGGTATGTATGGTGTTGTGCAGTACGTTACGCTAGACCTACAGGATATGTCCAGCTTCAAGTTGTAACCTTGGCATAGGGGTCTGCGGGTGGTCTCCGGGGTACAAACTCTGGGGCTTCAGCCGAATATCCTCCTGGTGGGCGCAATTGGCTTGTTGGTCGCGTCGGCTGAGCCAGTGCATTCAAGGAGAGGCCAAGTAAACCCAGCTTCTTAGTGGCCTCTTGCATGTCGTGGATTATATGCCTGTTGCCCCCTGCTTCTATAGTAAGGGTGCGCCCCGGTCCCCACCGGTACCGGATTTGTTGGATGCGCAAGAGAGCTGTGAATGGGCTCATATGTCTCCTCCACGCCAGTGTACCGCCCGTTAAGTCCGCGTAGAATGAGATGGTCATTCCCTCAAAGGGGTATGTAGGCTGACCTTTAACGAGATCCAGGACTTGTCCCTGAACGACTGGAATTGGAGAATCAGGTCCCCTGTTGCAGTTGGTGGGGCTGTTGCTGGACACGGTACGCGGAATATTCTTTCCAGGGCGGTTGCTTTTGCTGCTTTGGGCGCTAATAACGCTGTGAGTAGTCTCCTGACAAAATGTGTCAGTTCAGCCTCTGGGACGGTGTCTGCAACCTCTCGTAGCTTTAAATTGTTTTGTCGGTTCTTATCTTCGTGGGCGGCAATTTGTTGCTCGTGTTGCCGGATTTTTTGTTGTAAGTCTCATATCGCTGCCTGGAGGTCTGCAATCTGTTTCGCGTGGTCGGTGGAGGTGGCTTCCACTGCATCCAGCCTGTTGGTAATGCCCTTAATGTCCTCTCTAAGCAGGGCAACATCGTCCGCTATTTTTTTATGGTGATCAGCCATGAGGGCCCCAATTACTTCCATGGTCACTGGGGTAGGGGGTTTTGTGGGTGGCTGTGTCCGTGATGGTGTCGGGGTCGGCATGGACAGCATGAGGTCTCCCTCATCTTCGTCTGACGACCTGTCTGTGAAATCTGAGCAGCCGCCGTGTAGAGACGCCATCTTGGCTCCTGCAGCATTGTGTGCTTGCCGCCATAATTCCCCGATATCCATGCCCTGGCGGGGTTTGTCAGGTTTCGCCTTTTTAGTTTTCCTGCCCATTGTGCTTGTGGGGTCTCAAGGTCTCCCTGTGCGAGGTTTGGCGTGAGCTTAAATGCGGGTATTAAGGTTTGTTTCGCTTCTTGGACAGGAGCTAAACGGCCATGCGACCGTCCGCTTCAGACGCTAGGCTCCGCCCGAGTACATTTCATTTTTAATCACGCTCGATAAAACTTTAAAAATAAAATATTATTTTTTTCTGTGCAGTTAACTTTATCAAAATTAGATTTTGCATCAAAATTAGATTTTAATTTAACATATTCCACATCGAAATCCACTTTTAGCTGTAGTTATTGGGTAAATAGGAGTGGTAAATAGTAACTAGCAAGAGTTTTAGCACAAATAATATTTGCTACTAAGGGCAAATAGTGTATCAGTGGAGGTACTTAAAGGAACACTACAGCGTTAGGAATACAAATCTGTTTTATTGAAACTATAGTGCCCCTGTCCCTAGTTAAATACAGTCCCCATATAACCCACCAGTTTACCATAAAATAAAGGGTCTATTTACCTTTAATTTACCTCTGCTATAGTTCAATACAGTGTTTGTAGGACAGCATCATATTAAATTCTTACCTATTTGCTTCCGTGTCACGTGACAAAGATTTATCGGTCAGTGCTGCAGAAGAGTCTCAAGTATGACAACCACTGAGATGGATATAACCTTAAAATTGCAATATTTTACATTGCAGAGTTAAAAGGACAAGGAAGAGGTCTGGGTGACTATAGTGTCTCTTTAACAAGCTTTCCCTAGTTGGTTCTAGTTTAGCGTTAGAGCACAGTTTTAGGTACAGACACAAGGGTCAGCTGTAGTGCCAGGGCACCAGGCCCGGACTGGCCTTTGGGCACACCAGGCAAATGCCCGGTGGGCCGTGATGGCCATGGGCCGAGGCCGGCAGGGGAGATCACAAGATCTCACCAGCTGGTAAATGCAGGGCCAACACGAACCGAATGCCGGCCCCGCTGCGTTCCATGATGGGCCGGTGGGAAGTTCAAAGATCTCCCTCACCGGCCCATATGTAGTGTATTGCGGCCGCCGGCTGGGGAGGGAGGGAGACAGAGAGGACCCGACAGAGTTCTATGTTGCAGCTCCGCTGGGTTCCTCTCGTGAGATTCGGAGCGTTGCACTGCCCATGCTCTGGGTCTCACGAGACTGAACTCTAGCCCCACAGGCTAGAGTTTTCTCACCACTAGCACCACCAGGGATGGCAGCACGGTCCCTCCCTCCCAGGCTAAAGGTAAGAAGGGGGGATACACACACACAAAGCACCCTCACTCACACACAGCACCCCTCACACACAGGACCCTCACACACACAAAGCACCCTCACCACACACACACCTCACACACACATACTGCACACACACACAGCATCCTCACACACACACACACACTGCACCCTTCACACACACTATACTCCTCACAAATACACACTACACATACACACACTACACCCTTCACACACACACTGCACACCTCACACATGCACACAGCAGCCCCCAAACACACTGCAACACACAATACAAACAAATATGTATATATACTACAGAACCCCTTACACACATACTGCACACCCAAACACATTACATTTCAGACACACACTAGATCCCTTACTCAACTCTGGATCATCTACACATATACAAACACTAGATCCCCTACACACACACGTTGCACCAACTGCACACACACTACATTTCGAGCATACACACTCAGGATCCCCTATGCACACACTAGATTCCTTGTAAGCAAACACATACTATATTCCCTAAACACACGCTCTCTGCAACCCCTACATACACACTCTCTACAACCCCTACACACACTACATCACCTATACAAACACACACTACAGCCTGTATGCACACACTCGCTATGCACCCTATGCCCCCTATACACACACTCTCTAAAGCACCTAGACACACATACATTACATTATACCACAAACACAACATGACTGAAACCAACCCTTTTAACATAAATCCACACCACAATCAGCTCACTCTACACACACGCAATCTACACACACAAAATTACGAATTACTCTGGGAGGGAGCCAAGGCCACTGTAGTAGAGGACTGTAGTGGTTATGGTGCATGGAGTGTTCCTTTAATTCTCCATGATTATCCCTGTTTGAGCAAATATTCTGGTCAACTAAGCTATTTTTTCTTCAAAGAAGAGAATTCATTGTTCTTGTTTTGCTTTGTTTCTTCTCCCATCTCCATTCTTAACGTGGCTAAGAAATAATAAGATAAATATATGTGAAAACACAGCAAAGCGTTTACATGTACCTGAATGAGACACCTTTCTCTGGTTAAGTAATGGCAGCATTTTTAATGCTTAGATCTGTGTTCTGGAAAATAACCGTGGACAGAGTCATTAACCTTGCTTAATATATTGTGTACTAACCAGCTGTTTTAATTAACTTGTGTCGTGCTTCCTCTGGAGAACCATTTACCCCTACTGACACCATACATTAAAATAAACACATTGCTTTAAATGATTGTTTGTACAATGAGAATTCGGGTCATTATTTCTTCCAGGTTAGAAAATAACAGCCATTGCCTGTGAAAAATTATCACTCATTCCTCGGATGTTGAACTTAAAATATCTTTTCGATTTTTTACAGCTTGGCTAGGTCCAGCTTATAACGAACACAACTCTACACAATTGGAGATGTCTACAGCAATGTAAACGAGCATTTCAATTTCACGAAAACCATTTGTGAAACTGAGCTATGTCAATAGCAATAAACCATTTGTTTATAAAAGGCCACTGAATTTTTTTCCGGATCTAGGGAATTTATAAGCAATAAAAAATAAATAAATAAATATATGAATCTGATGGCTGCATGTGATATTAAATGAATGGTTAATTTATTCATCCTGAACATGGAGTAATCTGGGGATGGTTTTCATTTACAGCTTCCCATTCTAAAATATTTGGTGTGTGTATTCCCACCATCGAGTGAAACTTATGCCTTGTTTCCACTGAGCGGATTGGTTCGGTACAGTCGGTACAGTTTGGAAGAGTTTGAATGGTCCAGCCTATTCTGGTGAGCGTTTCCACTGCAAGTCAGACCTTCAGGGGCCATGCGGGGTTTAGAAAAAATGCTCTTCCTGTCCACCAATCAATGGATTGTATAGTAGCTCCGCCCTAACCAAACCGTACCATTTCCTATGGCCCTACATCTGAAGCAAGACCCTGAATGGTGCGGTACGGTTCGGTTGTATGGGCCACTTTCATTATAGAAACACTCAAATTAGCGAACCGTACCGAACCGAACCAATCCGCTCAGTGGAAACGAGGCATTGTAGAACTATAACGAAACAAAACTTTCCTTTAAAGGGACACGCTAATGTTAACAATGTGAGAGTGTCTGTGTTTTTTTTTAGTTTAGGTTACAAGATATCCCTTTTAATGTGGTTTTAAAAAAATCTATTACCATTATCCTGTAATCCAGTACTAGGACAGTCTCTTTTCTGTAACCCAATCAGTTTATTGTGAGATTAATACTGATAATTTGTAACTCTATCCAATGTGTTTCATGGAGAAGTACTGCAGAACTACAACGCATGTATGGGAATTGTCACACTGCGACAATTCAATGTTTCTCAAAGAGAAGCACTATATCCAAAGTTTTTTTATGAGAAAGAAGATAAGGTCAGTGTCATCGTGCTGTGTGTGTGATGATGCCAAATGTAAAGAGGAATGTGTTAAGTAGGAGGTGCCTTGAGTGGCTGTTAGTCTGTGCCACGATTTCACAGAGCAAATCGTAACTTGTCATTCACTCCTGTTCCTTACAGATCAAGCAGGAAAATAGTATATCAAATTGCAGAGACTTTTTTTGGCAAACGTGAAATCAAATAAACATGAAAGAGTTTTGTAAATGAGACAGTCCGAATCAGAACAATATAAAACAAAATAGAAAGCAGTCCTTGCTAAATAAAATAGGTTGCTTCGCCTTAATTAGCCAAATTAGCAGTAGGAAGACAAAGAAAGATCATGGCAGCTTGTTCAAATGTAATAAAGTAACAGAACACGAGGATTACTCTAGTCTAAAGGCAAGTCAAGTGATTACTGCAGAAAGCAATTCCCATTTGGAAAAAACAAATACACAGGCTGATAAACTGGTTGGCTGTAAAAAGAGAGTTAATTTAGCTTTCGGCAGCTGAGTTTGAAACATTTGAAGTGCAATGGAGAAATGCAGGAAACTAGGTGAGTATAAGGATCTGATTTGTAGATCCTGGAGGAATCCCCAGAGAGGTAAGTGGAAAAGCAGCTCTGAGTTGATCTGGAGATTCTGAGACCTGAAAAATTAATTAGTAGCAACATGCAAGGCACAGGACAGCATGACAGGCTAGTGTCAGCTCATTAAGAGTGCCCAAGATCAGTGACAGGACGGTCTTAAATAGGCTGTTTTTTGTCAGTGAGCCTGTGAAATTAAAAGGAAAGAACATAATTATTTAAAGAGACAATAACATAAAAATACATGTTCCTGACATGACTAGGGAAAATCAACCACAATAACGGAACAAGTAAGAAACAAAGAACCAGTATGACATGATTTATTAAGGATTACTAAGTTAACCCTTAGAAGAAATACATTTTGACAGCCTGGACAGACAATAGAGGCTAAATGTAAACATAGTTGCTTCTCAGAAATGACAATGTTTTATATTGTTTGACAATTGGTAGATCATCAATGCTCTAAAGCCTGTACATGATGTAGTGGTTTTGGATCTTAGAATGTTCCTTTGATAGTGGATACAATACTTCAAAATGAAAAAGATGAATAATACCCCAGGCCTCTCATAAATGAACTCAAACGAAAAAAAGTAACAAAATCTTGTGACTGGATAAGTGTTGAACCCCTTCACTATCGACCTTGAGTTATTACAGGTAGAAAGAATTGCTTTTTAAATCTCATTAAAAGTTGAGTGGCCACAGCTACCTTTACTTCCAATATACTTGAACTGTGTGCCTCAGGCAACTATAGAATCTGACAGCTGCTGCTGTTAAGTTGGGATGCATGGTGATGTTTTTTTTTAAGACACCTGGCCTGATCAACTGTGAAGTTAGAACTGTATGTTATATCTCTGTTTACACTGCTCCATGTTAAAATAGAACTGTACTGTCACTTTAAACAGTAGTCTCACTGGATACAGTCACATGATTTAAATAAAAAAAAATCCCCACAGTTCCTCTGGAAGACTACAGTATTATATCTGTTATAATATATATATATATTTTAATTCTTTATTTTTTTCAATCTGCAAATATGCCAAAAATACGATTTACATTTGTTGACAGGTCATAAGTATGTAACAGGTCACAATTTGTATATTTCACAAGCGTTGCAGAATGAGGATTTTTAGTTTTTTTGTATGCACCAGTGATAGCAAAAACAGTAAGAAAGTAAGGGGTCTTCCAGGGCTGGAGTAAAGCACTTTTGCGGTGTTCATGAGGGGAGTAGTGCCCTATTGGAAGACTGACCCCCTCCGGCAATCTATGCTGCATTCTTGCATTAGTATACGTTGGTCTGGGGGGGGGGGGGGGTATAGTAATAGAATTGTTCCGCTAAAGAGCATTATGAATGCATGGTCAGAGTCGTGAGTTCTTGTGGGGCACAAGGACCTGCTAGTTTAGGCGTCCTCGTTCGTGTCTTGTTGAGAGTGGCAGACTACAACGTAGCATGCTTAGTAGGGGACCCTGGAAGGGATGGCTTAAGGCTGCCCCAGTGAGTAACACTAGGGTTATCTCTAGGCTAGTTGTGCTCATCGAGGGGTTTTATCACCTACTTGGGTAGTGTGGGGGGGGGGGCAGGTTTGCTATTGTTAACGCGGCTAGGACAATCATAGCTAGCCGTTAGCCAGGTAGAGCCCAGCGGCCGTATCTGTGTATGGATAAGATAGGGTCCTCTTGTGATCGATGCACTTAGGGGAGCAGCGGTGGTTGCCTTTTTTGATTTAGGGAGACGAAATATCCTGTCAAGTCTCAGCAACTTTGTTTGTTTAGGCGGTAAGAGGACTGCAACCAATCGCCTAACATAGTGTGGCAGGTCAGTGAGGGTGACCGAGTCCGGGATTCCACGGATTTTTAGATTGTATTTCCTGCGTTGGTCTTCTATGTTGTCCAGCCTGTCGGCCGTTGTCAGTTGTTGCCTTTGTAGGTCCTCGATTTGTCTTTCGACCGAGGTGAGTCTGGTGTCGTGGGAGCTTGTGGAGGCTTCCAGAAGGACAATCTTGGCTGTTGCGCCTTCAACTGCGTCTTTAAAGTAGGCCATGTCCGCAGCTATGTATTTGCGCAGGTCTGCCAACATAGTTTTGAGCAGATCCGCCGTTACTGGTGCCCCGGCTGGTGTTTGTGCGGGAGAGGGCCCCTGTAGAGTCCCTCTCCGAGATCCGAGGGGGTTCCGTCTGAGGAATAGAAGGAGCCTTCTTCCTCCGGCGCCATCTTTTGCCACGCGGCCTGTTGCGCGGCTTGCTGTGTGTTGCGCAGAAGTTCTGCGATATCTCTGGCGTTTGGGCTTTTCCCGGATTTGTTTTTTTTTGTGTTTTCTGCCCATCTTGTTCTCCTGATAGGGATGCAAGGAATTGGTCAGTGTTACGTCCAATTTCCACCTGAAATTCGCTGTTTTTTGTTCTATTTGGTGCAGACCTCCAAAGTGTTCGACCGTTCTGTTCCACGGCTAGCTCCGCCTCATCATATCTGTTATAATATTAATACATGAGTGTAATTGATTTTTTTTTTTTTTTTATAGATTTTCAATCCCAACCAGAGTATCACAATAAAACAAGTATTACAGGATTACTTATATAAATACACAAAAACGTCAGTAAAGATGACAAATTAGATTAATACGGTGGGAAATCAGCTCTCACTGTGTACACCTCTAAGGATACAGTCACAGTCAGCTGTCACTGGATACTGTCACAGTCAGCTCTCACTGGATACAGTCACAGTCAGCTCTCACTGGATACAGTCACAGTCAGCTCTCACTGGATACGGTCACAGTCAGCTCTCACTGGATAAAGTCACAGTTAGCTCTCACTGAATACAGTCACGGTCAGCTCTCACTGGGTTTAGCCACAGTCTGCTTTCACTGGATACAGTCACAGTCAGCTCTCACTGGATACAGTCACAGTCAGCTCTCACTGGATACTGTCACAGTAAGCTCTCACTGAATACAGTCACAGTCAGCTCTCACTGGATACAGTCACAGTCGGCTCTTACTGGGTTTAGTCGCAGTCTGCTCTCACTGGATACAGTCAGAGTCTGGGTTTAGCCACAGTCTTCTTTCACTGGATACAGTCACAGTCAGCTCTCACTGAATACAGTCACAGTCAGCTCTCACTGGGTTTTGCCACAGTCGGCTCTCACTGGATACAGTCACAGTCTGCTCTCACTGGATACAGTCACAGTTAGCTCTCACTGAATACGGGCACAGTCAGCTCTCACTGGATACAGTCACAGTCTGCTCTCACTGGATACAGTCACAGTCAGCTCTCACTGGATACAGTCACAGTTAGCTCTCACTGAATACGGGCACAGTCAGCTCTCACTGGATACAGTCACAGTCTGCTCTCACTGGATACAGTCACAGTCAGCTCTCACTGGATACAGTCACAGTTAGCTCTCACTGGATACGGGCCCAGTCAGCTCTCACTGGATACAGTCACAGTCAGCTCTCAATGCATACAGCTCTCTTGTACAATCACAGACAACCATGAGTGGATACAGCTAGGGCTGGATTGACATAGCGATAGAGCTGATGCTCCAATCCCATCTCATAGAATAGGCCCTCTGAAGGTGGACGGGGCCTGAGCTTCATGGTGGCTGGCCGCACATCGTGTCAGCTCCAAGCTTATTTCTCGAACTCAGCTAAATAATCAATTCCATGCTTGCAAAAATGCTACACTATGAGCCTTACCTGTTCCTTGAGCTGGCTGGGTGTTTCGGATCAATCACTTTGCTTGCCACTATTGTAAACCTCGGAGGTCCCAGCGAGGTCTCTGGACAGGGGAGGCAGCTGCTCTCCTGTTCGATGCAAGGCTGCATCATCATAGGCATATCTTGCAGTCCCGTGCCCCCCCTTTGGACCGGTGGGGGTTATCTTGAACATCACTGGCCTATAACACGTTGTACAGGGGATCTTTGATACTGTACCTGCTCCAAATGGGATCACAGCTTGTTCAGTCAAGATGGCTTCATCTCTTCCTCATGGGGCTGAGCCTAAACAGCTAAGAAAGGAATGCCATACCCAAATTGAACATTCTCTGAGATCACTGGCTGAGCTATTTGACCACTTTTGGTCTGCCTTGGCAACTCGTCAAGCAACAGTGTTGCTTCAGCATCAGAAGAGAGTCTGGAGGAGTGTGGGCCGTGTGGTGAGTGAGCCTCCCTCAATGATGTGCAAGTGCCTCCAGTTCCTAGCCCGCCTGGGCCGAGGGCCACTAGGAATGAGTCCCCACAGCATCATCCACATGTCTAGAGGACTGACTGCAGCAAGCGGTACTGCAACACCAGGTCCTTCTGTTTCCCCCCATAGGGGAAGAACTGGGACTGTAAAGGCCTCCGAGTCTGTGGCTCAAGGATGCCAGCCTGTGTACCGGCCTGGGGCTAGAGGGGTGCCTTGCGTTGCACCCATTCTACAGCTGCCTTCCACATCCTTAACATGTATGACATGTATTACCCGGACTTGGGCAATCGGCTAGACATGCGCTGGTTAACCTGGGCAGTACTTTTGTTTCTTGTATTATGGGACTCTCCCGTGTCTTGTTGACACCATATTGATTTCTCTGAACCACTACAGTTCTTTCATGGTTACATTTACTGTGTACCTTAAATGCGTGCTTTTTCCTTTTGCAATGCCTAATCGCATTCTAAGCTTTAAATAACATAGTACTGTACTGTCTCAATATAATGCTAAGTGAACCAGTGGTTTCTTATTGCTGATAATTTCATCTCATGGATATTTGCCTCTCTCTACCTGTTCTTTTAGTTTAAGTTTAATCCCCCGAAATGTTTGCTCTTTTATCTTTTATTATTATTATTTTTTTTAACTGTGCTGAAGATCCAGTTGCCATACCTTTGTTATAGTTTGATTGACATCAGTGTGCTTACATTGGCTGTTCTGGCATTGCAGGTGTATCTGTACTTTTGTGCACAACAAAAATAAATAATTTTAGAAAAAAACGAATAGGCCCACTGATTTAAAAAAATATATATTTTATTTTACTACAGCTTTGTGTAGAGGGTTTAAGTAAGGAAACTCAGGAGGGATACAGGTGAACAAAACTGACTATAAATTAGTTAAGATAAAGCTGACTTTGGTCAGTTAGCTCTTAATGGATACAGCCACAACCAGCTCACACTGGATACAGCTCTCAGGACACAACCACATTCAGCTGTCACTGGATATAGTCCCAGTCAGCTCTCATTGGATACATCCACTGTCATCTCTCACTGGACACAGCCACGGTTAGCTCTCACTGGATACAGTCACAGTCAGCTCTCACTGGATTTAGCCACAGTCAACTCTAACAGGATACAGCCATGGTCAGCTCTCACTGGATATAGCCACAGTCAGCTCTCTTTGGATACAGCCATGGTCAGCACTCTCTGGATTTAGCCACAGTCAGCTCTAACAGGATACAGCCATGGTCAGCTCTCACTGGATACAGCCATGGTCAGCTCTCTCTGGATACAGCCATGCTCAACTCTCACTGGACACAGCCACGGTCAGCTCTCACTGGACACAGCCACGGTCAGCTCTCACTGGACACAGCCACGTTCAGCTCTCACTGGACACAGCCACGGTCAGCTCTCACTGGACACAGCCACGGTCAGCTCTCACTGGACACAGCCACGGTCAGCTCTCACTGGACACAGCCACGGTCAGCTCTCACTGGACACAGCCACGGTCAGCTCTCACTGGACACAGCCACGGTCAGCTCTCACTGGACACAGCCACGGTCAGCTCTCACTGGACACAGCCACGGTCAGCTCTCACTGGACACAGCCACGGTCAGCTCTCACTGGACACAGCCACGGTCAGCTCTCACTGGACACAGCCATGGTCAGCTCTCACTGAAAACAGCCACGGTCAGCTCTCACTGAATATAGTCACAGTCAGCTCTCACTGGATACAGCCACTGTCAGTTTTCACTGGCTACTAGGGATGTGCATGGGAAAAATATTCGGTTCAGCATACCAAAATTTGGGACTTCAGCACTTTGGAACTTCAGCACTTCGGGACTTCAGCACTTCGGGACTTCAGGTAGGGTTAGGCTTAGGGGTAAGGTTAGAGGTAGGGTTAGGGTTATGGTAGGATTAGGGTTAGGGGTAGGGTTGGGTTAGGAGCAGGGTTAGAGTTATGGTAAGGTTAGGGTAGGGTTAGGTTAGAGGTATGGTTAGGTTAGGGGTAATTTCAGGGGTAGGGTTAGAGTAGGGTTATGGTAGGGGTACATTTGGGTTATGAGCAGGGTTAGGGTTATGAGTAGGGTTATGGTAGGGTTAGGGGTAAGTTTAGGGGTAGGGTGGGGTTAGAAGTACGGGTAGGGTTTGGAACCCTACCCCTAACCCTACTCCAACTACTAACCCTACCCCAACCCCTACCCCAACCCTTAACCCTACCCCTAAACCTAACCTTACCCCAACCATTAACCCTACCCCAACCCCTAACCCTACCCCAATCCTCTCCTGTTTTGCCACTTTTCAGATATTCAAAGCACTTCGGCACTTCCCAAATTCGGCGGTTCGGTTCGGCAATCTGAAATTCGGCACCTGGGAAATTCGGCACTTCGGCAGTTCGGTTCGGCATTCAGAAGTTCGGCACTTCGGAAATTCGGCACTTCAGACATTCGGAAGCATCCTAATGTCAGATTTTCCAAAATTCGGCCGAATTTGCATTCGGAACTAAATTAATTGCACATGTCGACTGGATACAGCCACGGTCGGTTTTCACTGAATACAGTCTGATCTCACTGGTTACAGCCACGGACCTGTCCCCTCATCCTGGGTTTGCTTACTTGTGTCCCAAATCTGGGGACACCAAGGAAATGTTCTAAATGCTCAGAGTAACCTCATAGCTTTCAGCCCATACTCTGAGAATAAACAGCTCAAAGTGGTGCAGGCCAGACAGACTTAAAGAGACACTATAGTCACCAGAACCATTTCAGCTTGTAGTTGTTCTGGTGTCTATAGCCTGTCCCTGCAGGCTTTCTAATGTAAACATTGTCGTTTCAGAGAAAAGGCAGTGTTTACATTACTGCCTAGTACCACCTCTAATAGCAGACGGCCACTAGCTGTGCTTCCTTGGTCAGTGCTGCACAGCGTCTCCACGCTCTGCATGGAGGCACTGAACGTTCCTCATAGAGATGTACTGACACAATGCATCTCTATAAGGAGATGCTGATTGGTGCAGCGTGGTGCTTTACAGCAGATACGCAATAGGCTCCCAATGCTTTCACATGTGAAAGCATTAGATTGGCTGAGATCTTCAGGTTTGATGGTCTCAGCCAAGGAGCAGAAGCAGGCAAGCCGCAACGAGACCCTCACACTTCTGGAAGAAAGTTAAACTCACCTTTTACTCTTCCGACCAGGGTCTGGGGGGCCTAGGTATCGCTGTTAGAACTATAGTGTCAGGAACACGTGTTTGCATTCCTGACACTATAGTGTTCCTTTAAGTTTTTATTCTGTTAAAGTGTGAGGTTAATGCTGGTTTCCAACCTGCATTTAAATTTGAGAGTTTTCACACAGATTAAGAAACCATGTGTGGTTATTTTTACTTCTAGGTTTATAGGCAATAGTTGACATTTCCAGAGCGCTACTGATCAGAAAAATTACAGTCTGCCACATTCATGTGTCAGCATGGCTAAAAGGTACTGAGCATGGAGTCCGATTCATACCTTAAAGCACATCACCCAACTTCCATCAAATAAAAAAAGTAATTTGAATGTATGTTTAAAGGTCCAGACGGATAGAGAATGTACAGATTTGCAGAACATATTTGTTTAATGTAGTATTTATGCAACAATGTACACACAACCTACATGAAGGATCATTTTAGTAAAATATGCAATTTACTAAAACAATACTGAAAACATTGTAATAGTGGACTGCTGGAAACCTTTAATGAACATTTTCTTTTCACCTGCTCTAAAATATATTTTTTTTCAAGAAGTACTTCTTGATACTTCGGAGTCTCAACTACATACCTCCCAACTGTCCTGGATTTGGCAGGACTTTCTCAAATTTGTCCTGGGAATGTTACCTGGTGTCCCCCGATATACCAGTCAGCATAACATACATTATTACTAGAAGCATAGTCCAGTCTCATACATGTCTCCTTTTTGAGTGAGGCATCACGTTTGAACGCAAAAAATACTTTTAAAGACAAATCTATGAAACCTTTGCTTATACTGTATATGCACATATAATTTAGCTTTTTTTCCCTTTATTCTTCCTGAGATTTCTTTAACCTAAAGTCGTCTTTAAGCACTGTTGTTGGATTTACCAGTAACATGCTCATTTACATGCTAATTATTATTATTTTTATTTTTATACGGATTCGACAATATAAACGGATTCGACAATATAAAGCATAGAATAAAATAAAGACATATGACAAAAATTAATAATTACTGCATGACCTCGTAATACTTGTAAAACTGAGAGGTATGATTAAATCAAATAATTATTCTTGTGCCATGCTGACAATTGTAATTCTAATTGGTGTCTGTCTGCAGTTTCACTCAGCAGAATAACTCTGTCAGCTGTGTGTGCATACGGTTCTAAAGACACTAATAACGGATCATTTTATCAGTGCAGAAATGAAGACAGATCACTTTTAATCTTTATGTTGCAGGTTGTGACTATGGTGGGATTATCTTGCTCTACTGGAACTGGGATCTAATTGCTAAACCCCCAAACTTAAGTAGGTTAGTAAAAAATCTAACTTTGACACAATGGGGTTGAATGTGGATATGAGTGTCTGCTGAGAGACTTTAGTACATAGCCAAGGGTTGGATTCTGTCACAAGAGATGAACTTACCGGGTTTCTTCATCCCTTATGCAAGCTATCCATGTCTTATTTTATAATGTCTTATAGGCATTACTTTTAAGTCCACCCACCCCCCTAAAACTCGTAATAAGCACTTTATTTACCTTGAATCCAGCTGCAGGCAAAGCTCACAGGGCTGATCTTTCATGCCCCGTCCTGATGTCACAGGGGACCTTGAACTGTCCAATCACAGGCTCCACATAGAGGGCCAATTCAATAATGTGAGGGAACACCTACAGGCAGTGGCGGCTCTAGACTTGGCGAGGCCTTAGGCGAAATTCATACATGAGGCCCCCACTAACACCATTATTGGAAAAAAATTGCAGTTGACTTGTGTGTGTGTATATAAGAAGCTGTAGATATATTGAAAGGAAGCTTGCAGTACTGGATATAGAGAACTAGTCTTTGTATACATCGTTGCATTGTGCATTTACCTGTGTGTACCTGAGAGTGTGTGTCTGGCAGTGAGTATCTTTGTATTTGTATGTATGTTTCCCTGAGCATGTGTATGTTTGTGTACTGGCCTTTGGCATTAAGTTCATGGCGACGCTGTCATGCCTTAACTATGGTATCCTCTTACTTCCTGGTTCCACGGAGCCTAGCCACACCCCTTTATGACACGGTCTGCCTATTTAATCTGACTGCACCAGCTGATCTAGGCTGGATTATTGAACTACGTTCCGTACTCACGAACCGGCTACAACTTCGTTGTGAAAACCTCTGTTACCAGACCGGACTGAAAGACTCTGCAAGTTCCCTTCACCTCTCCTCATCCACAACCAAAAGCTTAACACTCTCCATCCAGGATAAACGCCTCTGAGGAGATCTCGGGAACCAGTGTTCTATGTGCCGGAAGCTAAGTAAAACCTCTGTGATAAGCATTGCATCTCAAGCTGTTATTTCCTGTCTCCAAAATCCTTCGATAATACAAAACCGTTACAGCTAACTTCAACTCATACTTTATCTCAGTTAGCTGCATCTGTCTTGCTTCGGTTAAAGTCTATGGAACAGCTATTGTGACTGCTTATCACCTAAACCGTTGATTCTACTAAGAGACTCTTTATTGATTCAGTGTCTGCAATTTACTATCGTTTACTCCTTAAAGCTACAGTGCCTGTAATTGTGGACTTCAGTTATCATTTACTACTTAAAGCTACAGTGCCTGTAATTGTGGACTTCAGTTATCATTTACTACTTAAAGCTACAGTGCCTGTAATTGTGGACTTTAGTTATCATTTACTACTTAAAGCTACAGTGCTTATAATTGTGGACTTCAGTTATCGTTTATTACTTAAAACTACAGTACCTGTAAATTGGAATTAAAGTCAATACCTTTTACTTTTTATAATAAATATTCAAACTATACGAAATCTGCAGTTGTGTTCCTTCATAACAAATGTTTAGACGTGACAGAATAATCCAGCCATTGTAATGGATCCAGCAGATTTCGATTCTACTATAGCTACGCTGAATCAAAGAGTTAATGCACTAGCCCAAAGTGTGCAAGACCTGCAAGTTACTAATGAAAGACTTCTCACTTATATCAGAGATTTACAAACTCATACTCCTCATACTACTCTGCACTCGGCTAGTGATCCTGCTGTGTGTAACCCTGAAAAGTTCTATGGAGATCGTTCCAGATACAGGGAGTTCCTCAACTCTTGCAAACTTTTAATTGCTTTGAAACCTAGATCCTATCCTACAGAAAGAACTAAAGTTTGTTCGGTTATTTCCTTTCTAAGAGGTGAACCTATGTCATGGGCTCATTCCTTTCTGGAAAACGATGACCCCATTTTAGATTCACTAGATTAATTTTTTGAAGCCATGTCTCTTCTCTATGAAGATCCTAACAAACAAGCTACAGCTGATTTAACAATCAGAACACTACAGCAAAGAAATAGACCCGTTGAAGATTACATTGCTGAATTCAAAAGATGGGCTATAGAAACGCAATGGAATGACATCACATTGCGCAACCAGTTTCGAATTGGTTTATCGGAAGCTGTAAAAGATGAATTATCTAGAACAGAACTCCCTACTACTTTGAACGCTCTAATTCACTTATCAATCAGCATTGACAGAAGATTAAGAGAAAGAAAGGCAGAAAAAGCCCTTTTTCATTCTAAAGACCGAAAACCTTTTACTCCCTCAAAAGCTCCAGAAAAAACTTCTTTACCAAGTGAACCTATGGAAATAGGGGTAATAAGAAGTCCTCTCACTCCTGCAGAAAAGAACCGAAGACGTCAATTAAACCTATGCATGTATTGTGCCTCTCAAGTTCATTTAGTCTCTGATTGTCCTTCATTGAAACGGATAAAAGGCAGAAGGCAGTCTCATGCCTCTTCCATCCTAAGTGTACTTCCCTCTACAGCAAATACTCAAATGTCCCCTATCGTTCTTGTATTACAGTGGGACAATAAAAGAATTATAACCAAGGCTGTTATCGATTCCGGTGCAAATGGAGTATTCATCGACTCAGCCTTTGTAACAAAGAATAAAATTCCTTGTGTTCGTAAAAGAACTTCTGTACCTGTTAAAGTGATTGACGGGTCCCTCATCTCATCGGGACCAATACTTCATGAATCCATCCCTCTAAAAGTAACCATCAATCATACTCATACGGAAAGTCTTATATTTGATGTCATCTCATCACCATTTTTTCCTATTATATTAGGGATCAACTGGTTAAGGAACCACAACCCTCAAATCTCATGGTTTCCCTTCTCTCTTGCATTTGATTCTGATTATTGCAAGAAAACATGCTTGCAACGTATTCCAATTCTCCAGTCTACGAAAGAACCAGCTAAAACCTCATGTTGTTCTGACACCGAACTGGAGTCTCCTCCTCCTACAGTCATTGGAATCCTATCTTCTCTTATCGACGACGTTAAAGGTCTCAGTGAAGACGCTCTTGAACTTCCTAAATCAAGTAAATTATCCAAGAAAAACGGTCTCTACTATTTTAAAGACCGGATTTATGTACCTCCCTCTTTCAGAATTAAAGTACTTGAAATTATTCATGATTCTCCTCTGGCAGGTCATCCAGGTATGAAAAAGACCCTTGAATTGTCTAAAAGATACTATTGGTGGCCTCGTCAAGACCAAACTATTGAATCTTATGTCAATTCCTGTTCTGTATGCCAAAGATCCAAACATGTGTCCTTGCTAAAGCCTCATCATCCTGACCCTTTCCAAAGAAATGTCACTACTTCTCCTGATCCCATATTGGTCCAGGGTGAAGAAGAATACGAAATTCAAAGTATACTGGATTCAAGGATCCATCGTGGCTCCTTACAATACCTCATCAGATGGAAAGGATATGGAATTGATGAAGATACATGGGAAAACTCCTCTGTCGTTCATGCTGACAAATTGATTTCCAAATTTCACAAGCGTTACCCTTCTAAACCAAGTCAATAGCACCCAGAGGTTGCTCATTAAAGAGGGGGTACTGTCATGCCTTAACTATGGTATCCTCTTACTTCCTGGTTCCACGGAGCCTAGCCACACCCCTTTATGACACGGTCTGCCTATTTAATCTGACTGCACCAGCTGATCTAGGCTGGATTATTGAACTACGTTCCGTACTCACGAACCGGCTACAACTTCGTTGTGAAAACCTCTGTTACCAGACCGGACTGAAAGACTCTGCAAGTTCCCTTCACCTCTCCTCATCCACAACCAAAAGCTTAACACTCTCCATCCAGGATAAACGCCTCTGAGGAGATCTCGGGAACCAGTGTTCTATGTGCCGGAAGCTAAGTAAAACCTCTGATAAGCATTGCATCTCAAGCTGTTATTTCCTGTCTCCAAAATCCTTCGATAATACAAAACCGTTACAGCTAACTTCAACTCATACTTTATCTCAGTTAGCTGCATCTGTCTTGCTTCGGTTAAAGTCTATGGAACAGCTATTGTGACTGCTTATCACCTAAACCGTTGATTCTACTAAGAGACTCTTTATTGATTCAGTGTCTGCAATTTACTATCGTTTACTCCTTAAAGCTACAGTGCCTGTAATTGTGGACTTCAGTTATCATTTACTACTTAAAGCTACAGTGCTTATAATTGTGGACTTCAGTTATCGTTTATTACTTAAAACTACAGTACCTGTAAATTGGAATTAAAGTCAATACCTTTTACTTTTTATAATAAATATTCAAACTATACGAAATCTGCAGTTGTGTTCCTTCATAACAAATGTTTAGACGTGACAGACGCTATGTTTTATGACAGTGTGTACTGTGTAGAATGATTGCCTTTAGGGGGTGACAGGGTGAGTAAAGGAGTAACTGTGGCAGGGTGAGTGTAAAAGAGCAGGAGGGTGCCAGAGTGCGCAGAGTGGTGCCCGTGTGTTTAGAGGGAGCGATAGTGTGTATGGAGGTAGGTGACAGTGTGTATGGAGGTAGGTGACAGTGTGTATGGAGGTAGGTGACAGTGTGTGTGGAGAGAGGTGACAGAGTGTGTGGGAAAATGACATAGGGGGTGACAGGTGAGGTGGCAGGGTGACAGGTGGGGTGGCAGGGTGAGTGACAGGGTCATATGTGGGGTGAGAGAGGGTGACAGTGTGAGGTGGGGTGACGGTGTGTGGGGAGTGACAGGGTAAGTTGACAGAGTAAGGTGGGTGACATAGTGTGGGGGGTCACAGGGTGGGTGACAGAGTAAGAGGTGGGGTGACAGGTGAGGTGGCAGAGTGAAAGGGGGTGACAGGTGAGGTGGCAGGGTGAGAGGGGGTGGCAGGGTAAGTGACAGGGTCAGATGTGGGGTGAGAGGGGAGGCAGGGTGAGGGGGGTGACAGGTGGGATGGCAGGGTGAGAGGGGGTAACAGGGTGAGAGGGGGCGACAGTATTAGGGGGTGACAGGTGGGGTGGCAGGGTGACAGGTGGGGTGGCAGGGTGAGTGACAGGGTCAGATGTGGGGTGAGAGGGGAGGAAGGGTGAGGGGGTGACATGGTGAGAGGGGGTGACATGGTGAGAGGGGGGTGACAGTGTGTGGGGAGTGCCAGGGTGGGTGACAGTGTGGGGGTCACAGGGTGGGTGACAGAGTAAGAGGTGGGGTGACAGGGTTACAGGGTGAGAGGTGGGGTGAGAGGGGGTGACAGGTGGGGTGGCAGGGTGAGAGGTGGGGTGAGAGGGGGGTGACAGGTGGGGTGGCAGGGACTGACAGGTGGGGTGGCAGTGTGAGGGGGGTGACAGGGTGAAAGGGGGTGACAGTTGAGGTGGCAGAGTGAGAGGGGGTGACAGGTGAGGTGGCAGGGTGAGAGGGGGTGACAGGTGGGGTGGCAGGGTGAGTGACAGTTCAGATGTGGGGTGAGAGGGGAGGCAGGGTGAGGGGGGTGACAGGTGGGGTGGCAGGGTGAGAGGGGGTAACAGGGTGAGAGGGGGCGACAGTATGAGGGGGTGACAGGTGGGGTGGCAGGGTGAGTGACAGGGTCAGATGTGGGGTGAGAGGGGAGGAAGGGTGAGGGGGGTGGCAGGGTGAGAGGGGGTGACATGGTGAGAGGGGGTGACAGTATGAGGGGGGTGACAGTATGAGGGGGGTGACAGTACGAGGGGAGTGACAGGGTGGGTGACAGTGTGGGGGTCACAGGGTGGGTGACAGAGTAAGAGGTGGGGTGACAGGGTTACAGGGTGAGAGGTGGGGTGAGAGGGGGTGACAGGTGGGGTGGCAGGGTGAGAGGTGGGGTGAGAGGGGGTGACAGGTGGGGTGGCAGGGACTGACAGGTGGGGTGGCAGCGTGAGAGGGGGGTGACAGGGTGAAAGGGGGTGACAGGTGGGGTGGCAGGGTGAGATGGGGGTGACAGGTGGGGTGGCAGGGTGACGGGGTGACAGGTGGGGTAGCAGTGTGAGAGAGGGATGACAGGGTGAAGTGGCAGGGTGTAAGGTGGTGAGAAGTGGGGTGGCAGGGTGAGGGGGGGTGACAGGGTGAAATGGGGTGAGGGGGGCGACAGGGTGAGATGGGGTGAGGGGGGGGTGACCGGGTGAGATGGGGTGAGGGGGGGCGACAGGGTGAGATGGGGTGGCGACAGGGTGAGATGGGGTGACAGGGTGAGATGGGGTGACAGGGTGAGATGGGGTGAGGGGGGGTGACAGGGTGTGACAGGGTGTGATGGGGTGGGGGGGGTGACAGGGTGAGATGGGGTGGAGGGGTGACAGTGTGAGATGGGGTGGGGGGTGACAGGGTGAGATGGGGTGGGGGGGTGACAGTGTGAGATGGGGTGGGGGGGTGACAGGGTGAGATGGGGTGGGGGGTGACAGGGTGAGATGGGGTGGGGGGGGTGACAGAGTGAGATGGGGTGGGGGGTGATAGGGTGAGATGGGGTGGGGGGTGACAGGGTGAGATGGGGTGGGGGGGTGACAGTGTGAGATGGGGTGGGGGGTGATAGGGTGAGATGGGGTGGGGGTGTGACAGGGTGAGATGGGGTGGGGGGTGACATACAATGGGGTGGAGGGGTGACAGTGTGAGATGGGGTGGGGGGTGATAGGGTGAGATGGGGTGGGGGTGTGACAGGGTGAGATGGGGTGGGGGGTGACAGGGTGAGATGGGGTGACAGTGTGAGATGGGGTGGGGGGTGATAGGGTGAGATGGGGTGGGGGTGTGACAGGGTGAGATGGGGTGGGGGGTGACAGTGTGAGATGGGGTGGGGGGTGATAGGGTGAGATGGGGTGGGGGGTGACAGGGTGAGATGGGGTGGGGGGTGACAGGGTCAGATGGGGTGGGGGGTGACAGGGTGAGATGGGGTGGGGGGGTGATAGGGTGAGATGGGGTGAGGGGGGTGACATGTGGGATGACAGGGTGAGGGGGGGGTCAAAATGTACCTTTTTCCCTGGTGGTCCAGTGTCCTGGATGGCTCCCTGGTGGTCCAGTGGGATTTCCGGTCTGCAGCTCCGCTGGATGCAGAGCTGCAGACCACATGGGGAAAGTCTCGCGATTTCCATTCAGAGCGTTGCCGTGGTAACCCGCGGCAACGCTCTGATTGGCTGGAGATCGCGAGACCTCAGTCTGCAGCTCACACCCGGCGGAGCTGCAGACTGAGGCAGGCTCTCTCCCCAGGCGGCCTGACAGGAGGGGCCTCGCACCCGGCGGCACTAAGAGCAAGCCGCCGGGCCCCCTCCTGTGTCGGGTCCTCAGTCATAGACCGAGAACCCGACATGTCAGTCTGCCCTCAGGCGATTTAGGCGGCCGCGAGGCCCCTGACTGCGCGAAGCCTTAGGCGGCCGCCTAAATCGCCTAATTAGAGAGCCGCCTCTGTCTACAGGGTGTAAGGGAGAAGCGGTTTTCCCCTTGTAGAATATGCACAGAATTGACATTAGGCAGCCGAAAACAGATGTGAACAAGAACAGCAAGGAATGTTGCTGGAGAGCCATCTTTGGGGTAAAACTGTTTTTAAACTGGATAACCCCTAAATATAAGGAAGTGCCAGGGACCTCCTAACACCATAACAACTTTATTTTGATTAAGTTGTTATGGTGGCTTGACTGTTCTTTTAAATTAGAATGGAATAAAGGTTTTGTTTTTGTGTTCAGAATTTGGACAATTGTCTGTCCTTAAGGGGTTAGGATTGTGTTAAAAAAAGACTAAAATGCTAATTAATTTAAAGGAGCACTATAGGGTCAGGAACACAAACATGTATTCCTGACCCTATAATGTAAAAAACACTATCTAGCCCCCTTGGCCCCCTTTGCCTCCCCAAACATAGTAGAATTTTACTTGTATTCCAGTCTAAAGCTGCTGCCTCTGCCTGTGAACTTCCTCTGACCTCTGACATCATCAGAAATGGTGGCCTGATCCAATCACAATGCTTCCCCATAGGATTGGCTGAGACTGACAAGGTAGATCAGATGCAGAGCCAGCACAAATCAAACACAGCCCTGACCAATAAGCATTTTCTCATAGAGATGAATTGAATCAATGAATCTCTATGAGGAAAGTTCAGTGTCTGCATGCAGAGGGAGGAGATATTGAATGTTTGGATGCATTTTAGGCAGCCATGACTCAGGAAGGATCTCTAATAGCCATCTGAGGAGTGGCCAGTGTAGTTATCACTAGGCTGTAATGTACACAATGCATTTTCTTTGAAAAGACCCTGTTTACAGCAAATGGCCTGAAGGTAATGATTCTACTCACCAGAACAATAAGCTGTAGTTGTTCTGGTGACTATAGTATCCCTTTAATGAATGTAATTCTATGTATAATGTACATTGCTTCTCTCCTCCCCTCCCCGTAGCGTGGCCGAGCTGCTCTCCGGTCCGCGGTGCCCGGCCGGAGTGAAAGGAAAGTGCACACTCAGTGTGCACTTCCTGTCAATCCGGCCGGGTACAGGAAACAGAAACTCCTGTTCCGCGCGGAGTTTCTGTTTCCTGTACGCGGACAGAATGACAGGAAGTGCACACTGAGTGTGCACCTTCCTTTCACTCCGGCCGGGCAGGTGAGGGGTAAGAAGAAGGAGGGGAGGGGGGGGGGTTAAGAAGAAGAAGGAGGGGGGGGGGGTTAAGAAGAAGGAGGGAAGGGGGGTTAAGAAGGAGGAGGGGAGGGGGATAAGAAGGAGGGGAAGGGGTTTAAGAAGAAGAAGAGGAGGGGGGTTAAGAAGAAGGGGAGGGGGGTTAGGAAGGAGGGGAGGGGGGTAAGAAGTAGGAGGGGAGGGGGGTTAAGAAGAAGGAGGGAAGGGGGTTAAGAAGAAGGAGGGGAGGGGGGTTAAGAAGAAGGAGGGAAGGGGGGTAAGAAGAAGGAGGGGAGGGGGTTAAGATGAAGGAGGGGAGGGGGTTAAGATGAAGGAGGGGAGGGGGGATAAGAAGAAGGAGGGGAGGGGGGTTAAGAAGAAGAAGGGGAGGGGGGTTAAGAAGGAGGGGAGGGGGGTAAGAAGGAGGGGAGGGGGGTTAAGAAGAAGGGGGTTAAGAAGAGGGGGGAGTAAGAAGAGGGGAGGAGTAAGAAGAGGGGAGGAGTAAGAAGAAGAAGGAGGGGGAGTAAGAAGAGGGGGAGGGGGAGTAAGAAGGAGGGGAGTAAGAAAAAGAGGGGGAGTAAGAAGAAGAAGAGTGGAGTAAGAAGAAGAAGAGCGGGGAGTAAGAAGAAGAAGAGGGGGTAAGAAGAAGAAGGGGGGGTAAGAAGAAGAGGGGGTAAGAAGAAGAGGGGGTAAGAAGAAGAAGGGGGAGTAAGAAGAAGAAGGGGGGAGTAATAAGAAGAAGGGGGAGCAATAAGAAGAAGGGGGAAAAAAGAGGGTGAGTAAGAAGAAGAGGAGGGAGTAAGAAGAAGAGGAGGAAGTAAGAAGAAGAGGAGGAAGTAAGAAGAAGAAGGGGGAGCAATAAAAAGAAGGGGGAGCAATAAGAAGAAGGGGGAGAAAGAAGAAGGGGGATAAGAAGAACAGGTGGGGGAGTAAGAAGAACAAGGGAGTGAAGTAAGAAAACAGGGAGGAGGGGGGTTAAGGAGAACACATGGGGGGGAGTGAGAAGAACACAGGGAGGGTGGAGGGGGGGTGAGAAGAGCACAGGGAGGGTGGGTGAATGTGAGAAGAGACCGCTAGAGGAGGGTGGGGGAGAGGAGAGACCACTAAGGGGCAGGGGAGAGCTCTAAGGGACAGAAGGGACAGCTCTATAGGACAGCGGGCAAGACAGGGAGCTCTTTCACACTACGCACACACACACACACACACACACACACACACAATGCACCCCTACACACACTCAGAAACAAACAATGCATCCCTACACACACAGAAACACAACATGCTTCCCTTACACACAGTGCATCCATTACACACAGAGAAACACACAATGCATCCATTACACACAAAGACAATGCATCCTTTGCACACATACACAGAAACACACAATGCAAACCCTTACACACACATGCAAACACACACACTGCTTTTCTTACATACACACAGAAACACAATGCATCTCTTACACTCAATGCACACACATACAGACACACACCTTGCATCCCTTATGCATACAAACACAGATTCACACAATTCATCCCTTACACACAACCAGAAACACACAATACATCCCTTATACACAAATGCACACTGCATCACCTACACAAACTGGTATCCCTATACACTACATACCATAAGCACACATATTAGATCCTCTACAATAACACATAACACATCCCCTACACTCCTAATTTTAGGAAGGTTGGTCAATAGTATGCCCAACACACTTGTTTATTATTATCCCCCACCCGCTGCCTACAGAGATGTTAGGTCCCACCCCAGGGTTAAAGGACCTTGTATGTCACACAGGCCACCTTATCTAAAGGAAGTTATATGGGTGCAATGGGTCCCTGTCCTTTTAACCCTACAATGTAAAACACTGCAGTTTTCTAGAAATCACAAAGTATAATTTGCAGGTTTAAATCCACATATAGAGGCTATTATCCTGACAGACACTAGAGGCGCTTATGTGACACTGACTAAAACTCAGTCACATGACACGGAAGACCCATATGGTTAATGCTTTTGTATGGAGAAGCGTGGATGCGCTTGCAGCATTCGCTGCGCATACATATCAGGTCCCCAATGCATGCCTTCTCCATGTAGCCGCATATTCAATATATATTTAATAGCCCCCACCTGCCAATGAGTGGGGACTGGGGGAAACAATAGGCTCTCCCCATGTATTATTAAATTAAAAACCCCTCTACCTGCTGCCCATGTGTTGACTGACAAATAAGTTAAAGTTATCCTAGCCATAAACTTTACTTTTTTATGCAAGATTTTCTGTTGAAATTAGCCTCATAACCTTGCTGACAGCACAAATAAAAGATTAATTGCCCAAGCTGGACACTTGATCATTTTTAGTGACTACGTTTATTGCTATCATGAACTTGATATAACATGAGAGTGAAATATTGTTATTTAGATATATTTCAGAGCATTCAGTTTGAATATTCTTCTTGGCACAATTCCAAGCACCAGAGATTCTTCTTATAGGAAAGAATTAAAGGGCCTCTCTAAGCATCATCATAACCTTGCGTAACTGCAGTTGTGCACGTAGAACCTGTACACTTAGAAGTGCACTTTAGAACCTGTGGCTTAGAAGTGCACCTCTAAGACAGTCCCTCTGACCTGTCAATCAAGCAGGCAGAATGTTTGGTTCCAGCTGACAAGTATAAATTTTTTCCAGTTGAGTGTGAGACTTGTCACCACTTAGACTGAACTCTCTGTGTCGAGCCCTGAGCACTGATACACGGACTGTGACTCTCCTGAACAATGTACATAGCCATTCACTGCTGTGTGTAATATGATAGCAGTCGGGCATTGTGGCTGCTATCAAATGATGAGTGGAACTTTTTAGGGGGGTAAACTTCATATCAGTCCACCCCTGTTGGACAATGAGAAGGTTCTACAAGCCCAGAACATAAACTTGCAGTGACAGTAGAATTGGCAGATCACACAACAATAACTGAATTTATCAACACATACTGTATCCCTTTTATGGCTACTCTGTTCAGTCAGACTACTGAACACATTTTTAGGCAAAAATATAGTTTAACTGAAAACATAGTTTAGTTTGACATTTTGCCCAATTATTTTGTACTATGTTCCTCTTTTTTAGGAGCTCGATATGGTTGGTGTGTCTGAGTCTGTAACAGAGCTCCACATCAATAATACTCCCAGTAATGTGTCTTTAAACTACAATAAATGTGTTTAGAAATCAGTCTGTGTAAATAAGATACATTGTTCTTTTTCTAAATCGCATTTAATTGCATAATTTATTGCTAACCAGTCACCATCATTTTCACCCCTGCCCGTTTCCTGTCTGCACTTATACCCATAAATAAAAACTTCCTTTTTTGTCCATTTGGAAGACAAATCTTTCGTCACATTTGGAATTTGATGATAGAGATGAAATTATGCCGATTATGGAGATGAAATTATGCCGATTATAGAGATGAAATTATGCCGATGATAAATGATGATAGAGTCAAGTTTTATAGTGCTGATATTTAATTCTGCTTGCAGATGTGTAGAACTAATTATATCTTACTTATTATAAGTGTTAGCAGACTCACTTGACATGGACAAAAATTATGAAAACGGCCACCAGGACAAGCCAGCAGCCTGCGGCTCCTGCCATGAATTTTTGGATGTCAGCCTTATCATTTGGGAGTAGCAGCTGTGAACATAGCCACTCATATTCATTTCTACCAAGCAAGTAAAGTTCATTTAAATAGTAGGCTCTGACTGTGTCAGGATAATTATAAAATAAAATTCATCCACTACTTAAAGCAAATCACACAACACATGGCTGGTGTTTAGTTAACTATCAGATCCAGTAAAACTCCCAGATGTGGCAGTGACATTTAAAAGGGATATTCAAAGCAACATAAGAAAATATGTTCCTTTTACAGGTCATGGTACGATGAGGTCCCTGTATCTCTGATCACAGTGTGTTATAAGTGCAGTATTGTGCAAAAATTACTGCAGTTTATTTTAAATTTTTAAACTATAAAATCCAATTTAACCAGAGTACCCTTATAATGTATAGAATACTTTTTACAAAGATGCACAAATAAATATTCTTAACATTCTTAAAAAGACAAAAAAAAAAAGTTCTCAACTACTGGTGATCTAATATCTATAATTCATAAAATATACTACTGCTACCCATGTTAGGAACGTATACCCAAATTAAGTGTGGTTGAAGTGAAATTTTAATTAAAGGCTAATTTTCCCAGTGAATTATGGGTGAAATTAGATTTTAATTGGAATTTCATTGTAATTAATTCCATGCGATTGGTTAAAATACTGATTTAAGAGTCAGTAGAAAACTCCCATTTTAACACAAATACATTATTATCAATAAACAACAAAAATCAAGACTGTAATATCAGGATAATTGTTAGTTCTTTGTGATGACATGAGGGGGTCTTACACTAGTAATCAATCAGAATAATATAGAATAGAGGATGTTCTGGGGGAATTTGGGGGATTAGGTAACAGGACTATTGAGGTGGACAAATTGATGGAAATATATCAGAGTAGGAATTTGATAAAAATAGCATTTGGGGACAAACTAAGGAAATCTTCGGGAGAACATATATCTACATTTATTAAATTGTTTTTGACAATCAATTTTGTTCAGATATTTAAACAATTTTATATTTTAAGGACACAAAATTCCAATTGTAGTCAAGATACTGTATAAGTCGTGTATAGTTTTCTCTACTTTAATAATCGTTAGAGGAATAATATGCAGGGTATGTGAAGATTGTGGTTGGTTAGTTAAGTAGCTAGCTACATAATTACATAGCTACATAGGCTGAAAAGATACATCTTTACATCAAGTTCAGCCCTACGCCGCCGATCCAAAAGAAAGCAAAAAAAAAAAATCCATCCGAAACCTCCAATTCTGCAACAAAACAGGAAAGAAATTCCCTTTCCGACCTCAGAATGGCAGTCAGATCTATCCTTGGATTAAGAAGCTATTACCCTACAGTTGAAAAATTATATCTTTGAATATTGTGTTTTTGCAAGTATACATCTAGTTGCTGTTTAAACATCTGTACAGACTCTGATACAACCACTTATTCAGGCAGAGAATTCCACATCCTTACAATTAGGTACAATGTGTCATATATATATATATATTTCCCACATCAATTTGGCCATATTTTAAGGTCTTCACTGTTTCAAATAACAAATAAAACTGTGCATTTATCTAAATTTTTAATAATGCGAAATAACTTTGTACATTTATGTAACAAAGAAATGCATTAAGCACCAATAAAAAAAGGCGTTGTGTGTGCTGCTAATTACAGCACATTTGCAGAGAGATTTCCTTAAAAAAAGAACCCCCTTGCCTACTATTTCTACCCAGTCTTTCTTTAGTTTTAGAAATAAATAAGCCTAATGCAATCCTTTCATGGATTTGTGATCTTATCACGTATTGTTGCTTTGTCACTCTCCTGTATAGAAAGCTGCCTACTGCTGTGTGCTGTGTATTTTGCACTTTCATTATCTTACAAAAAGGTACAACTGTCTGTTTGCACACGTGACTACCTGCTGATACATGTTAAGTTGTGCAAGACACAAATATTCCCAGTAACCAATGTTAGATTCATTTTCTTTACGAGAGACATGATGTGGTTTCCCTATGTTGACAGCAAAATTGTAATGCTGTCAGAATGTTGATTTGGTCCATTTTACAGATGTTGAATGTGTTTTGTGGTCTTAGAACTATGGTAATATATGTTTCTATGTCATTCGGCTCCATCTCATACTAGTACAGGCATAGGCAAACTTCTGCACTCCAGATGTTTTGGACTACACCTCCCGTGGTGCTTTGCCAGCATTATTGGTGTAAGAGCATTATGGGGGATGTAGTTCACAACATGTGGAGTGCCGAAGGTTGCCTATCCCTGTACTAGTAAGTCATATGTTTAGTTTAATTTAATGAGATCATATATAACCATAAACCGATGGTTTATGCCAGTATCACTATAATAGCAGATCCGAGCATTGCGCTGTTTTTTATATAAACTATCAGTATGTGATGTTTATTTCACAGTTTTGTTATTTTTAAATTTTGTACAGTATATATCGTACACAAATAAAATGCATGCGGTTAACCTGGATATGAATTCTTGAACTAGAAAATGAGCACAATGACCCATAATGAAAGTGTGACATAACGAACACTTAAATTGAGTTTGCGAAACATCGGCGGCACTTTCCAGTATCATAAGGTCTCCATTGCACTGGGGATGTCAGTGCTGCTACAATAAACAACTTATTGTGAGCACTTGTCTGTACAAGTGATGATTTAATGAGGTATAACTAGGGCCGGCACTTCCTATAAGGCGAACTAGGCAGCCATCGCCGGCCCTTTAAATGCTGCAGCCACCTGAGCGCTCTATAGAGAGCACTCAGGCTGCTGCCGCACTGCCTCACCTCCCCTTCCCTGTAGCGTGGCCGAGCTCCTCTCCAGTCCGCAGTCCCGGGTGGACTAACAGGAAGTGCACACTCAGTGTGCACTTCCTGTCAGTCCGGCCGGGTACAGGAAACAAACTCCTGTACCGCGGACCGCAGAGGAGCTCGGCCACGCTACAGGGAAGGGGAGAAGAGATTAGAGGGAGGGAGGGGGGGGAAGAGATTGGAGGGAGGGAGGGGGAGAAGAGATTGGAGGGAGGGGGAGGAGAGATTGGAGGGAGGGGGGAGAAGAAGAGATTGGAGGGAGGGAGGGGGAGAAGAGATTGGAGGGGGGAGAAGAAGAGATTGGAGGGAGGGAGGGGGGAGAAGAAGAGATGGGAGGGAGGGAGGGAGGGGGGGGAGAAGAAGAGATGGGAGGGAGGGAGGGAGGGAGGGGGAGAAGAAGAGATTGGAGGGAGGGAGGGGGGAGAAGAAGAGATTGGAAGGAGGGAGGGGGAGAAGAAGAGATTGGAGGGGGGAGAAGAAGAGATTGGAAGGAGGGAGAAGAAGAGATTGGAGGGAGGGAGGGAGGGAGGGGGGAGAAGAAGAGATTGGAGGGAGGGAGGGAGGGAGAAGAAGATATTAGAGGGAGGGAGGGAGAAGAAGATATTAGAGGGAGGGAGGGAGAAGAAGATATTAGAGGGAGGGAGAAGAAGATATTAGAGGGAGGGAGGGAGAAGAAGAGATTAGAGGGAGGGAGGGGGGAGAAGAAGAGATTACAGGGAGGGAGGGGGGAGAAGAAGAGAAGATTACAGGCGGGAGAAGAGGAGAACAGGTGGGAAGAAGAGGAGAACAGGGGGGAAGAAGAGGAGAACAGGTGGGAAGAAGAGGAGAACAGGGGGGAAGGGGAGGAGAACAGGGGGGAAGAAGAGGAGAACAAGAGGAGACGGGGAGGAGAACACGGGGGGGAGAAGAAGAGGAGAACGGGGGGATGAGAACACAGAAAGGGGGGTTGAGGAGAACGTGGGGAGGGAGAGACCACTAAAGGAGGGAGGGGGTGGTAGAGAGACCACTAGGGGAGGGGGGTGAGGAGAGACCACTAAGGGAGGGTGGGGGGAGAGCAGAGAACACTAATAGAAAGGGGGCGTGAGAAGAGACCACTTGGGGTGTGGGGGAGACCACTAATGAAATGGGGGGGGGAGAGGAGAGACCACTAATGGAAAGGCGGGGCAGAGGAGAGCAGAGACCACTAAGGGGGAGACGAGAGACCAATAATGGAAAGTCGGGGAGAAAAGGAGACCACTAAGGGAGGTGGGGGGGAGGAGAGTAGAGACCACTAAGGGACAGGGGAGAAGAGACCACTAAGGGGCAGGGGAGATCTCTAAGGGACGGAAGGGAGAGCTCTATAGGACAGGGGGCAAGACAGGGAGATCTTTCACACTACGCACACACACACACACACACAATGCATCCCTACACACACAGAAACACAATGCATCTTACACACACTCAACGCACCCCTTACAGACACACACACTGCATCCCTTACACACACATGCAAACACACATTGCTTCTTTTACACACACACACACACAAACACAATGCATCTCTTACACACACTCAACGCACCCCTTACAGACACACACACTGCATCCCTTACATACGCAGAAACACACTTTGCATCCTTTATGCATACAAACACATATTCACACAATGCATCACTTACACACAACGAGAAACACACAATACATCAATTACACACAAACACACACTGCTTTCTATCCCTTACACAAAAACACACTACTTCCACTACACACAAACACACTGTATCACCTACACAAACTGGTATCCCTATACACTACATTCCATTAACACACACATTAGATCCTCTACCATAACACATCCCCTACACACTCCACTTCTTGTGAGCGAACATATAGGTGGACTTATGGGTGGACCTTATGGGCATACTCACCGTCAGGCCCTGGGGCCCAGACCTTGAGCTGTGTAAGGGGCCCCCAAAAATGGAGCTGCTTCCCGTTCTCCCAGAACATTGAATTTTGTGACCACAGTTACAAACAGCCTCCAGAGATCCTGTTCTACACCAGACCAGTGGAACCAGACTGCAGCCAGAGCCCCTCACCATCCTCATCTGGTTGTAAGTAGGCAATCTAGTATATTATTAGTGACACTAATCTCTAGCTTAATGAAGTGGTTCTGGTGTCTATAGTTTGTCCCTGCAGGCTTTTTAATGTAAACACACACTGTGTGCAGCACTGGCGTTAGTTCATATGGCAGATCATATGGGTAGGGCATTGTGATGTCACTGGGGAGGGGCGGCAAAAATCCTTGCACCGGCCCTGGGTATAATGCATAGGAAAGTGGCATACATTTTTAAGTTAATGGAACACTATAGCAATAGGAATACAAGCATGTAATCCTAACGCTATAATGTCCTGCTAACAGATTAGGTATCCCTTCGTTCACTGTCAGAATTAAAAAAGCACGTTTTACTTAAGTTTTATCTTCAATGAATAGCTCTGAATAGCTCTCCAAACTAACACCCCAACCTCCTTGGATAAGACCATAAAGACTGATGTTCTCAACCAATCCAAAGTTTCCCTTAGGGAATCTATGTACGTAGCTTGTATGGTTAAAACTAAAGGACCACGGGGCGGGGCCTAACCATCATGGCGGAGAGTCGTGCTTTCCATGAGCTCCAGCACAATCTCCACAAAAAGAGCCAAAAACTACTCAAACAAGCGACACAACTGGCAGCATTGAACACCCACTGGTCACCCACGACAAAGGGCACACAGCGGGTCACTCTGCTACCTGATTGGGGCCGGATGGAGACAAAAATGGCATCGCGGCCTAGAGTGCGCTGGGCGGGGGAGGCGGCCGCTCCCCGGACCCAGAGGCGTCCTGGAGCTGCTTACCACACAAATCAACCCCATTGCCCCCCCCCCCGGACCGGCGGGGGTTATCCCGGTCCACCCTGGGGTGGTAATCCCGGACATGCTGAGAAGTGGAAAGTCGCCCACAAACGGAGGCCCACCTAAAATGGCGGATCCGACATGTGCCGACGACCCATTCAACAAACCTGATATTCTCACACGACTTAACCTCCATTTCGAAGCATTCTGGAGGAAGCTGGAGCGTAAGCTGAGCCAAACTAACCCGACCTGGCCTCCTACTCCCCCGAAGCAACCACAACCCAGCGACCCTTCTCAAACAGTCCGGCGGTTGCGGCATCACCCAGCACCTAAGACGACCCGAGCAGGGCACCAGCACAAACATGCCTGCCCAAACCGCCGCTCCTGCACTACACAGCGACCCGGCAGAGACTTACCCAATGCACCCAAATCATCCGTGCAGAAGCGTCACGACCGCAGCGCCACCCGCAGGCGCGAAGAAGGCCTCATGGACTCGCCCCGGCCCGTGAACTAAGCCGTGAGCTCCACTCAGACCACACATCACGGCCTCCACACCGGAGATGGAAAGCAGCCGAGCCCTGCATGGAAAAGAAGAGTGCAGCCGATCGACACCAGCCACAACCATGGGTCCACCTCATCACACCGAGACCCCGACAAGATGACAGCCAACGGAGATCACAGAGCTACATGGACTCCCTAAGCCTCACCTTGCATCCACGCTCGGGGCCGGCCCACAGCAAGGGCATAGGCTGAAAACGGCAGAACAACTCACTGCAGCTCTGCCACCCATGCTGCAAGCCCTCTAACTCCAGAGGACACTGACTAGTTATTGGTAAAATTTTGATTTTTCGTTTTTGCCCCTCTCCTCAATATTTTAATAGGCTACCTGCTACCTGTCTTTTTTCATACCACCGAAGTTTTTGTTAACTTGCTTAACGTTTCACGAAGCCTTCCACATTGAAGCATGTTTAATGTATGTCTTGGACTGAGGCAGAGGCATCAATGACTTACTTATCAGTACCGTTATTAAATTAAAACCGAGCAGGCATTTGTTTCAAGCCTTACGTAGCATTAACGTTATTTAACATGAGCAGCCTGTTTGCATATAGCAGGGCAAGATTTATTATTTATTTTAAACTACGTTAGTTGCAGTACTTTGTCATTATAGCCTTATATCTTCACTTTATTGTTCAGACCAATCTACTGTTCCTTGCCTTATTTTGCATGTAACTGACCACATTATACTCTACGTATTGCATCTACTAGGCATTGTCACACAAAGCATATCACTTATGCCTATCTCTAAAATGTGTCGCTAAACTACACACCGCATTATACTAAGAGTGGGACACACTTGCTCCACTGTGCACGCACCTACTGTTAATCTACAAAGCGAGCTCACACACCATACCTATACTAGCATAGATGACTTAACAACCTCAAGCAACCAGCATCATTCTTTTGTTATATGTTGTTGTATTTTGTAATAATTTACTTAACCTCACTCTGTTAACGTACCCGCTCAGTCGAACTTGTAAAACAAAAATCTGTGCGAATTCACATGCCACTGTCTGACTACTGTGGAAGCTTGTAATACGCTATTGTGGCGCCTGTCAACCCTGTAACCACCCGCACAACAAAAATAAAGAATTTAAAAAAAAACAAACAAAAAAAAAACTAAAGGACCACTGCACCCTGTAACCGTGGGCGGTTCCCTTATTTACCTCTATAATGTCTTAAAGCATAGAACTTAGCAGGGCTAACCATACAGATATCTTAGCCATAATGTTATATAGTTAGTAAGAGATCCTCTATTTAACATATGTAAATAATTGAGAATACAATATAAAATAAGGATTGTCTTGGAAGCAATAGTTTTGTCTTTTATATATTTATTATATAAAAATATAAATATAAAATCCATTATAGCAGAGTTTATAAGATGAAATTAAATGCTTGCAAATACCATTAATAGGTTAACATACCCTTCTGAACATGTCATCATGTCAGCCTCTCAGTCATTTTAAGATGGAGCAGCGTCTGTCTCCAAGTCTCTCCTCCGTGTGTTAACATTTAAAAGTACACTTATTTATACCTTAGTTCATATATGAAAAAGTAACTTGTCTACTTTAAATCAATTTAGGACCTCCCTTAATTTGGCAAAGATACAAGGCAATAACTAAAGGGTGCATACGTCATGGACATTTTCCTGACTTAGTTCAAGATAGCATCTTAAAGTCTGAATAGCTTATCTGTTGTTTATACTAAGACATAAGTGCACAGTCGTGGGAGATTCCCGGATTTGGGGAAGTTCCATTAACTTGGGGTTACCACAGTATATTGTGTACTGAAAGAGTCGTAGTATAGCCTTGAAACTTGTTTATGCGTTATTGTTATTGTAATTCGTCCGGGACAAAATGGCGCAAACATATTATGCACTGAGGTTATTGCTTAAAGAAACAGTTATGAAAAACAATATGTTCCATTTCTAACACCTTGTCAGTTTGCAATATCTCTTAAAGACAAAGTACACAGTTTAAGAAATACAACATTTCATTCTAAAACTTGTAATATTTGCATTTGCCCATAACACCCTCTCCATTAAACTGTGGGCATTGTAGACCATTTCTTCCTTAAATTAGTGAACCAAAGTTCTCCAACAGTCTAGGTTTTTTTTGTGCTCCCAGCATCTTTGATCATTGTTGTAACAGTAAAACATCCGTAGTGTGATCTTTGCCTGTTAAGGTGGTTGATTAAAATGAGCAAAGCTTTTGTCTAGGAAAGAATTGAAAAGAACACCAAGTTCCAGAGTAAGATATTGTCGGATGGATCCGGATACGAATTTGAATCCAAAGTTAAAAGTAGTAATTGTATTTGTAATCCAAAGTCTGTAAAGGCCTGTAGAAGTTTACATTCCTTAGATATATTGCTGGAGGTTGTGTTTGTAGAATACCCGGGTATTTGTTGTAGAGTATAGGTTGTAGAGTCCAGCTTTCCAAATATTTGGCTAGAATTGGTTGCAGATTTTGAATCAGCATTATCTGTTATCACTGTGGTGATGGTGTTGGTATTTGTCTTTGTCTTTGCTTTTTATTTTGTTTTTTTTTCCGTGAAACATTTTTACACCGTTTTATGATGTGTATAGATTGGATACTCTCCGATATTCTTTTACGGAATAAATTAATTGACCACATTTCCAAGACATTGTCTTAAGTGACATGGATCCCATTATAGTAAATGTTATGTTGATACAGCAATCGAAGTGGTTTCTCAAGAACGCCTCTTTTTGCTGTATTGGAATCTTTGTAACATCTCAGTGATAGACATCTCAATGACATCAGGTGCTGTTGTGCTAAAAATGTTAACAGGTAAAATCTGTGGAAAAATCTTTACATTTGTTATACTTTGTATAATAATGATAGATGGAATAGTAACATAGTTAATCTTTCTAGTGTTTTGTTTTAAAGATAAACACCCTTGTATATGATTTAGAGATATAAGGATAATTCGAAGCAGCAAAGTATTTACCGCCTTTGTTCACAATGGTATGCAAAATTACATTATCTTTAAATGATAAAAATACTCTTTTATTCAAAATGTCTCAATATATTTAGAATAGTTGATAATTGGAAATATGACATTATTTATCTTTCTTGGTCCTGTTAGGTAGAAGACAACCTATTCCCTAAGTTACAATTAGTAAATATAATAACTATAGTTATTAGTGGCTTAAAATACCAGAAACACCCAAATATTGAATTTTATTTTTATTTTTTTTACCAAGATCTGACAGCCATTGTGGAAAGTTACATTCGTGAGATTGGATGCTTAACAATGAGAATCTTAATTGTTTAAGTATATTTTTCAGTGGCTGTTGGGTGTAACTTAAGATGATTTGGATTTTTTTATTATTTCTAAAAGTGAGTTAAGAAAGCACTCGGATACAATATTGAAGGTATTTATATTTTATCTCTACCTTTGTATAGGTGGCTTTATGTACCTTTAACCATCAAAACCAAATAACATTTCCCTGGTATTTGAAAAACCGATAAAATATTTGATTACGTGTATTTTAATATATATACATAGAGTGGTATGGATGTTGAATTTATATCTTTGACATCTTTTCACCTGTTTGCAATAGGTGACCTAAATTATCAATTTCCAAAATCATCATGTATATAACCTGGACGGGTTAATCCATAATACTCTTTTACTTTCCATTGACTGACCTTAGCTATGGCAGACTGAATATGTTTATCATTATAAATAAACTTTATGATAGTTGAAGTAAAGTTTCTGCCTGTCTTTCAGTTAAATTTTAACTGTTGAAGTACTTCACTTATATTAATTAGGTTATATTAATTATACCACTCTGCAAACTTAAACGAATATCGATTAGTTTCTGATTTAATAAAAACAGATCACATTTTCTTCTAAAGTTTAAACGTTATTGCAGTTGTTATTGTAATCATATGATCTTTAACTATCATGATTCCATTATTCATCTGGGTAATTAGCTGTTATGCTCTTACATGTATGTCTAATATATTTGTTTGTAGGCCAGACTGCAGCTGCATATGGCATTTTAGCAAAAATCTTCAATTGCGTTTCAGATATTCACAAAGTCTATCCACCTTTGTAATTAACACATTATATGTTTATTTTATACCATTAATTATAGTATCTGTATTGTATTACACATTGTCACTGACACATTTCTGATACAGGGAAAAAAATAGCATGATTGCTTTAGTAATTATCATTTTTCTGTCCATGCACCACATTCCTGGAAGTCCAGAATATAGCAAAAATCCTTTGTCGTTTGATTCTATGGAGCCATTTAACGTTTTGATTGGTATAGTTATACCAAAAGAGCAAGGAGTACATCGGTAGATCACATCTGCAACAGAACCATTACAGATTCCTTGTTGTATCAATGTCTCTGTGTTTATGTTTACAGGGGTTCCTTGCTTTGCAGGTATGTACATAATATGTAGAGTTTAAGAAAAGCTGCAAACCGTGCTTTAGTACAAGTGTCCCATGATGTCAGGTTTCTGACAGATTTTGCTGGCCTTTTATATTCCATTCTCTTTGCAGGGCATCTGCTCTTAGTAGGCCTGTGTTGTTATTATTTATTAATTGCATCAAGGTTTCTTTCGTTAATTGATATGTTTCTTCCGACTTCAAATTTATATGCCACCAAATGTCATAATAAAGTTCATTGTTACAGAATATTGTTCCAGGATGGTTTTTTCACTCCAGTAGGAAATCTATATTCCTCTTCTTCTGCTCCTTCCTATTATCCACGTTTCCTGAGTTATAGGCAACAATCTGTGTCTTGTACTGTGAGGCGCTTTGATAGTCAATCAGGTTTTCTCAGTACCATGTTCCATCTTTAGAAACAGCTGGGTGTTGACAATTATCAGCCTTTATTTCTTTTTCCGATTATCTTCTGTCTGGAAACATAATAGCAATGTCCAGAATTAACATAGCACTTCTTTTCAGCATAAGAAGGCTGTTTGCGGTAGTCATTCAATGATAAACTATATTGCATAGTCTTTTCTTACATCACCTTCATAGGTGCATCCAAAGTCTTTCACAAGCATCTGTCCCATCTTTTTCTGTTTTCAGCATGCTTTGCCATCATCGTTGAGTCCATTATTAGGATTTGAAATAGTCCAATCACATCTTTCTCATGTATAATCAGTTTTTGGAATGATCTCAATAGGTTCCTTGTGAAATACCAGTGTATTCATTTCACTGTGAGCTGTGTCTCTCCTTTTGAGAAGGTTCTTGGAGGTAGTCCTCACGATCAAAGAACTTGTATAGTGTGCAGTCCAATTCAGTTCAGGTGCTTCCTGCTTGTTAACATAATCCCAATGCAGTTTTAAAACGACAGCTAGGGTTGATGTTATGATGATGCTGCAGATTGAGAAGGAGACACCATAACCAATTTTCTAGTATCCTTTTGCTTATATCTTTGCATTTCTTTCTTACTGTATAAGATAATTCAGGTTCAGTCTGTTTTCTCCAGTCTTTCTTATAATGATGTTGATGATTCATTTTTCATACATTCCATGTTCACTGGAATCTGTCTGTTCATCCTTCTCCTTCACATTTGCAGGTTCAGATGTCAGATCACGATTCAGTCTGTTACGTGGCTATGATTCTGGTGACTTTTCTGTCGTCCTCTATTTGTCAGCAGTCAGTGGTTCTGTGAACGTCCTGTTAGTAAAATATCAAAACTTACTGTTCTCTGTTGGCTCTGATTGTTCTCTGTAGTAAAAGTTCTCGGAGTCACCCTCTCCAGGACAAACTGGCCAACAGTAAGAAAAAGTTGGTGGTGCATGGTGAGATGGGCTGAAAAAAAAAATTCCCTAAATTTCTCTAATAGAACCAATGGTTCTAAGCTCTCCCTGGTGCAGAAATATGTTTGTCAGTAAAAAACATGTAACATTTCATATGGTGTCTCACCATTTGTATCATCAGGTATGTTGTGAATGCTCACCTGTACCATAGGAATAAATAGATACTACCACTGTGTGGGGCAAGCAACTAGTAACTTGGTTAATAATCATTTAACCTCAGCATTTTCCCAGACCACAACCCCACTACTTTGGGGGTGGCTGGGGCACTGAAATCCCAAAGTAACCCAAATGTGGTTGCCCAGTTTTAGGATTCCTTTGCAGTAACTGCAGGACCACCATCCAAATGGATGGTCCTGGGATTATCAAATGCATACTAAGGAAGTGAGACTAGAAAACGTGGTATCAGAGGTTGCACTTCGCACAGGATTATCCAAGTAAACCTGGTACATGCATCAACACATACAAAAACATATTTATAACCATGAGATGTTGGCAAACTTCCAATATATAGTAATTCAAAAAGTACGTTGGATATTAATATTTCAATAAACAGTACATCAGTAATGTGACAATAAGCAAATGCTTGCGATTACTAAACACATGAATTACAGTATTTCCCATATTGGACCACCAATATTCCTTTTCAGGAGTCAGAAGTACATTACCTCTCTCTATAAGAGCTTGTCCTAGCCATGAAAACAGCTTTTGGGCAAGTCTATCTTTCCTCTATAGGAAGAACAACCAACATATTACCTTCAATGGTTATTATGTAATTAACCCCTCTAAACGATAGGAGTATTTATGTGGATACCAGGTGGATAAGGTCTGGATATCCTTGCAAGCATAAACTCTGCATCATGACTGAGAGATAGGGTATGCGATGTGATCCAGTGACCACAGACACATTGCATCAAAGTGCCTGTTAACGGCCAACTACATGAGGAGAGGGACCATGCTTTGTTATAAGCATGTCCATACACGTATTACAATGCCAGGCTTTCAATTTGTTTCCACAAAGCAAAATGCAGTTGTGGATATACACACACGACGTATCGTAAGAAAAACTGTTTGAACACCAGACTGAGACTCGAGATCAGTTTACAGTGGACCAAAATAGATAAATGAAATCCTATCAATTAATATACTTTCTTTCAATTACTTATTATCCTCTGTATTAACTATGAAATATTAAAGTTAAAACAATAACATTTAAAAGCCAACTTTTAGTGTGCATAGGAATTACAAGGCCGTTCGTAGCGTGAGATAAAGAACAGCTTTTTTAAAATCCGAATAGTCTGTGAACACAAAATGACCTTGCGCTGAATATTCACTTGCAGGGGAAAAAAACAAAACCTTTTTTTCTTTTCTTTAGTAAATTAATTATTTAATTAAACATAGTTAGAAACTCCCTCAAAGTCCCGATGACTTTGCAAGAAACATGTCGTCTTTAAATACTGGGTAAGTCTATTAAACAATGAAATAGCATTTTTACCCTGTATATCATGTTGTCACAGCTATACTGTGCAGTATTACAAACTATTTTATGAGTGTTGTGCAAACTGTTCATTAAAAGCCAGTGGTCTAGCGAGCTATAGAACATTTATTTATTTATTCTTTAAAGCTCTGACCTCAATTGGCAAAGCAATATTGTAATGGTGTCCATTGCAATCTGCGATCTGTACTTGCTGCTCTCAAAAATTCTGAATATGTTCAGAGATTTCTCGGGCAATAATAAATCCCCCACTTTTCATTTATGCTAAACCTGCCTGTTGTAAATGGATTCGGTATATTTCTTGACATAAGTACTTGTACTTAAATCTGTTTAACAAAGCTGTTTATATTGTGGTAAAAATATATATATTTTTTATTATTATTATTTATTTTATTTTTTAACATTGCTTAATTTTTTAAAAAGATACCTGCATATTTCATTAAATATCCTTTATATGTCTTTAAGGCATAAAATATCTGCAAATTAAGATTATATACAAAAATGCATGTTCTGGATATTCCCACAATACCTCTTCTATTATTATACATTTTTTTATTTTATTTTTTTGTGTGAAATCTGATTCCTTTTAGGATGAGCACCCCAGTTTCAGAGGCTTCTTTGGAGGTGACCACAGAAAAGTATAGATTCTATAAAATAGATGTGAGGGGGCTTTGGACAGTAAAGTCACTTTAATTATACTTTTCATATAGCATATATGATATGTGATATTCAATGGGATTTACTATATCAGAGCATTATCACTTTAATTGGCATTGCATTTTTTATGCATTCTTATTTATGCATTATGATTTTTCTTTTTTTCTTAATTGTTAATGTCTGTTTACAATATTGCAGGCTTTGCAATATCACATTAATTTTGCAGTATATATATTCACAATGCTCTTACAACATATTATTAAAATTAGCCTCTTTCAGACTTGTAGAATATGTGGTGGAACTGAATCCCCATATATGAGATTTGAAACTGTATTTTTATTTCTACTCTGTGCCCTAATCTGTATTTCTATACATAATTGCGGGCAGTATATAGCTTTTAAAGAAGCAATTATTTCACCCATCATGTGTGGTTGACTGTGGACTTTTTAAAACCTATTTTTTAAAAAATGTTATAAATCCGTTTCTGGCTCTGAGAGAACAGGCTGCTGAATGCATGTAAATGCTCTTATTGCCTATATACATTTATTTATAAACAACATTGGTGTATTTATTTTATGTTATTTTATGAAAACCTAGTTTATGAAATTCACTGAGATTACATGTGTCTGATCTGATTACAGTCAGTAGTACAATATCATTGTTCTAATTTCCTTACTGCTAGCAATACAGGTACAGTGGGATAGTACCACTTATTTAAGTAAGCTTTCCCTTTTAAAATTGGTGGATTTTAATCCTGTCATTGCAATAGACTAAAGACTGTACCTGAGTAAGCAAAGTCATTATGTGCAGGAATTGTGCACTTTAAATAGTAGAATACTTATGCTATTCTAGTGAATTGGGCTGGCTGCTTAACACATCATTTAGTATCTTTTGGTCACATTTAAAGCTGTAAATGTATATAACATTTTATTTAAATAAGCCTTAAATAATTTCAGTTTAAAAGTTATCATATCCTGTATAATTACAATTTTATTTTGCCCTGATTTATCTTACATATATATTAGTTTTAATCATTTTATAAATATTTATTTTTGCAGAGCATTTAGGGAAGCAAAGGATGTATAACCACCGGTTGCATTTTTTCTAGGAGGGTAGTATAATTTCAACTCTGTTTAGGAACAAATATGAGCTAGTTAGCATATATTATACAAAATATATGCTGCAGTGTACTGCATTGTACTGCACTGAATGTATTAAAAGCCATGTCTTTCTCTTTATGGCTATATGTAATAATGTTGTTCATAATTTGGAATATAAACCAACGACTTCTCAATTCCTTGGAATGTTTACATGTCTCTGTATCTCCGCAACCTTGGCTGGAAACTCCAGACTCCAAAAATAGTTATGCTGTTATAATTCCTGATTTTCAATCAACAGCTAGCGTAACTGACAATATGGAAATTATCACTGTTTTATAAAACTTTTCATATATAGTGGACATTAGAATCCAGAACGCAGTAATTCAATAATTAAAAGTCCTGTCTGTCTGTTGCATGAATGTTTTCATTAAGCCATAATGCAATTTTCTTTGCATTCTTGGAATTAGACTTCAAATTTCATCGCTCTGTCTTATCACTTCTCTTTTGACAACATTTTGCATTAATCTTTTTCCTGTGCATTCATACTAAGCAGCTACAAAGAGAACATATCCCCCTGCCTGCAATCCTGTCCTGGAACTAATGGGCCATGCCGTGCTGGTGTATTAGGCATATCAGGGAGTTTACCAAATATGTATATTTGCTCTCTTATGATATTAATTAAGATCCACAAAATGTCAGCATTGTATGCTAATTACAATGTACCTGTCACCTGAACTTAAAGTGCATTGTAAAAGTTCACATTAAAATCATCTCTAATGATGAAGATCTCTCTCTGAGTCTGGGCTGCAAATAGCTCAATAGATTCTTGATATTTCAAGACTTGTGCCATGACAAAGTATTGTGTCTTCTCTTACGTATAAGAGGTTACCTAGGTATTTGTTATTTTATAGTTAAAGCTTCCAAGTACAAGTCCCTTCGTGGTCGCCAATTGTAACCGTGGGCGGTTCCCTTATTTACCTCTATAATGTCTTAAAGCATAGAACTTAGCAGGGCTAACCATACAGATATCTTAGCCATAATGTTATATAGTTAGTAAGAGATCCTCTATTTAACATATGTAAATAATTGAGAATACAATATAAAATAAGGATTGTCTTGGAAGCAATAGTTTTGTCTTTTATATATTTATTATATAAAAATATAAATATAAAATCCATTATAGCAGAGTTTATAAGATGAAATTAAATGCTTGCAAATACCATTAATAGGTTAACATACCCTTCTGAACATGTCATCATGTCAGCCTCTCAGTCATTTTAAGATGGAGCAGCGTCTGTCTCCAAGTCTCTCCTCCGTGTGTTAACATTTAAAAGTACACTTATTTATACCTTAGTTCATATATGAAAAAGTAACTTGTCTACTTTAAATCAATTTAGGACCTCCCTTAATTTGGCAAAGATACAAGGCAATAACTAAAGGGTGCATACGTCATGGACATTTTCCTGACTTAGTTCAAGATAGCATCTTAAAGTCTGAATAGCTTATCTGTTGTTTATACTAAGACATAAGTGCACAGTCGTGGGAGATTCCCGGATTTGGGGAAGTTCCATTAACTTGGGGTTACCACAGTATATTGTGTACTGAAAGAGTCGTAGTATAGCCTTGAAACTTGTTTATGCGTTATTGTTATTGTAATTCGTCCGGGACAAAATGGCGCAAACATATTATGCACTGAGGTTATTGCTTAAAGAAACAGTTATGAAAAACAATATGTTCCATTTCTAACACCTTGTCAGTTTGCAATATCTCTTAAAGACAAAGTACACAGTTTAAGAAATACAACATTTCATTCTAAAACTTGTAATATTTGCATTTGCCCATAACAACCCTGACCATGCCATTGAGATAAAGTGGTCTGAGTGCCTTTAGTGGTCCTTTAAAGTAATATTACCACGTGCGGCTGCACGCTGACAGGTTAGTGAACTTACCTGTTCAGCAGCGAGCTGGGGGCCGTCCCGCTGGGGCGTCCGTCCCCTCCACAAGCGGCAAACAAAATGGTGCCGACCACAAGGTTGCGGCCATTTGTAGCTCCGCCTCCAAGGGTCACACGAACGCACACACACGTTCTGGGGTCAGAGGCCAAGCTCTGACCAATCATAGCACAAGGAGTGGTATTTAAACCCCTGAAGTTCCCTAGCCCATTGCCCTGTCGTGGTTTTAGTTCCTGGTTCCCGAGAGTGAGTTTTCCTTGTTCTTGTTTTTTGATTTTCCCTGTATTTTGACTTTGGCTATTCCTGACTACTCTTATCTCTGGTTTCCCTGACTTGGCTTTCCTTATCGATCTCGTGTATTCCTGGCTTCCTTGACCTTAGCTTTCCCTTGACCATTCTCTGTCTTTCAACGTATTAATCCGGCCATTCTAAGGACCGGTTTACGTTCTGTCTATCTTCTATAGTCTATGTGGATGTTACTTTGTTTTGCGTGTTGGACCACACTGGTAGTCGTGACATGAGCACAGCTCGCTGTAGTGGTTATGGTGCCAGGGATACCCTAGAACCCCCCAATATTAGTAGTCAAACTCTTTTTGAATGCTTTGACTTCTTACCTGGGTTCACCAGCTGCCGCTCCCAATCTCCACTAACCTAGGCAGGTTTCCAGTTTGGAATCCCCCTTCATTCTTCACATAGGGATAGTAGATGGGGCCAAGCAAATGCATGGTTCTGATTCCCCTGTCTAACCCTTGGAACCAAGGATGCTGCCTAGAGTTCCTTTTTGTGAATCTTGCACTGGAACTAAGCAGGAGTTTTTGTTAGCTCAATGACTAAGTGATCAGTTGGTTTAGCTCAGTAGAGCCATCGGAAGTCCATGCTTAGGAATTTCCGGCTTTCTGGAGATGGTGGTGGAAGCAGGGAGCAGCTCCCAGTGGACCCCAGGTTAGAAGTCAAACCATTCATAAAGTGTGAGCTGTAGTGAATATGAATATGCTTTAGAGCTAAGAAGACAACATTAATATATTCTACTAATAGGTGCATTTATTTGGGACAACTGTGGGACGAGTCAAAGTAATTTTATTTAGAAAATTCGTAACCAAATTCAAATCCATCCAAAAAAGAAATAAAGGGAATCAGGAAAATTATGCCTTAAAGTACAAAACTAAGCACTTTGTGTTCATTCATAAGGTCTGTGAATACACACAAAGCAAAATATTGGGCTTTCTGCAATTTTGAAGACATATATTAGAGCTTTGTTCGCTACAGGGTGCTGTTTAAATTTCAATAGATCATTAGCCAGAGAGATTAGGGCTTCCAGCTTTTACTGATTGTAATTATTGGAGCATATGTCCCCAAAAGTAAATGTTAAATTATTCAAAGATCACCACTAAACGTAAACAGACACACATGCCCTATTATAAGAAAAAACAATGGAAGATTATTTCAGTTATTTTTAGAGACTTTCCTTTTTAACTTTGCATGAAATAGATGACTGTATGGGTCATGGGCATGATCCCTGTCAACACTTCCAAAAATGCTAAAAACTAATGAAGAATCTTTATTTTTATTTTTTATTTTTTTGGGCTGTGGGGTGTCAGGAATTCCAGGACTTTTGTATTTGACTTTATCACTTACAGATTGCCATTTATACGTTGTAAAGAAAATATTTTATTTACACAATCTAATCTAATTTAAAGGAATACTGTAGGGTTAGGAATGCATATCTGTATTCCTAACGTTACCGTCCTGGTATGGCTGTTTAGTTTATAGCCCCCCAGGTTTAAAAAAACAACAAAATAAATTAAAATAAAACAAATTATTTTAAATTTTCTCCAGCACAAGGCTCCCTCGATGCGCCAGCGACCTCCTCCTCGATTGATGTCATCCTGGAGACATGCCTCCTTACCCCCAGTAGCTTCGACATGGGTTAGTGTATAGGGGTGCGTGACTGGAAATATGTAACTGGTGGCGCTGCTTAGAAAGGAATAGAGAAAGCTTTGAAGGATAACCACCAGGACTTGAAGATGATGAACACACAGATGCACAGTGTTCTGAGAAAGGTAAAGGAGCCAGGGAAGACAAGTCATGAGGAAGAAATTGCAAGTCCATGTGAGACAAAGAAAACATTAGCGGACGGATTCTATTACAAGATATACTTTTAACTCTGGAAACTTAACTGATTTCCCATTTAGATCTCTGGTAAATTTTGCTATTTACGTAACAGAGAGTGCAGTACCTAGCAAGATAAAGCATTTCTTATCCCCCAAAGGCTTCCAAAACAATGACAAAATGATAAAAAAAAAAATGATTGACAGGTTACCCCACAGAGCAGAACAGTGCTTATTGGTATTAAACTGATTATTAAAAGAGGTCTTAGGGTGCAAAATTGGGAGTCTCTAAGTCAGGGGTAAGCAACATTCGGCACTGCTGACGCTCTGAACTATATCTCCAATAATGTTCTTACAGCCATAATGCTGGCATAGCATCAATCAAGGTAGATGTAATCTGGATTACCGAAGATTGCTTTTCCCCTGCACTTAGGCTGTGTTTATAATCGTGTTGGTACTTTTTACTAACCGGATGCTATTTACTAAATTGATTGTTGTCACTTGTAGCAAGTAACGGCTGCTTACCAACTTCCAGATTTCACAAGTAGAGACAGTGATTTACTGATTGTGCTGCTGGAAGCCAGTCACTAAATACTGGCAAACGGCTCCCATCATTCTCCGCAACCCTTTACTTAGGGGTTGATTTCGGACTGGTTTCCAACCCTGGCCTGGATTTAATATTTTTGGATAAACTTAAAAAAAAAATGCAAAATATTAAAATATCAGAAATATATATCTATCTCAAAAAATATTAAAATACTTTTCAAAATATTGAATTATTTTAAAAGTTTATCAAAAAGTATTAGATCATTTGAAAAGCTTATTCAAAAATATTAAACCGAGGCCACTGTTGCTACTCATTAGTTGCTTTCACTAACCATCAAACCTTCATACCAGTCTCCTGGTGCAAAGAGGTTAATAGTGATTTTAATTGGTGTTTGGAGTCTGACTGTACAGCATTTCAGTTTGAAACTTTGGACATGCAGAATTTAACCTCTCTCCTGCTGGTGGTGTAACGCCACATTTGGCAGAGTCATTAGAGCATCATTACCCAGCCCTGAACTAAAGTTCCCGGCTGGCTAATGCCAATAATGGGCATAGTTGGCATTTGTCGTCAACAAATGCAGCATGCTAGTGAAAGCCACCAGTTGCAGGACATAGGTCCTCCGTTATGTCCTCGTCCTCCTCCTTCGCATGTCCACTTTTATATTTCTCATGACATGCGCACAGTCGTTATTCGGCTTGTGGCATTTTCTTCCCCATAACCCACCAATAAACACAGACACCAATTTCTGTTGGAAAATAAAAGTCCACAGCTTTATTTAAATTTTTCAATAAACAAGATAACAAATTGGGGTCATTGCCAAAATAAAATTAATTTACCCCCACCCCCATCCGTACAGCATTAACCCAGACAATGACCCCATACCATAAACAATATATAACAATATAAATAACACATAAATATAACACACGGCCTACCAAAGAGGCCCCATAATTATAACTTTATTAACTGTAGGGGTGTACCGAGACACCCCTACACCACCAGGTTCGGAGCCACCGATGAGCTCGAACCAACAGACCACTTCCAACTCTGGCCTAATTCAACCTAAGCTTAGCCTAGCCACTTGCTAATCCACTTCCATCCCAATTACCCTAGCCCTATCCCGCCGCTGTGACCAAACGGGACCTGCTAAAAAACCCAGGGAGGGTGGGAGGGACAATTAACAGGTAAGTGCAGATTCTGAATTAAAATGGCCACTTGCTAAAATGGCCGCTTAATATACTCGCACTTTTCACACCCTTTAACATGCTCCACCCTAAATCCCCACCCCTAAATCTATAGCTCCACCTGCCTACTCCTTGGCTCTGTCAAGGCCCATTCCCCTGACTGCGCTGATCCATGGGCTTCATGACATGCGCACAGTCGTTATTCGGCTTGTGGCATTTTCTTCCCCATAACCCACCAATAAACACAGACACCAATTTCTGTTGGAAAATAAAAGTCCACAGCTTTATTAAAATTTTTCAATAAACAAGATAACAAATTGGGGTCATTGCCAAAATAAAATTAATTTTATAACAAGACACGGAGGCTCATATTGCATATCCCTTTCTTTACTGTTGACAAATAGCAGCAAAGGAAACAAACAGAATGAAAAAAGAATGAACATGTGATAACATAGGCCCCTCCCCCTCCGGTCCCAGTATAACAGGCAGCACTTCCCTTCCATTTCCCTCTTTCTTTGCTGCTCTGACACAAAGATAAGTACATGCCATATTTTCTCCTCATATTTCTCTTATATACTGTTCATTGATAATTTTCTCTTATTTAACTTGTAAAATTGATTTAGTCTTTTATTTCTAAGGTTAGTATTTGTCTCTTTATACACTAGCCTCAGGGCCCAGACCTCCCCTGCTTATGTAATCTTGTCTGTTTCTTCTGCTCGAGCGCCCTTCTGCGCACTTCTTCTTGTTTCATAGTTTTACCGCGTATCTCGCGGGTGCCGCGAATCCCGCGAGATTCCCGGCGGCCATTTTCTGACATCCTGTCCCTACCTCTTAGTGTGTCGCTGGTCTGGGCCCTGGTGAGAGCGTTTTTCCTTGCTTAGTTTGTTTGGGTGACTAACCCATACGTCCTTTATTTCCTATCACCATCATGCCTAAACCCAGACTATCTACTGGGTCCGCTCACTCTGGGGAGTCGGATTCCCCAGTAATCAGAACTGTGGCCCCTGTCACCTCAGATATTTCGCCTTCTATGGCGGATGGGAATACCCAACCCAGTGGACCACAGTTTCTAGCGCTACAGCGCTCAGTAACAGACGCCATTATGGCTGCTATGGGGTCTATGTCCTCCACCCTCTCCCACACCATTTCACAAGCCCTCTTGCCCCGTCCTTCAGACGAGCAACTCTCGGGCACCTTGACACCCCAGGGAGAGGTGTCTAAAGGGGACTTCAAAAAGGCTGCCCGTAAGTCCAAACACTCCTCTGCCTCCAGAAACACCATGACTGGCGTACCTTCGGTCGCCCCAGAAAGCGTGTCCCATCCACGCAAAAGAGCCTTTCCGCGCCAGGCAGAACGGGCGCGGCTATGGAAATGTGCTAGAGCACAGATTGAGAGCGACACCGACTCAGAAATCGGGTCAAATGAGGAGGCTATGAACGAGTCAGATACCGACTCTGATGCGGATTCCGCCGATGGCGCTCTTGACCTCCTTTCCTCTGCTCAGGCAGAGATGCCCGGAGGCGAGACAGGGACCAGGAACCCCGCGGCTGCGGGGCCATCCCTCGTGGATCCTTCGGGGGTCCCACTCTTCGACCCGGATGACCTTCATCATCCGAGGTCGGCGGAGTGGCTCCCGGCCGACCACGTTGCCACATACCTGGGAAATTGGGTCAGAAAACCCTTAAGCAAGGCGGCCCGCAACAAATTGAGGGCGGAGTGTCCTAGGCCTCTGGTGCCCAACAAGGTGTGTGACACCCCAGAGGTTGATCCTAAAATGACTCAGTTCCTCACTAAACTGGGCTGGAATCCCCGTAAAGGACTAGAGTCCGCTTTGAAGTCCTGCCAGGACAAGCACCTGGACATATTCGGGCCTTTGGCCAAACTATTTGACTTGGCGGAAGACGCCAGAGCGGAGAACCGCATGGTCGACCCTGAAGACCTTAGAGGTTGGGTCCAGAGAGCAATTTGTATTGCTGGGAGCGTAAATACCTCCCTATCTATTGAAAGGCGTAAAGCCATATTATTCAAAATTGAGCCCAAACTGGCCAACCTCGCCCTTACGGAGGCGGGCAAAGACGCCCAAGGACTCCTCTTCGGAGATTCCTTCATTAAAGACTTAGGGCGTTTTGTGGGAGCATTCACGGCTCTAGACAAGGCCCAGGCCTCCATGAGGCGAGTATTCCAGGGGCGGGTCTCTACCAGGGCCGGCAGAATCAGGAGCCGTCTGTCCGGCCGCAACTATCCCCAATCCCGTGGCACGGGAAGAGGCTCCTTTCAACACTATAACCAGTATCAGGAGACCTCCCGCCCCATGTTTTTTCCATCCCGCGGACGTCAATGGCGATCCAGAGGCCTTCGGGGTAACCCAAACTCAAGACGACCATACGGTGAGTTGCCTTATACCACACATTTCTTCTCCGGGTTACATAGGGGGCAGACTCCAAAATTTTTTCCCAGCCTGGTCACAAATCACTTCAGATCCCTGGGTACTGGCCACTATTCGGGGCTTCAATATAGAACTCACCTGCCGCCCTACACACATTCCCCCTCCTCGACCGATCCGCTTTTCCCTCCAGGATCGCGGTCGGATCGACGAAGAACTTTCAACCCTCCGGTCCAAAGGGGCTATCGAACTAGCACCCCCCAACCCTGCGGGCGTAATAAGCAATATATTCCTAGTGAAAAAGAAAGGCGGCCAATTGAGGCCAGTCATAAATTTGCGCCCCCTCAATGCCGTAGTCAGGTACCGCCATTTCAAGATGGAGGGTATTCACCTGCTAAGGGATCTCCTCCTTCACGGAGACTGGCTAGCGAAACTAGACCTAAAAGACGCGTACCTGACAGTGCCAATAGCGGAGGCCTCTCGGGACCTCCTACGCTTTTACTGGCGACACGAAACATGGCGGTTCACCTGTCTGCCCTTTGGCCTATCCTCAGCCCCGTGGTGCTTCACAAAGCTTCTACGGCCCGTTATGGCCTGGCTACGCAGTCGAGGAGTTCGACTAATCGTCTACCTAGACGATATTCTCCTCATGGCTCAGGAGCGTTCCACCCTCCTCACACATCTCCGACTAGCCATAAACCTCCTGTCACGCTTAGGTTTCATAATCAACTGGGAAAAGTCATGCCTGACCCCCGCCACCCGCTTGGAATTCCTAGGATTCCAAGTGGATTCGGGGGCTGCAACACTGAGTCTCCCGATATCCAAGATTCGATCCATCCGCAAAGAGTTGCGCAGGGCCCTTATCCGACCCCAACTCACCTTACGCCAATTGGCACGCCTCATAGGCCTGCTGGCCTCTTCAATCCAGGCCGTGTTCCCAGGCCCACTCCACTACCGAGCGCTACAGCGCCTAAAGATCGCTCACCTAAGAGCCGGGGCATCCTACGCAGACCTGGTCTCTCTGGACAACGAGACGAAAGACGAGTTGCGATGGTGGATTCTCAACCTGTCTGCATGGAATGGCAAAGCCATCTTCGGCTCAATGCCGGAATTCACGATCGACTCGGATGCGAGTCTACACGGTTGGGGAGCCCACTGCGAGGGAATCTCAACTGGGGGCCGGTGGTCGGAGTCCGAAGCCCGACTACATATCAATGCCCTGGAGCTTCTGGCAGGCTCCTTCGCCATCCGCAGCTTCGCCAAGGACCGTGCCCTATCATGTATACGGCTCCGCATGGACAATGTTTCGGCAGTGAGATATGTCAACCACCTGGGTGGTACACAGTCGGCGGTCTTGGCCAGGTTGGCGAAAGATTTTTGGGAATTCTGCCTGGAACGGAACCTGATGGTCTACGCGGAGTACTTACCTGGTCTGCACAACGTCCAGGCGGACTGGGGTTCACGTTATCTTTCGGACACCAGCGACTGGAGATTAGCCAGGAAGGTGTTCTCCAATATTTCATCTCTCTGGGGACCATTTACCATAGACCTTTTCGCCTCCCGGCTCAATGCCCAACTCCCACGCTTCTTCAGCTGGAGGCCGGATCCAATGGCGGAGGCAGTGGATGCCTTCCTGCAAGATTGGCAGGGAGGCCTCCTCTATGCCTTTCCCCCATTTTCCATGATCCCTCGCTCACTCCTGCAAGCCCGCAAACACTGGGCGGAGCTAGTCATGGTCACCCCATTCTGGGAAACGCAGTCTTGGTTTCCCCAAATACTCGAGATGACGTTGGACTACCCTCGACTCCTGCCGGGACACCACGACCTGCTGCAAGACCCGACGGGGCGCTATCATCCCCTCCGGCTAGAGGGCTCTCTCCCACTTCTAGCTTGGCGAATCTCCGGGGACCCTGGGAAATCCCAGGAGTTTCGGACGCAACTAGACACTTATTGGCAGCAGCATGGGCTCCCGGCACTAGACGGGCATATGGGTCAGCTTGGCGAGCTTGGGCTAGCTGGTGCATGGCTCGGAACGAGGATCCCGTTTCGGCCCCTGTAACAACGATCCTGCAGTTCCTGACGTCCCTCTTCGAAGCCGGTAAGGCTTACAGGACTATTAACCTTTACCGTTCCGCTATCTCGGCTATTCACCAAGGTTTCGAGGGCCGCCCCGCGGGACAACACCCTCTTGTGTGCCGACTCATCAAGGGTTCTAGATTTTCAAGGCCGCCCAGGCCCCGCTACTCCACGACCTGGGATGTTTCCGTTGTATTGGCTTTCCTCTCATCCTGGCCCGCTAACGCTGGACTCTCCCTCAAACAGCTGTCCGCCAAATTGGTGTGCCTGCTCTGTCTCATCTCATGCAAGAGAGTCTCGGATGTTAGTGCACTGGACGTCGATGCCAAGTCATACACCCCGGACGGGGTAACTTTTAACATCGGCAGGCGCACTAAGACTTCCATCAAAGCGGTATCCTACCCTAGTTTCCCTGCCTCTCCTTCGCTATGCCCAGTGACCTGCCTTCGTGAATATGAATCTCGCACCGAACCACACCGCTCTACTGCCTCTCATCAGTTGTTCTTATCTTTCCGTCCTCCTTTTCACCCAGTTTCCAGCACTACCTTGTCACGCTGGGTGAAATGGCTGCTAACCCAAGCGGGCATTGACACTACAGTGTTTGGCGCCCATTCAGTACGAGGGGCATCAGCCTCTTCTATGATGTCAGCGGGCGCCCGCCTAGAAGACATTATGAGAACAGCTGATTGGTCTAGGGAATCTACCTTCCGAGAATTCTACTTTCGGCCGGCCCCACACACATTCGCTGTGATAATGGATCAGCTTTAAACTTGCAATATGAGCCTCCGTGTCTTGTTATAAAATTGCATGATTTTGCTATTACATGACGAAAAGTCATGATTTTATTAAAGACACGGAGGCGAGTATTGCCCCACCCTTTTTTGTTCTTCTTACACGATGGTAAGTATGTATCTCCCCACCCAAATTACTCATACCACGATACACCGCATAGTATAGTTTGAGAAGGTAAGTGGGGCCGTCCTCAGACCTTGTTGTTTTCAATAATAATGGAAATGTTAACATTAATTGTTTTGTGGGACTGTACATACAGGGGTCTTTGTTCTCACTGGTGTAACCTTGTAACTTGTTGCAAGTATCGACTTTAACCTGTTGGCTCCTGTTCTTTATATCTCCACAGCTTAATCCGGCAAGACGTCTAACAATGGTCCGGTTTATTGGTCTCCTCCCGCTGTCCTCCATCGGTCCTATGGATTTTACGGTCACACTTCCCAGTTTTTGATGTTATGCCTTCTTCGGTTTTATGCTATTACCGTGGAACTTTATTCTCACACTACTCTAGTTATTGACATTGTTCTTTGGTCGCATCTGCAGAAAGAGGGAAATGGAAGGGAAGTGCTGCCTGTTATACTGGGACCGGAGGGGGAGGGGCCTATGTTATCACATGTTCATTCTTTTTTCATTCTGTTTGTTTCCTTTGCTGCTATTTGTCAACAGTAAAGAAAGGGATATGCAATACTCGCCTCCGTGTCTTTAATAAAATCATGACTTTTCGTCATGTAATAGCAAAATCATGCAATTTACCCCCACCCCCATCCGTACAGCATTAACCCAGACAATGACCCCATACCATAAACAATATATAACAATATAAATAACACATAAATATAACACACGGCCTACCAAAGAGGCCCCATAATTATAACACCCCTACACCACCAGGTTCGGAGCCACCGATGAGCTCGAACCAACAGACCACTTCCAACTCTGGCCTAATTCAACCTAAGCTTAGCCTAGCCACTTGCTAATCCACTTCCATCCCAATTACCCTAGCCCTATCCCGCCACAGCCCGAGACTTGATCCCTTAATGTCTCGAGCGCCCCCCACCACACAGAAATAGGGCCCGGGATATCCCCTCCTGAAAACCGAGGTTAAGCAAGTCACAACCGACCTCCGAAAGGTGAACCCCATCCTTACGATAATACCCAGGTAACATACCCTCTAGCTCCCAATGCCTGACCGGGACCCCACCTGACCTCCTAACGAAAACAGACATTGCCTTGTTAACTTTCCCCCGACATCTTGCCACCGCAGCTGTGTCCCTGGCGTGCCTCCAATTAAATCTAGGAACCATCTCAGACCATACTATAACCACTCCCGGCACCCGCTCCCGGAGGCGATCCAAATCCCGCTTCATCCTCCGAATTAGCTCCCTCTGAGGGATAAGCCCCAAATCGTTACCCCCACCATGTATCAGAATTACGTCCGGGGAATTTCCTTCCAACAATTTTTTAAAAATCACTCCACTAATGCTCTGCCAGCTGAAACCACGAAAACCAAACCATTGTAACTGCACAATGTCCTGAAGAAAGCCCAGTTGTGCTCCATTCCTCCGAACTGCGGCCCTCTTCTGCGCCCAATAAACGTAGGAGTGACCCACCAACCATACAACCCGACCAAGAAAGAAACACAAGTTATTAACTAGCAGAGCATTGACACCGCACACTCAAACCAACCAGACCCCCCCCTTCAAACCAACTTATCTGTTCGTACATAAGTCCTAAAACGCGCGGACTCCCACCGACCTATCTGTTTAATCCGATCATCCCCGAGTCCGAGCCGCACTGCTTCCGTTGCTGCCCCTATGCGAAATGAATGAGTCCCAAATTGCATGGGATGCAAACCCAACTGCCGCAGCCCCATGCGAAAGACCCTGACAAATTGGAAGCGCGACAGCGCAAGGCCGTCCTCGTGAACGAGGAAACACCCCAAGCCTTGAGGGCGAACGCCTAAGTAATTGTGCCCACATGCTACTGGGCAGACTGCCGACCCTGGCAACGCAAAAAAATTATTGTCTTACCTCTCCCAAAGACATCCGTCTTGGAGCACCTCAGGCGTATCTCGACTTTGTCCTGCCCCAGCACCACATCCTCGAACCGGATCCCGTTCGCCCCGAACTTATTAGAGCTGACCAGTTCGCCGATGCGGAACGCCCCAAAAAACGCCCAAACAAAAGCTACGGTAAACAAGAGCACTTCAAACGGAGATGTACAAACGTCATGCAGCCCTTCTGTCAAGCCATGTAGAATGTTAAACGACACAGGCCGTCTCGAGTCTACAGACCTTCGTCCTTTACGAAAGCCGCGCAACGCCTGCCTCACCAAAAAGGTTTTAGTAATATCCTCTTTACCCGTGAATTTAAACCAAAATGCCAATGCTGACATGTAACGGTCCACCTTCGCAGGAGAAGCCCCTCCCGCGAATAACCGACACAACAACCATAATAGCGTGTCCAACCTACCTGCAGGCGAATTCGCCCCTCCAGACTGCCCCATCATCTCCTCCCATTCATACCATACCTTGGTGTACGCTGTCCACGTTCCGGCCGCCAGGGAACTTCTTATAAAGCCCCCAAGCAAGACGTCCCGAGCCGCCACATCTCCGCCGGGCATGCCTGACCCGTCTCCTGAGCTCCCGGCGCCGCTGCCCGAAAACGCTCCCACTGTGAACGAGATAAGGCGTCAGCGATAACATTCAACAATCCCGGGACATGTTTCGCCCTAAACACAATATTCCAAGACATGCACAGCAGCACCAAGCGCCTCAACAACCGTACCACAGGCAGCGAAGAGGCCGAGATATTATTAACTGCCTGCACCACCGCCATGTTATCGGAGTGAAAGATCACCTTCCTGTTCGCGAGCTCTTCGCCCCATAAAGATACCGCCACAACCACAGGAAAGAGCTCGAGAAAGGCCAGGTTCCTGATCAAGGCGCTTTCCTTCCATGCCTCCGGCCACTCTTCCGCGCACCACCTCCCTGCTAGGTAAGCACCGAAACCTACGCTCCCGGAAGCGTCCGTAAATAATCCGATTGCTTCTGATGATGTTGCCTCATCCCTAAAATACACCCGACCATTGAACTCCTGCAGGAAACACAGCCAAACATCCAGATCCGCCTTCATCGCAGCGGAGACTCTGATATAATGACCTGGCAATCGCGCACCGCAAGTTGCTCGAGCCAACTGCCTGCAAAAAACCCTCCCCATAGGGATCACTTTACAAGCAAAGTTCAAGCTCCCCAGCAGGGACTGTAACTGCCTCAAGGTCACCTTCTTCGAACCCCTGACTACCCCCACCCACTGGCGGAGCGCTGTCAATTTATCCGCTGGCAACCTACATTCACCCTTCACCGAATCTATCTCCAGCCCTAGGAAGCTCAAGCATACCGTCGGGCCCACCGTCTTCTCAGCCGCCAACGGGATCCCAAAGACCTGTGCCACCCATTGCAACACCCCCAGTACTTGCCCACAACGATCGGACCCTGCCGGTCCTACGCACAAAAAGTCGTCCAGATAGTGCACTACTGCACCCCCAGCCGACTCTTGACGCACCACCCATTCAAAGAAAGAGCTGAACTTTTCAAAGTATGAGCAAGAAATAGAGCAGCCCATGGGAAAACACAAATCCACGAAAAAACCTTCATCAAAGAAACATCCCAATAAGTGGTGGCATGTCGGGTGAATAGGAAGCAACCTGAAAGCTGCTTCCACGTCCACCTTCGCCATCAATGCTCCCGGCCCCGCTCTCCGTACCAACTCGACCGCTTGATCGAATGATGCGTATGACACGGAGCTGAGGGCCGCGTCAATGTCGTCGTTAACAGAAGCCCCTTTTGGGTAAGACAAATGGTGTATCAACCGAAACTTGCCTGGTTCCTTCTTGGGGACCACCCCCAACGGAGACACCCTCAAGTTCGGCAAAGGTGGGACCGCATAGGGTCCCGCCATCCTGCCAAGCCGCACCTCCGACATCAGTTTTTCCCGCACCACCCCTGGGTGATCCCGAACGGATCGTAAATTCAAACATAAAGTCCCTGGCCCCTTCCCTTTGAACGGTATCATAAACCCCTCTGTGAATCCTTTCCTCAAAAATTCCGCGTCAGCCCGGTTAGCGTAGCGCTTTAGCCACGGCAGCATCTCGCCTACCTTCACCGGAGTTGCCCCCAGTGGCAGCGGCAGGAGCCGTGGTGCCGCTGGGACCTCCCCCGCTAGCCGGTTTGCCTCTCTTGAAGCACCTATTGACTCCATGCGTACCGCCGCAACCGGAACACTCGTGTTTGAATCTACACGACGAGCCCCATTTACATTGGCCCTCGTTGAAAAGCCAGCAGAAACCCTTCTTTTGTCCGGCCGGCGCCGCTCCTCCAGGTGCTGCACCGGCCGCCCCGTGAAAGGGCGCAGCCTTCTGCGCCATCATGAGCCGCATCCACAGGGGCAGATCCATCTGATCCCATCTCATGCTCGGGTTCGCTGCTAGACGTTGACGGAATTGCTCATCGTATTTCCACCAAGCAATCCCACCGTACGTCCGGTAAGCGTCCCCTATCCCGTCCAAGTAGCAAAAAAGCTGCGAACAACGATCGGGAAACTTTTCCCCGATGACGCTGGCCAGTATGCAAAAAGCCCGCAACCAATTCGCAAACGTCTTGGGTATCTTCCGATACCTACGCTTCTTCTCTTCTTCCTCCTTCTTCGCATCCTTTTTATCCTCATCCTTTAGATCGAGGAACTCCTCCAGAGGAAGGAGAGAAAAAAACCTCTACGAACTCACCTTTCCAAATCCTGTCCTTCACCTCAGACTTCAGGTGACATCCCAAGGGGCCCGCGAAAGAGACATGTACATTCTGCCGCGCCGCATCAGAAACCTCCCCTCCTCCGACCGAACCCAAGCCTGTCCTCTCACCTGCTTCGGGCGTACTCCGTCCGGAGACACCACGCACCGCCCCCTTAGCCTGACCCGTTGTCCCGGAACCCGCTTCCGGAACCCTTACCCTCGAAAATTGCGGTGAAGCCCCCTCCCCACCGACCCATGAATCTAACAACGATTTTAGGCAAGTCAACATGGAATCAGAATGTGATGTAACAGGCAACTCACCGCCAGAGCCTCCGGCCGCGGAGGGCCGCGGGGTCGTTTTCCTTCCATCCGCCGCGTGCGGCTCCGGAGTGTCCAGTTGACGGCGACTCCCTTCCGCCGGATCCCGCCGTGGGACCGTAGGTGTACCGCTCCGCGACCTGTAAGGAGAAGAACACCTGGGTAGTCTGTTCGAGTGCCCATCTACCCGCCCTTCCTCCTTACGTTCCCCGTCGTCAACCCTGCGCCTCTCCCGCCTAGTAGCCAGGCCCTCTAGGCCGTAGGAACTATCTGGCCGTCCTTGGGTGCTCCCGTTGGAGGACCCAGACTCGCTGCGCCGTTCCCTTCTCCTCCTGGCCCTGCAGACTGATCCCCGCCTACTGTACCCGTCAGTAGACGGGCTCCTCTCCCTGACACACCCTGCCCGGTTTTGCCTGGCGCCTGCCCCGCGCCGCCTCTTGTATTCCGCAGGCCTAGGGTTGTCTCTGTAATCCTGCCGTCCCCGGGAGCAACATTTATGGCCCTCCCGTTCACTCCTGACCCCGCTGTCAGAGTGTGTGTCATACCCCTGTGACAATCCCTCACTGTCCGCTCCTCTGTCCACTGGGGAAGCGCTGCGCTGGCCCTGACAAGCGGAAGCCCCTTCCGTTGCCGCCCTGACTTGGTCCTGTTGCCCTAGCTGGGTGACCTGTCCTGCCGTCCCCCCGCTGCCTTGTCTGGGCCTTGTCTCGCCCGCATGATCAAGTCCCCCTCCACTGGAGTCCCTTGCTGCCCTCTGAGGTGGCGCCAGCCCGTCCTTCCCAATCCCCAGTGCCTTTCCTTGCCGCCCGGTATTTAAACCGGCGGCAGACTCACCGGGACGTGTCTGGGCTCCATCCACACCTCCGACATCCTCTGCGGTCCCGGTCTCCTCGGAGGCCGTTGCTAATTTTGCCGCCTTGCCGCCCGCCGTCCTGCGAGCAGCGCTCCTCGTGGTAGGCCGCGACACCATGCCAGGCCTAATCGCCGCCCTTGCCTTACCGGCGCCATGTCGCACAGACGGGGCCGGCGGCGTTTGCGTTGGCTCCGACCGGCCTGCCTCCCCAACCGATGAGCCGCTCGCCTCTCTGGATGGACTCCGTCTCCGACGCGCTGCGGGCATCACGCCCGGGCTCAGCCGCTGGGGCGGTCTCGCCCTCCGCACCGATCGCCTCTCCACAGCCGCTGGGGGGTTACCGCTGGTCCCAGGAACCGCCAGTTGCTGCTGCAGCCATGCCATCCCCCTGTCTCTCACGGCTGCTCTCACACCGTCCAGGATCTCCTCAAGCGAAGCCATCTGAAAAACAGAGAAAAGAAACCACACAACCTGCCAAAACAATTAACAGGTAAGTGCAGATTCTGAATTAAAATGGCCACTTGCTAAAATGGGCGCTTAATATACTCGCACTTTTCACACCCTTTAACATGCTCCACCCTAAATCCCCACCCCTAAATCTATAGCTCCACCTGCCTACTCCTTGGCTCTGTCAAGGCCCATTCCCCTGACTGCGCTGATCCATGGGCTTCAAACGGGGCAGACAAACGGGCCTAAAACAAAAAGGCATCTTTACCCGTGTAGCCAAAAATCATTGCACTGGCCGTGATGAGGGGTTAAGCTAGGTAACTTTATTTCAGTGAAATATTTTCTATGAGAAAAAAAACGCAAATGTTTTACAACACCTTGTGGGTGAGAAGAATTTTGAAAACTGGCATTCAGGCTGACATTTGGCAATATGATTTGTGAAATACCTGCCTCTGTTCAGCAGGAAGGAAACTGATTCAATTGCCTTTTCGTTCAAACAGACAGCTGATTTATACTAATTGGCAAGCCTTAATTATTTAGCAAATTTTAAGCCTTCTCACTTGAAAGAAGATCCAACATCCAATTCAACTGGCCAAACACCCAGATGGTTCATATAAATGTGGACAAATATAGACGTATAAATTATGTTCTTGCAGGGGGTGAAATGCAATTTCAGTAGCGATTGTAAAATCGTTATCTTTTCTTTTGTACAACCTTCCGTACCACAAATATATCTTTTCACTAGATAAATGTTTTTTGAAAGATTATAATGTTCGTAATATCCTTTTTAAATTTTCAAATCTTGTGTTAAATAATTTAAAGTTTTTTATTATTAAATTGAAAGACTTTGGGTTGTTTTTTTTTTTTGCGCAGTAAGATTCTAACTGGTAAAAGAAAATATTGAAACCTGAGTTGAAGAAGCAGCTAACAGAGTTGTCAAGCTGTAGTATAATGCCGTAGGCACTGTTTTGCTTTGAGTTTTGTTTAGAAACAGAAAAAGACACCAGGGTATCTGCAAACATATTTATGTATCACAAGCACTACAGTCCAAAAGAAACACTTATATTAATATTTATATCAAGTCCCTTAAAATGAAAGAGTTTTAGGCTCTCATAGGAATGACTACTGCCACGTCCTAGGTAGAGTGCTGATATATGTTAATTGTGCTGCAGTCTCTGAGGCGTCTTTCAGAGCAGGGAAAGTATCGAGACACTGTTACTCAGTTACAGGTGTTTAAGATTAGACTTGGGGATTAGTGGAGCCAAAGCAATTTTAAAGAAAATCTTCAGCATTGAGAAGTTTCACATTGCCTCTCCGTCAATTTATCAAGATGTTTTAGATCAATTTATTTAAAAAGGCTGAGCAACTTCAAAAACTAGGAAAGGGAAATGTTATGCGGTGATTGTTTTAAATTTTTTTTTAAAGCAAAATAAAAGATAATTACTCTTCCCATGGAAGCTAGCGGGCTGGATATTCAGCCCTGGGCCCTCAGGTTCGTTTGTGTTAAATCTTGATGTTCATAATACTGGACTCCCCAAAGAGGCTCACATTTTGACATTAAGCAAAGGTGTTACACATTCACTATCGTCCATGTGTCATTTAGTACATTATTACATGTGCCAACTGTAATGCTGGTAGACACTCCCATTTTTATGTTAATACGGTGAGATCAGGAGTAGGAAACCTTTGGCACTCCAGATGTTGTGGACTACATCCCCCATGAAGCTTTGAAAGCATTAGGGCTGTAAGAGCATTATGGGGGATGTAGTGCCCAACATCTGGAGTGTCGAAGGTTGCCTACCCCTGACCTAGACAATCTTATGGTATCACAATACTGTATCACATAGACAATACTATGGTTTATCAATGAAGAATCACCTAGACAATCTTATGGTATCAGAATACTGTGTCACCTAGGCAATACTTTGGTATCACAATACTGTATTACCTAGACAATACTATGGTTTATCAATGAAGAATGCTGTAGACAATCTAATAGTATCAGAATACTGTGTCACCTAGACAATACTATGGTATCACAATACTATATCACCTAGGCAATACTATGGTATCAGAATACTGTGTCACCTAGACAATACTATGGTTTATCAATGAAGAATCACCTAGACAATCTTATGGTATCAGAATACTGTGTCACCTAGACAATACTTTGGTATCACAATACTGTATTACTTAGACAATCTTATGGTATCACAATACTGTATCACGTAGACCAGGGGTAGGTAAGGGTAGTAGTGTGCCAAAACAAGATCTTCAAGTCCCTTGATGTGCCAGTCCTATTTTTGTAAAATGAGGTGTGTATGTTGCCGTATTCTGCTTGTGTTATTTATGGGTGCTGCAGTTGATTTGTAGTGTTGTATTTGTGTGTATTTGGGCTGTTGTATTAAATATGTCCATGAGTAGCTTGTGGTATTGATACCGGAGAAACTGACGGAAGCCAAGCACAGAGAGATGGACACAGGTTTCTTCAGGAAGGAAGAGATTCTTTATTCGGTTCACCGATCGGGACTCAGAGGGACTAATGTCACCAAAATACAACAAGTTCTGAGCCCCGGACAATAGTGCAGGCTCCTTATATAGGCACATAACTCCTCCCATATTAAGCTCCACCCGCACATTCTCTTAACCAATCAATACAAATAAGAATTAACTTCCTGCTTGACCGCATGGCTTGTCCAGCACAATGGAGGAGGGGAATACTACATCCGGTATTCTTGCACATGCTCCGTACACTACTGATCGTATCTTTGCCACGTGCAACCAACCGACCGATACGTCAGCATATGCACGTACACATGCCACGTGGTAATCTCGGCCTACTAAATTTATTTTTACCGAGATTCCACCACAGTATTGTGTATGATACCTATGAATGTAGGCTTTGTAATTGGGCTGTTTGTGGAATTGTGTGGATGATATGTTACATGATGTATTTGGTATCTGTATGCATGGGGCTGCTTGTGGTATTGTATGTGAGAGGCTGCTTGTGGGGTTGTGTACATGTATGTGGATTGTAAGTGATGTTATGTTTGCAGGGATTGTGTGTGGTCTGTTTGTATTATTTGTATGAGGCGGAGGTTTATTCTGCAGCTCTTTGTATAACTAGCAGTTTGGGTAGCTTTCCTGGGGTGCAGTGGGGACCGGGATAGCCAGATACAGGTCAAGGACATGATCTGTGATAGCTGCTGCAGGCTGCTCTGTTCCAGTGCGGATTCCTGTTCACAAGTGCTAGAAGGAAGTGATATGAAATCACTTCCTCTGAGTGCTGCATTGTGTAAATTGAGGATTGTCCCTCACTACTTTTTCCACTAGCAGATATCAAATTGTTAAGTGTGTATATATATATATATATATATATATATATATATACCAAAAAAACTAAATTTTCCAAAAAATAAAACATCGAGCTCTGCTAATTAAAAAGTGTGTGCTATGGTGCAAACCTTTGGGGGGATTCCACAATATTGGTACACTATGTCTAAGGGTTCCACAGGAAAAATTAATTGGGAACCCCTGACCTACACAATACTATATCGCAATACTGTACCACCTAGACAATACTATGGTGTGACAATACTGTACCACCCAGTACTATAGAAAACCGAATCGAAGACGCCCAGTTCTCATTTCCTAACCTCCAGAGTATATAAGGTGGATTCAAAAATTCTCTTTGTGGGTTACATAACTGTCCACAGGCATGTAAATAGATCCTTATAGCCCAGAAATATGACCCACCTGTGTTTCAACACAAACCTAAAACCTAGTGGACCTAAAAAAAATTAAAATTACTGTGAAATTGAGAAATGAAAAACAGCAAGGTAAGACATTTTGATATCAAAATGATGGTAGGTATTACAGCACAAATGGAATGTACAAAAATAAAAAAAAAAGATGTGCCATCTGAATGTGTTGGCATTTTATCAATGTATATGTACAGAATAGGAACATACAGTGATAATGTAGTTTTATGCTGTTGCACTTGGTAGAGTACCAGCTCAAACTGAAAGATCAATCATTGAAGAAAAAAAAATTACACACCAATTTTTTTTCTTGCTTTAAAAAAATAATAATACAGTAATTGTTAAAACAAAAAAGGCAAGATAGAACCCCCCATGACTTAAAGAGACACTATAGTCACCAAAACAACTTTAGTTTAACCCCTTAAGGACACATGACATGTGTGACACGTCATGATTCCCTTTTATTCCAGAAGTTTGGTCCTTAAGGGGTTAATGGATATCTTGCCTCTGCTGTCTCACTGCTCAATTCTTTGCCATTTAGGAGCAAAATCACTTTGTTTGTACAGTCCTAGCCACACCTCCTTGAATGTGACTTACACAGCCTTCCAAACCACTTCCTGCATAGAGTCATCTAATGTTCACACTTCCTTTATTGCAATTTCAGTTTACATTAGAATTCCTTATCTCCCGCTTTGTTAATAGCTTGCTAATCCCTGCAGGAGCCTCCTGTATGTAATTAAAGTTCAATTTACAGAGCAGGAGATAAATACTTTTAAAGTAAGTCACACCTGAAATCATTTTGGTTTTATGCAGGCTGTGTCAGTCACAGTTAGTTGGGGTGTGGCTAGGGCTGTATAAACAGAAGCAAAAGTGATTTAACTCTTAAATTGCAGAGAAGTGAGCAGTGACATTTCAGAGACTCAGACACAATAGCTGCTTCACTAAGCTAAATTTGTTTTGGTGACTATAGTGTCCCTTTTTAATATTTTGAGATTTCAAGGCCAATCTCCCTTAAATCATAGGCGGAATAGGAGCATCCAAAATGACTAACTGCATTTGCACATATATCAGGAGCTTCTCACTCATATGAAAACAAGTACCGTATATACTCGAGTATAAGCCGAGTTTTTCAGCACATTTTTTGTGCTGAAAAACCCCAACTCGGCTTATACTCGAGTCAATAGTCTGTATTATGGCAATTTGCATTGCCATAATACAGACTGGGGGGGAGAGGGGTGCTGGCAGAGCTGTACTTACCTTTCCTGCAGCTCCTGTCAGCTCCCTTCTCCTCTGCGCCGTCCGTTCAGCACCTCGGTCAGCTCCCAGTGTAAATCTCGCGAGAGCCGCGGCTCTCGTGAGATTTACACTGGGAGCTGACCGAAGAGCTGCACTGACGGCGCAGAGGAGGAGAAGAGAGCTGACAAGAGCTGCAGGAAAGGTAAGTACAGCTCTGACAGCCCCCTTCTCCCCCCACTGAACTGCCAATGCAGGACCACCAGGGAAGGAGCCCCCCTCCCTGCCATGAATCAAGCAGGGAGGGGGGGACGAAAAAATAAATGAATAATAATAAAATAAAAAAGTTAATTAAATTAAATAATAAGAAATAATAAATAAAAAAAATTAAAATATATTTTTTTTAAAAATAATAAAATTGCCCACCCCCCACCAAGGCTCTTCAACACACACACACTGCATTCATACACACACTGCATTCATACACACACTGCATTCATACACACACTGCACTCATACACACTGCACTCATACACACTGCACTCATACACACTGCATTCATACACACACTGCATTCATACACACTGCACTCATACACACTGCACTCATACACACTGCACTCATACACACTGCATTCATACACACTGTACTCATACACACTGCACTCATACACACTGCACTCATACACACTGCACTCATACACACACTGCACTCATACACACACTGCACTCATACACACACTGCATTCATACACACACTGCACTCATACACACACTGCACTCATACACACTGCACTCATACACACTGCATTCATACACACTGCACTCATACACACACTGCATTCATACACACACTGCATTCATACACACTGCATTCATACACACTGCATTCATACACACACTGCACTACTACACACACTGCACTACTACACACACTGCACTCATACACACACGCTGCACTCATATACACACACTGTAAATAAATATTCAATTAATATATTTTTTTAGGATCTAATTTTATTTAGAAATTTACCAGTAGCCGCTGCATTTCCCACCCTAGTCTTATACTCGAGTCAATAAGTTTTCCCAGTTTTTTGGGGTAAAATTAGGGGCCTCGGCTTATATTCGGGTCGGCTTATACTCGAGTATATACGGTATTTGTTAAGCAAAGGCAATGTCTTTGAAAGTGTAGGCGACATGCAGTACTCCGAGTAGAATTCCTGGTATTATAACAAGGTAAAAAAATTCTACAAAACCTTGAATGAACTGAGAACTCCAGAATCAAACACCGCAGGAGTACCGTGAAGCATGAAAATGTCTTCAGCAAAACATTTTAGAAAGTTTTGAGGCTGTAGGCAGTTTTTCTAATGGAATGAAATGAGCCATGTCAGTAAATCAGAGAAACAGGCAAACAATCTACAAGTAAACAAGCTCTGGACGCAGGGATTGCAGTAGAATAAAGTAATCAAAGTTAAAGTAACCAACATATTTACATTTTACAATAAACAATTAAGACAATAAAATGGCAAATATTTTTAAGGAAAACCAAAACAGTACAGCAGTTTTAAATAACCACTCCAAGTACCATAACCACTACATGCGTGTGCAGTGGTTGTGGTGCCAGGAGTGCCCCCTGTCTCTCTCCTAGAGTAAGTAGTTAAACTATTTACAGTTATCTCCACTGAGCTAGGCCTTGCAGTGGAGGCTTGTGCACATTGGCTGAAAGTATCAGCTGATCGCTCGCAGACAACGAGCACGGCACTGCACACCCGAGCGTAGCACAGTGGCGGGAGCTTATGTTAGCTGGGGACGTGATGGCAGTGTTCTTGAATATTTATGTGTGCCTGGACATCTAATGGCAAGCTGCACACATACATTCACACGCTCCATACAAAAGTACACATATGTGTGTACACCTCATATCAAACTAAAAAAACAAATACACATATCCATAGATAACATGTTTTCATGCAGAGATGTTCGCACACACATGGCAATGAGGAACCCCAGAGAATACGCTGTCTATAGAGGTCTGATATGTAAATCTAGCCCTGGCCACAGGCGTGTATTTGGTCAGGAAATTTCAAATTGCAGGATAAAAGTGCCATACTGTGAAATTGCAGGATACATTTTTTTTAATGTCACAAAAACTCAATGTCTAATGTCATGAAAACATAAGGCAATCTATTGTTTAGACAACCTTTTGCATTATATCCCTCCTCCTGTCTCACTTTAAAAAATAAAAAAATTGACTTTGAAAAGTTAAAGGGACACTCTGGGCAACATTACAGCTTCATCACCATGAAGTTGTTATGGTTTGAGGAGTCTTAGGCACAGCACTTAAACCATTTACCAATGGTTTAACCTCAAACTTTGGAAGATGGTGCCCGATCAATCTGCCAGACTGCTTCCTTTCTTGGTCCACGTCTTCAGCTGACGCTCTCAGCCTATGACTAACTACCATTTCAGAAAACTGAGTGAAAAAGATACGTACAGGTTGAGAAAAAAAAATCTACAGTTCTCAGCCCATCAGCGTAGATAGGAAATCAATGCAGAGTGGCCCCGGCAGCCTCCTTAGTGCCCTCCATGCAACCCGTTCAAGAGCACTCCCACCAGCAGAGTGCCAGTAGCCAATAGGCAGGTGTTTTCGCTTGCAAAAGAGTGGGTGCTCTGTGCACCCTTCAACCACTTGTCACCCTGGGCGAACCTCCCTTGTTAGTACGCTTCTAATTGTCCCACTTTTATAAATCTTCCCCTTTGAGTTTGTCCATATAGGAAGAATTTCAAATTTAGACACATTAACCCCCAAATAAAAAGTGCATCTAACTTGCTGTTTTAGAATCCTACATCTCTGTGTCATCTCATTGCACTGAGATTCAGGAGCCTACTAACTCCTTAAGGACATAGAAAATATTCTAATGCAAGTCATGTGCAAGAAAAGAGAAATATTCTGGAATGATAGACTGCTAGAAATTGGATCATTCTACATAATTATTAGCCTCTGCCTACAATGTAATTACCCTTATCGTGTTCCTTCATCCAGGCAACAGATGTAATTAAAGCTACCTATTTGAACTTGGGAGTCTATTCACTGTAAAATGAACACCTATTGAAAATAGTTCATGTTTATTACTCTGATGTGACTTGGCTGAAACTCATATGGGAACTTTTTTGCTTAATATAAAAGGTTATGGAACTGTTTCTTATCAGAAGATATGTATGCAAACACGTAAATCAGTGTATTTATGTATATATATATAAAAGCAACAAAAAAAACTATTGTTTTCTGCAATACTATCAGGCATTGGTATGACATGCACACTCAAGGTATTACCAGAAAAGAGAAGAAAGATTGACATAGACAAGGAGACACATCACTCCTGACAATTATTATCAGAATTATTCACTAAAGTGAAAATTGTAAGTACATTTTTAATTTACGGTCAAGCTAGCTGAACTGGAAAAATGCTCAGTCAGTTGCGCTTCTGGATCAGCTATTTTGGCCTTAAATTTGAAATTCGCTTTGATTTCACTCAAAATTTTCACTTTATTGAATAACCCTTTTAACGTATGTATTACTTATGCACAGCAAGAAAATTCAGTTTGTCTAAGAAAAAAAAAAAAACGTGTTCAGTCGGATCGAATGTCTTCCATGTGGCCTTTTGGTATAGACGACTTTCTACTTAAAAACGATTTGAGCAAACCGAAATGTGGCTATTAGTGTACTGCAAAAAAAACAAAAAAACATATCTTTGCGAATGAAGGTAAAGTTAAAGCATGATATAGCAGGAGGTTTATATATATTTGCTGACAATGAATATCAATATGATTTTTAACCCATTACTTAAAATACCCAAAATTTCTAGGGGCGAGAGAGATTTCATAGACAAAAAAAAACAGCAAAGGCTGCATAAGGGCAGCAAAGAAAAAAAACAAAATACATAAACATTAAAAATAATAATAATGATATTAAAAAAAAGTTAAAATATAAAAAGAGTGATATGGCAAAATGGATTTACTGCATAATGTGTATAAAAAAAGCTAATAAAACATGTTTATTGATAAAAAAAATCATAATAAAAAATGTTGCCTAAAAATTGTACATTTAATAGATACATAAAAAGATGAATACATAAAATCACAATTGATTTGACCCGTCCCCTCTAGGGAGACAGCCCAAGTTTGGTTATAAAAGTTCTAAGTGCGCAGTTGCGCCTGTTCTGTTCAATCCACGTACCTGGGCTAGAAATGTGACTTTAACCACATAGAAGTGAGTAGGTTTGGCAACCTAGGAAACATATACCCTGGACCACGGGAGATAATAGGCTAACAAGGCTTCGACCCCAGGCTCCTAGGGCCTGAATGGCACCCACTGCTGCCGATAGCTAGCATTCCATCCTGATAGTATACCTGGCCCGCACAACCCGCCGTATCTACTTAGCCAATGTTTAGTTTCCCTCAACCAAAATGAGGCTCGCCCACTCGGCTAGGGTTCCAGCATTTACAGCACATGGAGGACCCCTAAGCATTCACTTCTCCACATGTATTAACCACTACTGTTCATTCCGCAAAAGTTGTAACAGCATTATTGTATGGTATTTTGTATTGTTTTTTCTCGTTTGAACCTCAATAAAAACATAGAATGCCAAAAAAAAAAAAATCACAATTGATACTATAAAAATAGCACACATCCACTTGCCTTGTGTTATTACCTCAGTTCAAGCCTTACGTATATTACACAACGGTATAGCATGTTTACCTCTAGCAAACAAAGCATCTGTTTAAGCTTTACGTGTCGTATATTACACAACAGCTTTGTATGTCTATATTTTATTTAAAAAATGAGGCACGACTATCTGGAGATGTTGAACTACGCTGTGATTATCCCTATTTTGTATATAATGCACGCATTTCCCCTTTCTTCATTCTGTATCACCCAAAACAAATGCCTTAATAAAAAAACAGATTGGAGAAAAATAAAAAAAATTGCATACATCCAAACCCCTTAAAAAAATGTCACATTTTGCACTGCAGCAGGAAACCCTTAGTTCTCTGGTGGTGCACGGCTTAGCTCATTGGTTGAGTGCAGACAATAAGCTGACACTGCGCTGCCGGGGTAAGTTCATGAGAGCTAACAGAACCTCCTAACCAGGAACTTCTTCGGAGGCTGCAGAGAGTTGGAGAGCAGCGCCCTGCAGACCACTTGCTAGAATAGGTTGCCTATTTACAATGGGGTGCACCAGGGCACATCTGGCACCTTAAACACAACAGCTTACTGTAGTGGTTATGGTGTATGAAGTGTTCCTTTCATGCAAACTAACACACTGGGATGGATGCTCATTCTGGGCTGTAAGCATAAAAACATATATTGGAATAAAATAATATCCTATTTAACATGCTGCACTTGGCCCAGCATCAAGTATAAAACGAAAATATGCTATCATGCTCTGTGTCTGACAGCCAAAATTATACAAAAAGTCCTGATTATTCACTTACTATCTAGTACTAAATACAGCTCTTCCAGTTGCAATGGGGTGTTTGAGAATCCATTATTTTAATTATCTTTTCTTAACAGGCACAATTCCCGATTCCCCTCTGCTAATATTGAGGTCCTGGAGACACCTGATATCCCTTTCATAATAATTATATGTGGAAGGGTTTGAATACTGATAGCTCAGACCAGGGATAGATTGGGACAACATTTCAGCCTAGGCCAGGGATAGGCAACCTTCGGCTCTCCAGATGTTGTGGACTACATCCCCCATAATGCTGTTACACACATAATGCTGGCAAAGCATCATGGGAGGTGTAGTCCAAAACATCTGGAGAGCCGAAGGTTCCCCACCCCTGGCCCTAGGCCGTTGAAGGTAGAACAGCTCAAAAGCAGTAGAAAGGGGGCTTGTTATGTCCTCACCAATGACAAGCATGCCCCCCAAATTAGTATGTTAGTGTGATGCTCCTCCATAGCATTCCATGGGCAGAGCCCTACTAATAGGCTCTGGGATAACGAAAATGTCCTATTTTTGTTTCTGCACAGTATGAGAGAATCTAATAACACAAATGTGGCTGCTAGTGACTTGTCTCTGGTGTCCCCAATAGTGGGATACAAGGGGACAAAAGTAGGACGGGGTGACAAAGGGTGTTGTGCATGTATGGGGAGTCTCCCTGTAGTGTTGTATGTGATTTGAGGCAACTAGCGGAATTGCATGAGTGGAGAAGAGGCTGTTTGTGGTGTAATCTGGGCGGGTGCAAGACTATTTTGCGCCCTAGGCAAGGCCAGCCCCTTTGTGTGTCTCTTTCTCTTCCCAGCTCTTCTGTGTGTCTCTCTTCTCCCTCCAGCTCCTCTGTGTGTCTCTTTGTCATCCTCCTAGGCCTCTGTATGTATTTTTGTCCCTCCAGCCCCTCTGTGTGTCTCTTTGTCCCCCCCAGCCCCTCTGTGTGTCTCTTTGTCCCCCCCAGTCCCTCTGTGTGTCTCTTTGTCCCCCTCCAGGCCCATATGTGTGTTTTTTTTGTTGGACCCCAGCCCTCTGTGCGTCTCGTCCTCCTCTCAACCTTCTGTGTGCCTTCCCCACTCTCAGCCTTCTTTGTGCCTCTTCCCCCCCAGTCCTCTACGTGCGTCTCTCCATATGTGCCACTCTTTCCACCTTAGCTCTGTGTACCTTTCCGCCCCCTCAGTCCTCTGCGTGCCTCTCCCTTACCTCAGCCCTATGTATGCCTTTCCTCCCACAGCCCTGTGTGCTTCTCTCCACCAGCCCTCTGTGTGCTTCTCCCCCCTAAAATCCTCAGTGTGTCTATCGTCCGCCTTTGCCCACAAGCTCACCTCCCTCCTCCTTGTAGCATGGCTGAGTGGCAGACCGCGGTAGAGGAGCTCCTGTTTTCCCTACCTGGTCTGACATCAAGTGCTCACTGAGATATAGAAGCTAATTTACCCCGGTGTGCGGCAGTGTCGGGCAGGAGGGGAGCACTGTGCCCTGCTCTTCCCTCCTGACGTTCACCCAGTGACTGTGTCCCCAGGCCGGAGGAGGGGTCTGCTGATCCCTGGTGGTCCGCAGGGTACAGACCATGTCTATCCCACTTACGAGCACAGGTGATTCAGTACGTTACTACGGGTTAACGTGGCAACGCTCTGATAATAGAGACAAGACAGATAAAGGCGGCCTGGCTACCTTCACCCGGTATTAGAGTTCCCAGAAGAATCTGGTTTCTTACTGGCCCATAAAGCGACAGAGCTCTCTCTTTGGGCCGGTGCTGCCCTACATGGGTAAGCAGTGGATATCCTTTTGATCTCCCCTGTCGGCCTCAGCCCATGACCACCGCTGCCAATGGGCATTTGCTCGGTTTGCCTAATGGCCAGTCCAGGCCTGGCTCCGACTGTCAGTGGTCGCCCTTGTTTCCTTTCGATACCAGCCACTTCACACTGTTTTGCACTTGGTGGAATTATCATCAGGATGAATACTCCATGATGCCTAATATCCTTTAGTTTGCATTTGCAGTCACATTGTCTGAAAATGAAAAGAGTAAATACTTGGTGGTAAAATAATGCAATAGAAAGTGCGCTAAATAACCATCTGTCACTTGAATAAAAGATAAAGGAGTAAAGTTAATAAAGACACAATGAATAGAAGTTCATTAATATGATGCTGGGATGTTACTGTCAGGTTTTGTATCCATAAAAAGTCTTTGAGTGCTCCTAATTCCACATTATTTGAAATGGTCTCTACAAAATATATTTTGGGAGATGGACAGCGAACATTAGCTAAACGAAAAGACCTGATGCATTGAACGCATTGAAGTAAACGAAAGTAGATTATTTTTATAACCGACAATCTTCCAGCTTCCAATTTTGCATCTGAGATTTTTCATATTGCAACATTTCTAAAATTATCCAGTGAATTATCACCAACAAACAAAAGAACCCGAAGCAGAAAATTAGTTTTATGTTTTAGAAATTAACACTTTCTATGCTAGGGAAATGAACAGATTAAATATTCACTTTAGTAAAAGAAAACTGTGATTCTTCTAAAAAAAAAATAACTTTTTATACACTATATTTATCATAGAATAGTGGCCCGCAGTGGTTGTTGTATCAGACACTTGGCTTTGTTATTGATTAGCCATTCTGGTTAAAGGGGCAACAGCTGTCCCCACATTCCGTATTGAAATTTTGAGATTAGAGTTCACTGCACCCTTTCGCTGACTAAAGCTGTCCTCCCACCAACATTCCATAATGATATTTTGAGATTTGAGTTCACTGAACCCTTTTGGTAATCAAGCCACACAAAATGTTCAGTAATCTATTTTTTTTTTTTTTTATTCTTTATTTTTGTCGTGCAAATGAGATAACAACAGGCATGAGGTACCCCAAAGGCAATCCTCACGCTTTTTCTTAAACATTTGAAATCAGAATGGGGTATGTTAATGCATGCACAATTTTATAAGTAGTATTTAGTTTAGTATGTTTATTGACGCTCTGGTATCCCCTGACTGTTAAGCTGTCGTATAACATATGCAACTCAGGTAAGGTAGGTAACGCTTGGACGGGGATGCTTGTGTCTGAGTGCTAGGTGTGACTGAGCTATTTTGCAAATTATAAATACATCTGGCATTTGAGGGTACTGCACATTTTGTTAGAGTACATCTTACATGAGGTTATGATTTGTCCTGAGCTTGTCGAACTGCTTACAACTAGTCAAATTTAGCAGAAGTTTTTTGGCTAGGCTGTGCTTTAATGAGGTGTCTCGTTTGTGGACCTGCCCGCTGTGCATTAGGTGCTTCAGCTGTGTGCTTATAGTAAACAGGCATTTAAGCTAGATAGATTATAACAAACGATTAGTTGCTGGATGAGAGTTAATGATAAGTAATAAGAAAAATAAACAGTCCAGTTTGGGGTTGATACCTATCAGTCTGTGGAGTAACAGCAAGGCACTAACTGAGACGTGCACATCAGGCTGCGTGTAGTTGGAGTTTCATCCTATCCCCTGGCTTGGCTTCTGCCCACTTCGATTTGTAAAAGTCTCAGTGGCCCCGAGCCTGTCGTTCCGTCTGCCCCAGATTTTTATTGTGCTGTGGTGTATCCAGCCGGTCCGCATAATGCTGGAGGTCGTCACTTCAGCGAGATCTGGGCCCCATGGTGCGGGCCTGCCAGCACGTGGGAGGCCGTGTGAGGCTGTGTACTGCGGGCGGTGGTGTCTCCTCCAGGGTCTACCCAGGCGAGGGTCTGCTGCTTGCTGGTGTCGGCTGAGGAGTTGTGGCGCAGTCTGCCCGGGATCCTTTGGTCGTGACCAGACCTGAATTGGCACACTGCGCCACAGCTGTATCCCAGGTAGTTTTCGTTTCGCCTGGTGCTGGCGTGGGTGGGTTGCCGCCATTAGCAGTGGTAGACTCTTGGACTTTCGGGTTCCTCTAGTTTGCCGGTTGCCTGCTTTGATAACAGGCGGAGGTGTGCGCTCATGCTGGGGGTTCACCGGCATCGTGGTGGTAACCCTGTGTGCCTTGGCCTGAAACTCCCGGATCTTTATCTTTCTCCAAAAACTGGCGAATAGCTCATCCAGCCTGGCTTCGAGGTCGTCTTGCTCTGTGTCTCGAGGACATGTGGCGGCGGCCATTTTGTCTGGCTGTGCCGCTGCTCGCTGCTCATCAGATTGTACCCCAGAGGCTCGGGTAGGGAGGTTGCCCTTCAGGGCTGGACCGGGATAACCCCCGCCGGTCCAGGGGCGGGAGCAGGGCTTCAGTGGATCTTTACGACCAATGTTTGGGCGAGGAGAGCGGCCGTCTCTCCCCGGTTCCGCCATCAGTAGGCCGCAGCTATCCACCTTGGGTTCCCGGTCACCAAATCGCTCGTTTCAGATATCGGGCTGATCACCGGGTTGCCCCTGTTGTAGGGGGTGCACCCCGGTTTGCTTAGTGTCTCTATTTTAGTGAGTATCTGTGTGGAATCGATAAGTAAGGCAGGAGCCCAGCTTACATGCGTCTGCTCTGCTTGCTGGCTTGGCCCCGCCCCCAGTAATCTATTTTTTACCTGGAAGAAGTTAAAGGCACACTGTAGTCACCTAAACAACTTTAGCTTAATTAAGCAGTTTTGGTGTGTAGATCATGCCTCTCAGGTTTCACTGCTCAATTCTCTGCCATTTGGGAGTTAAATCACTTTGTTTCTGTTGATGCAGCCCTTGTCACACCTCCCCTGGCTCGGATAGACGCAGCATGCATGGAAACAAACTGGTTTCACTTTCAATCAGATATAATTTACCTTAACCAATTGTATATCTTGTATCTCTTTCTCTGTAAATTAAACTTTAATCACATACAAGAGGCTCTTGCAGGGTCTAGCAAGCTATTAACGTAGCAGGGGATAAGACAATCTAAATTAAACAGAACTTGCTATAAAGGATAAACTTTAGATGACTCTTTACAGGAAGTGTTTATGAAGGCTGTGCAAGTCACATGCAGGGAGGTGTGACTAGAGTTCATAAACAAAGTGATTTATCTCCTAAATGGCAGAGCATTAAGCAGTGAGACTGCAAGGGCATGATCTATACACCAAAACTGTTTCATTAAGCTAAAGTTGTTTTGGTGACTATAGTGTTTGCCTGTAGGAGAATGTGTTATCAATTAAAGTTAAATGGTTTATGCTGCCAGTTAGTTGGCTTTGGGGAGATGCGCAATGTAGTCAACTGTTGGTGATAACAATTCCTCAGGGTGAAGATGTTTTACTCTACATCAGGGGTCCTCAAACTCCAGCCCCCCAGATGTTGCTGAACTACAACTCCCATGATTCTTTGAATTACATAGATAGCCAGAGAATCATGGGAGTTGTAGTCCAGCAACATCTGGGGGGCCGGAGTTTGAGGACCCCTGCTCTACATGCTCTACATGCTGCAAGGCAATAGTACAGGGTTACTGCAGGCACAATGAATGAATTCACTGTTTTGAAGTGGTCTTTGTGCTCGGAGTCTGTATATGTAGCTTTTCAGTTTGAAACACTATACATACAGAGATATAGCACATTGATGAGAGTTCCAGACTGGTTAATGTTAGTCCTGTGCCTCCCACATTCTTCCCTCAGCCTGTCCTCTGGGACATCCCTGATGGTGAAGCGGAGTGATATCACTGGAGGAGCTTTGGACTACAGGGAGGACTGTTTTTATTGCTTTCATGACAAAGGCTTACTCCAAGACCTTAAGGACACATGACATGTCTGACATGTCATGATTCCCTTTTATTCCAGAAGTTTGGTCCTTAAGGGGTTAAAGGATGTTAAATTGAGACCAATGCACTTAACCGCTAACATGGTGTCAGTGCCATTAATAAATGATTGGGATCATAACATGGACCTACAGGAAGCAAATTCATAGCCAACCCAATTGCTATAAATAGAACAGAGTAAAGGTTGCCTCGGTCAGTGCTGCAGAAGCGCCTCTAGTGGCTGTCAGGAAGACCAAGCTAGAGGTGGATTTAAAGGGAAATTATTATAGTGCCAGGAAAACAATGTTTTTATAAAGTTTTAGTACCACCCTCCCTCGCCTCACTCCCCCGCTCCCCCCCCCACCATTGTGCAGAAGAGGTTAAAAATCATTTCTGTGACCTGTGACACCGCACCAAGATCACTTCAATGAGCTGAAGTGGTTTGGGTGCCTATAGTGTCCCTTTTAACTCTTCAGTGTAAACATTACAGTTTAAAAAAAACAAAAACCTACGCTTGACATTGCAGGGTTAAAAGGACAGGTCCTCTGCACCCACACCACTTCATTGAGATGACGTGCCCTGGTTGACCTTAGTGGCCCTTTAGATGAAGGAACACGTTTCGTCCCACAATAAAGCAAGCTTACATTAAAAGCTTCAAGGTAAATTAAAGGGGCTTTTCTCTTATCTTCCTAAGTATTTCAGTCTGGAAAGCAGAAGTCATTGTCAGGTCTTACAAAGTGCAGCATGGAGAACTTTGGGTTCTCCGGAAGGGCAACTGAGAGATTTTCTCCTAGGCTTCTACATGAGGACTAGAAAATATCTAATAATAATAATGCTGAATATAGTTTAGTGAGTTCAGATGTGGGCTAATTCCCTCCTGTTCTTCTCTTTACTGCAATGTTCACAGTTCAGTTGTGCTCCATTTAAAGACTAGTATCTAAACCGGAAATTAGATGCCTCTATATTGTCAGCACATTGATTTGCGAATTTATATCCAAATATAACTCAGTTGCCTTCCATATTTTCTTAAGGGGTTTAATTATATATTTTAACAATGTAATCAAGAAGCCATTTCTCTCTGCAAACACTGTGCTCTATCAAATTCTAAGAACAGAACAAAAAATAAATAAAAATAGCTGGTCGGTGTCAGAAGGAGCTGCTGCCTCATTCTATCGTAGAATGTGATTTATAAACGAAGAAGCGGTTTTGGCTGTACATCAGCATTTGGAATAGGCTGATAGTATTGCATATAATTTGGTTCATTCAGGAGTTGCTGTCGGTGCCACGCATAATTAAATTCTGTTTTAGTTACAACTCTTAGCTGGAATGCAAAGAAAATGGGTATGCATACTGCTTTCAAAACTCATAAAAAATATACAGCACTTTTTGCCTTTATTAGTCATTGTAGATTTGTAAATGAGATATACAAACACAGTTCAGAACTTGCCATCAAAAACTTGGACCGTATTTGAAACTCTGGCACTTTATTCGCCATTTGCTACCGTTCCCAGAATACCAATTTTTGGATGTTTTAAGGCATGTTTTTTTTTTTTTTTATTCTTTCAAACGTTTCCCTATTCATGCACCTGTGAATTTAAATAATATTATATTTCTATAAACAGATAAACGGAGTATTAGTACCTATGTTTGTTAGTTAGAGTACAATAAATGATAAAATGTTTGTCATTGATATAAATGCCTGTATGTTTCACAGTGTACATATTGTTCAGTAAAAATCATACAAAGTGTACCATAAAATAGCATGTTAAAATCAAAACATGTCCAAATGAAAGAGCTAAAGCAAGTTTTTACCAGGTATCACAGGTGTGCACAGTACATTTCGTTAGGGTGTGCACCCAGGAATTCTTTTTTTTTTTTTTAATGCTATTTTTTAACCCTTTCAGGACCGCGGACAGTTCAGGACCGTCAGCGGTAAAACGTGCGTTTGGACCGCTGACGGTCCTGAACCGTCATAGCGAAAAACAGGCTGCAGGAAGATCAAAGATCGCTCCAGCCAGTACAATGCTGTAACTATCTGCCAGACATCCCAGGCAGATAGTAACAGCCAATTACGGTGTGTGAGCGATCCGCGATCGCTCACAATTGGCTGCTGTCAAAGTGGGTGTTACAAACCCTCTCTCCTCTGTAGCGTTTTGTGAGGCGAGAGAGACAGAGATCGTGATAGTTTGTTGCAGTAGAAGTGTTCCAGAGTATCTAAAGTGAATTAAAAATCAATTTTAACCCCTTCCCTGCCAGATCTGTTACAGCAGTGCATTTGTACTGTCTGTATTTTTTTTTTTGCACTTAAAGGGTTACATTTGTTTTAAAAATATTTGTCTTGGTTTGTCTTGGTCTGTCTTGGTCTGTCAGTTTCCTTCCCCCAAATCTCCATTAGATTTTTGTGACAGGAGTTAGTTTAGGGATTGCTGTTTAGTCTGTTTTAGTAAAAAATAAATAAAAATAAGAGTATAAAAAAAAATTGTGTGTTTGTAATTTGTTTTAGTCGTGTGTAAAACATGCAGCGTATGTATAACTTGCAGGAGGCATATGCCTTCTTGGCGTCAGACTCTGACGCCACTGACACTGCGTCAGATTTTGACCCAGGTCAGTTTTCTGACATGTCTAGTCAAGACGACATGTCATCTGTGTGTGAGCCGGCTGAAGAAAGAAGCTGTGCTTCCTCTGCTATGCCAAATGTGGAGGAGGACTGGGTACCTCCACAGTTAGCCCAGCCCAACGTCCCCCCTTTTATTGCCAACGCAGGCATTAATGTTAATGTGGATGGCTTCTCCCCAATGCAGTATGTAGAACTATTTTTAGGGGATACCATCTGGGAGGAGATTGCTTCCCAGACTAACTTGTATGCTACCCAATTTATTGACAACAATCCAGGTAGCTATACAGCCAGGGAGCATGACTGGCATCCCACAGATGTCCCAGAGCTTAAAAAATTCTGGGCTCTTACAATGCTCATGGGGATTATAAAAAAGCCATCGATTCGCTCATACTGGAGCACCAACCCAATAATGTTGAGTCCAGTATTCTCCCAAACCATGCCTAGAGCCAGATACGAGTTACTGCTGAGATTTTTACACTTCAGTGACAATACCCTCTGTCACCCTAGAGATCACCCCCAATACCATAGGCTTTATAAAATACGCCCACTGCTAGACCATTTTCAGGACAAATTTTCGGATGTATATACCCACCAACAAAATTTATCCATAGATGAATCTCTAATGAAATACAAAGGGAGATTAGGGTTCAGACAATACATCCCCTCAAAGCACTCTAGGTATTGCATAAAACTGTACAAACGGTGCGAGAGCGAAAGTGGATACACATTTGCCTTTCGTGTATATGAGGGGAAAGATGGTCAACTGGACCCTCCTGACTGTCCTGACTCCCTGGGGACAAGTGGGAAACTTGTATGGGACCTACTAAACCCCTTGTTTTTTTATGTGGATAATTTTTATAGTAGTGTCCGTCTATTTAAAACACTTTATGCTTTACAGACACTGGCCTGCGGCACTGCCAGAAAAAATTCCAAAGACTTTCCATGATCTCTCATAGATGAAAATTAAAAAAAGGCGAATGTAAAGCACTTCGCAAAGCTGAAGTGCTTGCACTAAAATTTAGGGACAGGAAGGATGTCCACATGCTCACCACCATCCATGACGAACGCATGTCCGACGTCTCTGTCCGGGGCAGAGTAGAGTCCAAACCGGTTTGCATCAGGGCGTATAATAAGTACATGGGGGGTGTTGATTTGGCTGATCAGCTGATGCAGCCATATCTTATTTTACGAAAAACAAAAGCATGGTATAAAAAGGTGGCTATCTATCTGATGCAAATAGCAACCCACAACTCATTTTTACTTTTTAAAAAAAATAATCCAGGGAAAACCACCTTTCTCCAATTTCAGTTGAAAATAATTTCTTTAACAATTTATGGAGATGGACAAGTTCCAACAACGGTGCAAGCTGAGTCCAGACATTTTATTTTTAAGTTACCGCCAACTGCTAGAAAAAAAAAACCCCAGAAACGTTGCCGGGTCTGTTTTAAAAACGGGAAAAGGACAGACACCCCTTTTCACTGTCCTGATTGCCCTTCGAAACCAGGACTCTGTGTAGGAACATGTTTCAAGCTGTACCACACAGAACAGTTGTAAGAAGTGTTCCTAAATTTTTATTTTATTTTCTGTTTCTTTGGAAAGCAGCCATTTTTTTGTTAGTCAGTTTCCTTCCCCCAAATCTCCAGTTAGATTCTATTTGCAGGAGTCAGTTTAAAGATTGCTGCTAAATGCACATTTGGCCTAACAAGTTTTCTGGCAGTAACACATAACCAGCTGGCCAAAACCAGATGACGTGTGCATAAAAACCAAAATAAAAAAAATACCACTACACTTTCTTTGGGGGGCAAAATGGTTGGGGGAAAGAAGTCAAAACACCCCATCCTCTATAACCTTTGATGTCTACTTTATAAAAATATATACTATACATATTGGCATGATGGTAACATTAACTGGGGGGGGGGGGGGGAATATATGTCAAACTGAAGATAGACCAAGCATACCTATATATCAAGTTGAAAAACTGACATGTACAAGTTCTGATTGTTGCCTTTTGGCCCCCAAACAACCCGGCAACCATATACATGGGGGGGTATCACTGTACTCGAGAAATGTTGCTGAACATATTGGGCAGTGTTTGGCAGTGACACATAACAGGATCTGTTAATTCATGCCTAAAGTACAATGTACCTATACATAGAAGATTCGACTATTAAAACAAAAACCTTTTTCAAGCCCACAGACTCAAATTCCTTTATAAACACTAAAAGTGCACATCACCCAAATTGGCTCAGAGGAGTCCCAAGGAGCCAATTCACTAGAATCAAAAGAAACTGTACAGAAGAAAGGTGTTTTTTAAATCAATCCAAATTACTAAAAAAGAAATTTATGGAAAAAGGATATTCCTCTAAATTTTTGGACGAAGAAATATTGAGATGCAAAAATACAGTTAGAAATGATCTTCTAATAGATAAAGTTAAAAATAAGGATTCTAATAATGATTTTACTTTGTCATTTGTCACTCAATATAATGCCCAAGCTTTTAAAATTAAAAAGATTTTACAGAGACATTGGCCTCTCCTTTTAGAAGACGATCTCTTAAAGAAACAAATTCCACCAATACCCAAAATAATTTTTAAAAAAGGGAAAAATTTCAAAAACACACTAGCACCTAGCACTTTTAGAACCAAAGAAATTAATAAAATAACCTCTAAAGGCTTCTACAAATGCGGGAGATGTAAAGGGTGTAGATTTCTCCCCCAAAAAACATTATCATTTAATAGTCATATAACAGGAGAATCTTTTCAAATAAAAGGACATATTGATTGTAATACCACAAATGTAATTTATCTTTTAACATGTGGATGTGGTATGCAATATGTAGGAAGAACAAGCAGGGCCCTGAAGGTTAGATTCATGGAACATTGTAACAATATTAAGAAAAAATTGATCACCCACTCAGTACCGGTCCACTGTAACAATTGTCCTGATTTTAAATTAGAAACTTTTTTATGCACGGGTTTGGAAAAGGTGACTCTGGATGACAGGGGAGGAGATTTAATTAAGAAATTAAGGCAAAGGGAAGGCTATTGGATTTTTAATTTAAAGACCCTTAGCCCGAAAGGATTGAATGTCGATTTTGACATGATATGCTTTTTATGATTACCTATTTATTTATTTATTTATTTAAATGTACATTAATAGATACAAATACCCCCTTATGTCATCCAATTTTGTCCCCTTTTCTACTATGTACCATCTATGAATTACATATATGTATTTTACAATTATTTATAATGGATTCTTAATATACGTTTGGAATATTAATAAGACGAATCTGCACTTTATTTTTGTGATTGATCTGTTTTAATGAATTTTATATTTGAAGAAAAAACTATTTTCTATTAAGAACTTACTGCCTCTTTTCTTATTTCACTCTATTCCTTTGTTCCGTTTAAATTTTTTGGACACTTCCTGGTTTCTCGATCGTGGAACGCATTTATGCGTTCCACGCAATACCGGAAATGCTTGCATACATAACGGACACGAGAAAGAGGCTTGAAACTCACGAATGGAACGCAAACGACATGACGCAACGTGATTGGAGGTGATTGGCCACCCAGAAAGCGGGAACTACAAAATTTGGTTTAAAAGACGGACGAAGAACACTGCAACTATAGACCTTCATTTTTTGCCCCTGAGGAAGTTCGGTTTCGGACGAAACGCGTAGGGCGGAGGGACCACAACAGCACTTTATTGAACTTTATTGTTTATTTTTTATTTCATGTAATTTTATTGTTTTTATGGTTTTTTATCCGGCTCTCGTTTTTCATCATACTTTGGGAAGAAAGATGTCGACACTGTGACTCCCTAAGTGACTGATATGCTGGATTTCAACCGATTTTGTGTGAGTGCAATCTAATAAAACCACTTAACTTTATATTTAATTGGTGCACTATGGTTTGTGTGTCTCTCCTTTTCTAATAAGGTCCAAAAGAAGTTTGCAGTTATCCGTCAAGCCTGAGAGATTACTTATACGCCCATATTTCGTTTTTATCTTGTGAGTGCAATCTTATCAAGCGCATTTATGGTGTTTTAAATTTTACTACACTATATTTTTCTATATTCCTTCCTGTAGATTGTATTTTGTATATTTGTATTAAGAAGATTGAAGGTTCTTCTTACAATCTAACATTTGGTAATTTTATTTTATATATTTTTTACCTACTGGGGAGCACGTGTGTCGTGTGTATACATATATTTCTGCTAAAGTACAATGTGTGTGACAAAGAAACAAAAAAAGATTACTATCCAAAAGTTTGACAAAGGCTGGTGGTAGAATTCAGTGCATGAAAAGTGTTAAAATACCACCATTTAAAATGCCCTGGGTTGTCTTCTTTTCAAAAATATATGGTTTGATGGGGGTAAAATACATTGGCTCAAATGGGACATGGGCGCAGGTTGATTACATGTCAAAATTCCAAGTTGGGAAACTGATAAGCGCACCTGCCAAACGTGGCCTTTTAGCCCCCAAAGAACCCGACAAGCCTATGCATGGGTGGTATCACTGTATTCAGGAGATCTTGCTGAACACATATTGGGGTGTTTGGCAGTGACACATAACAGGATCTGATAATTCATGCCTAAAGTACAATGTGTGTGACAAAGAAACAAAAAAAGATTACTATCCAAAAGTTTGACAAAGGCTGGTGGTAGAATTCAGTGCATGAAAAGTGTTAAAATACCACCATTTAAAATGCCCTGGGTTGTCTACTTTTCAAAAATATATGGTTTGATGGGGGTAAAATACATTGGCTCAAATGGGACATGGGCGCAGGTTGATTACATGTCAAAATTCCAAGTTGGGAAACTGATTAGCGCACCTGCCAAACATGGCCTTTTAGCCCCCAAAGAACCCGACAAGCCTATGCATGGGTGGTATCACTGTATTCAGGAGATGTTGCTGAACACATATCGGGGTGTTGTTTGGCAGTGACACATAACAGGATCTGATAATTCATGCCTAAAGTACAAGGTGTGTGAAAAAAACAGAAAAAAAATTACTAACTCAATGTTTGACAAAGCCTGGTGGTAGAATTAGTGCATGGAAAGTGTAAAAATTCCACCATGTGAAATACCCTAGGGTGTCTACTTTTCAAAAATATATGGTTTGATGGGGGTAAAATACACTGGCCGGCTTCAAAAATGTCCCAAATAGGACATGCATGCAGGTTGACTACATGTCAAAATTCCAAGCTGGGAAACTGATATGCGCACCTGCAAAATGTGGCCTTTTAGCCCCCAAACAACCCAACACACCTATACATGGGGGGTATCCCTGTACTCGGGAGATGTTACTGAACACATATTGGGGTGTTGTTTGGCAGTGACACATAACAGGATCTGTTAATTCATGCCTAAAGTACAATGTGTGTGAAAAAAAACAGAAAAAAATTTACTAACTCAATGTTTGACAAAGCCTGGTGGTAGAATTAGTGCATGGAAAGTGTAAAAATTCCACCATGTGAAATACCCTAGGGTGTCTACTTTTCAAAAATATATGGTTTGGTGGGGGTAAAATACATTGGCCGGCTTCAAAAATGTCCCAAATAGGACATGCATGCAGGTTGACTACATGTCAAAATTCCAAGCTGGGAAACTGATATGCGCACCTGCAAAATGTGGGCTTTTAGCCCCCAAACATCCCAAAACACCTATACATGGGGGGTATCTCTGTACTCGGGAGATGTTACTGAACACATATTGGGGCGTTGTTTGGCAGTGACACATAACAGGATCTGTTAATTCATGCCTAAAGTACAATGTGTGTGAAAAAAACTGAAAAAAAAATTACTAACTCAATGTTTGACAAAGCCTGGTGGTAGAATTAGTGCATGGAAAGTGTAAAAATTCCACCATGTGAAATACCCTAGGGTGTCTACTTTTCAAAAATATATGGTTTGATGGGGGTAAAATACACTGGCCGGCTTCAAAAATGTCCCAAATAGGACATGCATGCAGGTTGACTACATGTCAAAATTCCAAGCTGGGAAACTGATATGCGCACCTGCAAAATGTGGCCTTTTAGCCCCCAAACAACCCAACACACCTATACATGGGGGGTATCCCTGTACTCGGGAGATGTTACTGAACACATATTGGGGTGTTGTTTGGCAGTGACACATAACAGGATCTGTTAATTCATGCCTAAAGTACAATGTGTGTGAAAAAAAACAGAAAAAAATTTACTAACTCAATGTTTGACAAAGCCTGGTGGTAGAATTAGTGCATGGAAAGTGTAAAAATTCCACCATGTGAAATACCCTAGGGTGTCTACTTTTCAAAAATATATGGTTTGATGGGGGTAAAATACATTGGCCGGCTTCAAAAATGTCCCAAATAGGACATGCATGCAGGTTGCCTACATGTCAAAATTCCAAGCTGGGAAACTGATAAGCGCACCTGCAAAATGTGTCCTTTTAGCCCCCAAACAACCCAATACACCTATACATGGGGGGTATCCCTGTACTCGGGAGATGTTGCTGAACACATATTGGGGTGTTGTTTGGTAGTGACACCTAACAAAATCTGTGAATTTATACCTGAATTGCAATTTATGTGGAAAAAATAAAAAAAATAAACTACCTATGCAAAGTTTGACAAAGGTTTGTGGTAAAATGGCTGCATAGAAAGTATCAAAATATTCTTAGATGAATACCCTGGGTTATCTAGTTTAAAGGACCACTCTAGGCACCCAGACCACTTCAGCTTAATGAGGTGGTCTGGGTGCCAGGTCCTTCTAGGGTTAACCCATTTTTTCATAAACATAGCAGTTTCAGAGAAACTGCTATGTTTATGAATGGGTTAAGCCTTCCCCCTATGTCCTCTAGTGGCTGTCTCATTGACAGCCGCTAGAGGCGCTTGCGTGCTTCTCACTGTGATTTTCACAGTGAGAGCACGCCAGCGTCCATAGGAAAGCATTATGAATGCTTTCCTATGTGACCGGCTGAATGCGCGCGCAGCTCTTGCCGCGCGTGCGCATTCAGCCGACGGGGAGGAGAAGAGGAGGATCGGAGGAGGAGAGCAGGAGGAGATCTCTCCGCCCAGCGCTGGAAAAAGGTAAGATTTAACCCCTTTCCCCTTTCCAGAGCCGGGCGGGAGGGGGTCCCTGAGGGTGGGGGCACCCTCAGGGCACTCTAGTGCCAGGAAAACGAGTATGCTTTCCTGGCACTAGAGTGGTCCTTTAAGAAAAATATATACATGTGGGGTGTTTTTTGGAGATTTATGACATAACTGTTACAATGTCACTATTGATACATTTGAAAAATGTAAATTTTGAAACCGCAATTTCCTACTTGTACTTATAGCCCTATAACTTGCAAATAAAAGCAAATAAACACGTAAACATTGGGTGTTTTTAAACTAAGGACAACATTTTTAATCTATTTAGCAGTTTGTTTCATTCGATTTTGTAGATCAGTAAAATATTTTTTAAGTAGAAGTCAAAAAACACGTTTTTTTGTTTTTTTTTTCACCATATTTTACTATTTTTTTTAAATTAAATTATATGACATGATAAAAATAATAGTATGTAAAGAAAGCCCTTTTTGTCCTGAAAAAAACAATATATAATTTGTATTGTAACAGTAAATGAGAGAGCGGAAAATTACAGCTAAACACAAACACCACAAAAGTGTTAAAATAGCTCTGGTCCTTAACGTACAAACATCGCAAAAACAGTCCGGTCCTGAAGGGGTTAATGTTGTACAAGCCTGCCTGTAGGTAGGGGTGAGTGTGTCTTGTGTAGGAGTACTGGGGATATAAGTATTGAAGCTTGAGGGCCGGTGCAAGAATTTTTGTCTCTTCCCCTCAGCCCCTTTGAGTACCTCTTTCTTCCCCCTAGCCCGTTTATGCGTCTTATTCTCCCTTGCCCCAGCCCCTCACTAAGACTCTTCCCTCTAGCCCCTTTGTGCATCTCTTACGCTCCTTCTATGTGTTTCTGTCTCCCTGTACAAGCTGTACCTTGCCCCCTTTGTTTGTCTCATCCTCCCCAGCCTGTTGTGTGTGTATCTTTCTCCCCCTCCTCAGCCCCTGTGTGTGTCTCTTTCTATCCCCAGCCACTTTGTGTCCTTTTCTCCCCCAGCTCCTTTGTGTCTCTTCCCCCCAACCTCGTTGTATGCCTCTTTTAATTCAAGCTCCTTTGTATGTTTCTTTCTATCCTTAACCAGACCCTCTGTGTGTGTCTTTTCCCCCCAGCCCCTTTGTGTATCTTTTCCCCCAGATTTTCTGTGTCTTCCTCTCCCTCCTCCAGTACCCTTTTTGTGGCTTATCCTCCCCATCCACTGTTGTGTCTCTTACTCCTCTTCCCATCTATGTGTTTCTCTTTCCTCTTCACCAGACCCTCTGTGTGTCTACCCTCTGCACTTCTATGTTTCTCTTTATCCCGTTCTCCTGTGTGTGTCTATATTCCCTCCCCAGACCCTTTTGAGTGTCTCTCCCTCCCCCCTGCAGCCCCCCTGTGTGTGTCTTTCACTGCCCCTCATTTTGAGGTCTCTCCCCTCTCTCCCCTTTATGGTGTTCCGGCCTTCTTACCTCCTTGTAGCAAGGCTGCACGGACCGTGGTCAAAGATCTACTGTATCCTCTCCCCTGTCTGACAGGAAGCTGTTTGTTGCTCTCAGTGAATACTACCTGTCAGACTGGGTAGAGGCCACAGAAGATCCACTACTGTGGGTTTGATCGGCCTCGCTTCATGAAGTTTGTGCTTCCCTCCTGCCGCCCACCCGAACATTGCTTTCTGTACCACCTTAAGGTTGCACTGGCCCTGTGTGAAGTGTCTGTTGTAGCTGTCTGTGTGTGATATATATGGCTGGCTTATGTGTGAGGGGTATATACTGTAGTTGTGAGTGATGTGTGTGACTGTGTGGGTAGCTGTTAGGGCTGAACTAGGAGAAATAAAATAGACCTAGGAATTCTATGGCACAGCAGCACACTTACTAATTTTGCAAATGCAGCTTTTTCTTTCAGATTCAAAAATATAAATAAGAAGAGCTCCCAAACCCACACAAGTACACACGTAGAGAGACTCGATTAAGTGACACAGACATACAAACAGATGCACACATACAAAAACACACACATATACATAACACACCTTTACAGTCACACACATAGACACATTCACACAGCTACATACATAAGCAGGGTTCAAAATTTCCACTCGTCACTAGCCATTGGCAAGTGAAAATTTAGCTAGGGTGAACAGAAATTCACACCTGGTGAGTATGCTATGATTTGCAGTGGCAAGTAACTTTTAAGGCTCAGCTACTAGCTTAGTACTCCAAATTGTAAGCCCTGCAGAAGGAAACACACATATTGTCAATCTTTATCTTTATATTGAGTATGCAAGCGAGTACATATGAGCGCGCAGTGCCACGACAACAGCTGCACGCAGGGCAAAATATGACAAAATGTAACATTGACATGGCAGATTCAACATTTGCACATTTCTGTTTTTTAAAAGTCAGAGAAAAAACACGATGGCTATTATGTCAGTCGAACGTCAAAACAAACATTTATATAATTCTGAATAAACATACTGACATTATGCCAATATTGATAGAAAATTAACGATGCTAGGTATGCTGATTAAGTATTCGCTTATACCGCTGAGGCCACACATACTGTATGAGTAAAAATCACAACATGCTAAATTTCAGGAATACATACACTGTCCTACTTTAATATCACAATACACAGATGTAGTTGCTGTAAAACAGAGGCGCCCAAAAGGCAGACCCTCAGATGCTGCAAAACCAGAACTCCCATGAAGTCTCGCACGCCTTTAGCATGACAAAGCATCAGAGAAGCCGCAGCTCCTGGGCATCCACCCGCCTGACACACATATACAGACACAAACACATATACAAATGGCTGCCCATTCGTGTATATCTACATCAAGACACACACAAATACACACATTCATATTTATGCATGCAGACACACTCACATATACACATATACAGCCACACACAAATACCCACTTACAGATACACATTCATTCATAGAGGCAGACACATTCATAGATACATGTAAGAACAAGAGTGAGGGTTGAAAGTAGTACTTTCCCTGTGGTTTACAATAAGAAAGGAAAATTAGCTTCCAAACGTCAACCTCTATAGCCTTCCAGCTCAGAATGGTGCTAACCTGCATAAGATCAAACCCTACCTGCAACGTGTTATTACCTCCCATGTGTAGCGTTACTCACCTTTCCCAGGGGCCGGCCGCGGTCCTCTCTTCAAGCCGCGCGCGGTCCTGCGGCTGCACGAGCCGCGCGCGGCTCATCCGACGCTTCAGGCAGGAAGGCGGGCAGTGACCGCGAGATGCGGTCACATGTCCCGCCTGAATCTAAGAGCGCGCCGCGAGTCTCGGGCGCGCTCTTAAAGAGACAGTGGGAGCCTAAATTGCCAAAAGGCTCCCATTGGCCCCTGTCATCCCACACACCCCATACACTTACCTTTTGGGGGTGTGGAAGTGACAGGAGCCAATCACATTAGTTTTGAACCTATTTATACTTACCCTTTTCCCTTAGTTCCTTGCCCTATCGTGGTTTCTGCTACAGTTCCCTTTAGTGCTTGTTGCGTTCAGTTGTGTTCCTCCGTATTTGACCTTGGCTTTGTATTCTGACTTCGTTTTTGCTTTATCCTTGTCTGTACTGTTTGCCGGCTTGCTGATTCCTGTGTACCAGTCCCCGGCTAGTTCTCGTTTACGCTGTCTCTTTGTGCCCTTGACCTCGGATCGTTCCTGACTCTGTACTTCTCCTATTACGTCGAGTCCGGCCACTCTAAGGTCCGGTAGACGTATCTCTCCTCTGTGCTGTCTTCTGTTTGGCTGGATCCTGCGTGTAGGGGTATATTCTCGTTACACCATGCCTATCATAACCTGCCTATAAAAAAAAAAGAGTAATAGGCCCTGCCTACAGCTGTACATTGCCTATTTGATGCTTCATCCCCACACAGTCCTGGTAAAGCTGATGTCACATAAGTGGTTGGTGGAGAACTACCTCTCTGTGTGCATGGAGGAGTACAAAGCAGTCCAATTCTGTTAAAGGGCTGACGGCCACAAACTGCTTCTAGCATTGCAAACACAAGGGAAGTGGAGATGGGGCAGCAATCTCACGACAATCAGTGGGTTTTCGTTAGAAAATGCAAACAATTATTCATCAGGTATATAATAAATATAGGGATTAGTGAAGGATCCTAAAATTGGTGCAACTATCACCTATGTGTCCACTCCAATAGCACACAAAACGTGTAAAATATATAATAAAAAAAATAGTGAGAGCACACAATATATAAAATTATCACAGGTTATCAGTTACATACACCTGTAATAAAAACACAAGAAAAAGACCATAGGGTAATACAGTACAATTTGATATGATAACCACTATATGGTCCCACTCACATGGTACTGACTGAGCCACTTAAATAGCTGGCTCAGACTTTTGAAGTATTGAAATATAGAAGGATGGGGTGGGTGCCCCTTAGAGATAGTTGAAGTGCAGTTCCCAGCTTTTCTTGGAGTAAACTCCCAACTCATAAACTCCAGAAGGCCAACCAGGTGGCATTTAAAGCCTGCGTGTTAAAAGAGATTCAAGGCTCACCATATTTTAAGAAAATAAATTCAACAGTACTTTTTTTTTTTTCATTCTTTATTTTGTTGTGCATGTAGTTACAAACAGACTTGCAGAGCCACAACAGCTATAGCCGCCTCCCCCGCAGGTACTGTGAGTAGGCCTGTTGTAGGCCTCACGTCCGCTCCCAATAACAGCCGCCGATCCCGACCTGGAACAAGAATAATGTCACTGCCATGATCTCCCTTTGTCTCCTGGAGAGGTCAGCAGTAGAAGTTCAGGCATAAAACTGGTGATTTAGGCTGTTTTCGCACTTTTTCCCCAGAGCCCACAAGATATGCGGCCGATCAGCGCGGCTGTCAGGCTCCGCCCCCCCAATAGTACTTTTTGAAAGGACGACATATCACATTGGACCATAACAGAACATCAATTGCAATATTAGCTATCAAAAGGGTGTGAACTGGTCCACAGTGACGCACTCTTGGAAACTTTGGTGCCACATTCTTTGTGTTTTACACTAGTTTTATTATTGTTTAACTGAGCTGGAAAAAGATTAAATGCAGCAACATTTAAAGGGACACTAGAGTCACAAGAATCATTACAGCTTTATGTAGTGGTCCTGGACATATTGCCTGTCCCTGCAGACTAAGCAGAGTAAATGCTACCTTTTCTGAGAAAAGACAATGTTTACACGGCTCTATAATGCCACCTCTAGTGTCGTCATGGAGATGCATTGATTTAATGCATCTCTCTCAGGAGATGCTGGTTGACGAAAGGTGAATGGGGAAGCAATGGATTGGCTGAGATCAATCATTAAAAGTGATGAGTTCAGGTGGAGGGGCGGGGTGGGACCATGGGCGTAGGAACCCCAAAAAATCTCGGGGGGATAGCATTTTTACTCCCCGGATATATTCTTATTCCGTAAACTAGGAGTTGTTTATCCCATTGTACAGCGCTACGGAATTTGCAGTCGCTATATAAATGATTAAATAATAACATTAAAGGGTCACTACAGGGAAGGGGTTTTACTTACCCGGATACAGCGCCGGGATCCTCCTGATTAGAACCACCCCTACCCTTCCCATGAATATTAGAACCACCCCTACCCCTTCCACGCACAAAAGAACCCCACCTACCCCTTCCACGCATATTAACCCCTTACCCCTTCCATGCATATTAGTACCCCCCTAAACCCTTCCATGCATATTAGTACCCCCTAACCCCTTCCATGCATATTAGAACCCACCCTACCCCTTCCATTCATATTATTTTTCTACCTTCCCCCTTCTCCCATCCATATTAGTAGCCCCCCTAAACCCTTCCAATTATTTTTCTACCGACCCCTCTCCCCCTATCCTTATTAGTAGCCCCCCTAACCCTTTCCAATTATTTTTCTGCCATGTTAACTAACACCAGTGCTGGAGTGCCGCCATGTTTACATTAAAAGGCCTGCAGGGACAGGCTATAGACACCAGAACCACTACATTAAGCTGCAGTGGTTCTGGGGACTAAAGTGTTTCTTTTTTTTTTTTTTTAATTCTTTATTTTTGTTGTGCTTTGTAAGGTGCACAACTTGCCATAAGACATGTCATCAACAGTGTAACATTGGTCATTGCATTGTAACCGAACATATCAGTTATACAGCACGTTTTATAATGTGTATGATAATCTCACTTGTACAGTACAGAAAGAGTAGTCAGCCGTCTTCAAAGGGTGTTAAAACCTACAAACTTCTGGGTTAATAGGGGAGGGGGGGAGGGGGATTGCTTGGGGTGCCTATGGTATACTGCCGTGGTTATAACTGTATTCTCGTCCTCAGTCTGCCGGCATTGGTAATGAATTGTACTAGTTTTAAAATCACGATCAGATCTAATGTAATAAGTGGTTGCTGTCGGCCTGTGTCACGCAGCGTCTGCCTGTTGGTGGGAGCTGCTGGTCGTATTAGGCATGGTGGGTAGGTTAGTGGGGGGGGGGGGGTATACAACTCTGCAGTATTCGTGTAGCTACTACTGATGGAGCCAATTTAGATTAAGATCTTAAAAGCATAGATAAAAAAGTAAAATATGTAACAACCATAAAACTATAAAACCAGAAAACAATATTCAGTGTCCATGCTAACACGTGGAGAGAAGGTGAGCTTGCAAGGAGCTTGTGTGGTGAGATGGACGAGCTTCTGCGTTAGTCCTTTTCATGGTGACGGGTCGCGGGTTCCCCTTGCGGCTTCTCTTGGGACAAATGGAGTAATGTGGTCTACTGACCAGGGAGGTTGTTGCGGCAAGGGAAAGGTGCTCACGGGCAGTCCCAGATCTCGGAGGAAGCGGTGAGATTCAGATAGGTGAGTGAGTGAGTGTGTCTTGCCCCCTCTTTCTACCGTCAGCTTGTGTATTCCCCATTTATATGGTACTTTGTTTTCCTGGAGGTGCTGAGTGAGTTGACGTAGTGACCTTCGCCATGTGATGGTATGTCGGGATATGTCCCTATAAAAAGTCAGTTGGTGCCCCTCAAAGGTAGTGCTGGGGGCATCTCTGGTTGCTGTTAGGATAGCACCTCTGTCTGAGTCCCGTACCAGCTTTACAAGGATATATCGTGATGACTCTGGGGGGGCTCTGGGGGCCTTAGGGAGGCGGAAGCAGTGATCCATGACCACTTGTTTCGCATGCTTTGGGGGAAGTAGTGTAGCAAGGAGTCTCCGGATGAAATGTGGCAGTTCACCAGTGTGTCAGGATCGGGTCAGGGATCCAACACGCAGAGTACAAAGAGTAGCAGATACGTATACCGGTCCTTAGAATGGCCGGACTTAACGTAAAGCTACGATAGAATGGTCAGAGACAAGCCGAGGTCGAGGGAACGAGAAGACAGGTAAGCGAGAGACAAGCCGGGTCAAGGATAACAGAAAGACAGGAGAGTAAATACCAAAGCCGGGTCAGAACCAAAAGGCAAGAGAATAACAAAGCACTGTGTGACTAGGCAGACTAGAACCACGACAGGGCAATGAGTAAATGAGAGAGCCACTGTTAAGTATCCTGGTTAGGGAGAGAAGACACGCCTCCGGCGAGTCCTGATTCGTCTCCCGGGATTTGAGTGACAGGACGTTCCGGGTTGGCGTCATGACGTCGACCTCCGGTCCTCCTGCTATAAAAGGAAGTGACTCCCTCGCGGCCGGCGTTAGCAAGACCGAGTGAACCGCGAGGGGCCGAGGAGACATGCCGTCCGGACGGATAAACTTCTAAGTCTCTACCTCTCTCAGAGGTAGAGGCTTCAGGTACCCTGACAGTACCCCCCCTCTCAGATACGCCCACCGGGCGGAAGGAGCCGGGGCGAGATGGAAAGCGGGAGTGAAATGCCCTGCGAAGGCGAGGAGCATGAACATCCTCTTGTGGTACCCAACTCCTCTCCTCAGGACCATAACCCTTCCAGTCAACCAAATATTGTACTCCGGGAGACACGAGAATCAATAATGGAGTTAACCTCATACTCCTCCTGACCCTCCACCTGAACAGGGCGCGGAGGGGCGATTGTGGAGGAGAATCTGTTACAGATTAGAGGTTTCAGCAATGACACGTGAAAGGAGTTCGGGATGCGTAAAGTAGCTGGGAGAGCTAGACGATACGCCACTGGGTTAATTCGAGTCAAGATCCTGTAGGGACCAATATAACGAGGGGCGAATTTCATGGAAGGAACTTTAAGGCGAATATTCCTAGTACTCAACCAAACTCTATCGCCTGGAACAAAATTCGGAGCCGCCCTTCTACGTTTGTCAGCATGTTTCTTAACCAGCATAGAATTGTGTAGAAGAATCTGTCGAGTCTGATCCCACAACTTCCTCAAATTGGCCACATGGACATCAACCGACGGCACTCCTTGGGAAGGAGAAACCGAGGGAAGAATAGATGGATGAAAGCCATAGTTCATGAAGAAGGGGCTTGAATGCGTAGAGTCACAAACGAGATTGTTGTGCACAAACTCCGCCCAAGGAATCAAACCGACCCAATCGTCCTGGTGTTCGGAAACAAAACAACGTAAGTATTGCTCAATCTTCTGGTTGGTTCGTTCGGCAGCTCCGTTAGACTGAGGATGATAGGCGGACGAAAAATTCAATTTGATGCCTAATTGAGAACAGAATGATCTCCAAAAACGGGAAACAAATTGGGAGCCTCTATCAGAAGTGATCTCCGAAGGAATCCCATGCAAGCGAAAAATCTCTTTAGCAAAGATCTCCGCCAATTCAGGAGAAGTCGGGAGTTTAGGCAAAGGTACGAAATGTGCCATCTTGGTAAACCTATCGACTACGGTGAGGATAACAGTGTGCCTTTTAGAAACAGGCAAATCCACAATAAAGTCCATTGCCACACAGGACCAAGGTTTGTCAGGAATTTCCAGAGGTTGTAGAAGGCCACAAGGAAGTGAATGCGGTAGTTTAGTTTTAGTACAGACCTCACAAACTCCGATAAAATCCTTAATATCCTTCCGTAACGAAGGCCACCAGAAATCCTTGGAGATCAAAGAATACGTCTTGCGAACACCGGGATGACCAGCCACCTTACTCTCGTGAAGACACTGTAAGAGCTCCAATTGGAGTTCAGGAGGAACGAAATGTCTGGAAGCCGGAGTCAGTCTAGGTGCCAGATGCTGCAAGCTCCTTATCTGATCAAGTAGCGGAGAATGGACTTTGAGAGTAGTGTTAGCGATAATGTTACACTTGGGTACTATAGAGGACAAAACCGGCTCAGATACGGCAGCAGGTTCATATTGGCGAGACAAGGCATCGGCTTTAGAATTCTTTGAACCTGGCCTATATGTGAGTACGTAGTTGAAGTGAGTTTCTCCCCCTCCCTCCCTTGTCACTCTCTTTCTCCCCCTCCCTCCCCCTTGTCACTCTCTTTCTCCCCCTCCCTCCCTTGTCACTCTCTTTCTCCCCCTCCCTCCCTTGTCACTCTCTTTCTCCCCCTCCCTCCCCCCTTGTCACTCTCTTTCTCCCCCTCCCTCCCTCCCTCCCTCCCTTGTCACTCTCTTTCTTCCCCTCCCTCCCTTGTCACTCTCTTTCTCCCCCTCCCTCCCTTGTCACTCTCTTTCTCCCCCTCCCTCCCTCCCTCTCTTGTCACTCTTTCTCCCCCTTCCTTGTCAAACTTTCTCCCCCTCCCTCCCTTGTCACTCTTTCTCCCCCTCCCTCCCTTGTCACTTTCTTTCTCCCCCTCCCTCCCTTGTCACTCTCTTTCTCCCCCTCCCTTGTCACTCTCTTTCTCCCCCTCCCTCCCACCCTTGTCAATCTCTTTCTCCCCCTCCCTCCCTTGTCACTCTCTTTCTCCCCCTCCCTTGTCACTCTCTTTCTCCCTCTCCCTCCCTCCCTTGTCACTCTTTCTCCCCCTTCCTTGTCACACTTTCTCCCCCTCCCTCCCTCCCTTGTCACTCTTTCTCCCTCTTCCTTGTCACACTTTCTCCCCCTCCCTCCCCCTCCCTCCCTTGTCACTCTTTCTCCCCCTCCCTTCCTCCCTTGTCACTTTCTTTCTCCCCCTTCCTTTCCTTGTCACTCTCTTTCTCCCCCTCCCTCCCTTGTCACTTTCTTTCTCCCCCTCCCTCCCCCTTGTCACTCTCTTTCTCCCCCTCCCTCCCTCGTCACTCTCTTTTTTCCCCTCCCTCCCTTGTCACTCTCTTTCTATCCCTCCCTTGTCACTCTCTTTCTCCCCCTCCCTACCTCCCTTGTCAATCTTTCTCCCCCTTCCTTGTCACACTTTCTCCCCCTCCCTCCCTTGTCACTCTTTCTCCCCCTCCCTCCCTCCCGTGTCACTTTCTTTCTCCCCCTCCCTCCCTTGTCACTCTCTTTCTCCCTCTCCCTCCCTTGTCACTTTCTTTCTCCCCCTCCCTCCCTTGTAACTCTCTTTCTCCCCCTCCCTCCCTTGTCACTCTCTTTCTTCCCCTCCCTCCCTTGTCACTCTCTTCCACCCTCCCCCCTCCCTCCTCCCTTGTCACTCTCTTTCTCCCCCTCCCTCCCTTGTCACTCATTCACCCCCTTCCTTGTCACACTTTCTCCCCTCCCTCCCTCCCTTGTCACTCTTTCTCCCCCTCCCTCCCTCCCTTGTCACTTTCTTTCTCCCCCTTCCTTTCCTTGTCACTCTTTCTCCCCCTCCCTCCCTTGTCACTCTCTTTCTCCCCCTCCCTCCCTTGTCACTCTCTTTCTCCCCCTCCCTCCCTTGTCACTCTTTCTCCCCCTTCCTTGTCACACTTTCTCCCCCTCCCTCCCTCCCTCCCTTGTCACTCTTTCTCCCCCTCCCTCCCTCCCTTGTCACTTTCTTTCTCCCCCTTCCTTTCCTTGTCACTCTCTTTCTCCCCCTCCCTCCCTTATCACTTTCTTTCTCCCCCTCCCTCCCCCCTTGTCACTCTCTTTCTCCCCCTCCCTCCCTTGTCACTCTCTTTTTTCCCCTCCCTCTCTCCCTTGTCACTCTCTTTTTTCCCCTCCCTCCCTTGTCACTCTCTTTCTCCCCCTCCCTACCTCCCTACCTCCCTTGTCACTCTTTCTCCCCCTTCCTTGTCACACTTTCTCCCCCTCCCTCCCTCCCTTGTCACTCTTTCTCCCCCTTCCTTGTCACACTTTCTCCCCCTCCCTCCCTTGTCACTTTCTTTCTCCCCCTCCCTCCCTCCCTTGTCACTTTCTTTCTCCCCCTCCCTCCCTTGTCACTCTCTTTCTCCCCCTCCCTCCCTTGTCACTCTCTTTCTTCCCCTCCCTCCCTTGTCACTCTCTTTCCCCCCTCCCTCCCCCCTTGTCACTCTCTTTCTCCCCCTCCCTCCCTTGTCACTCTCTTTCTCCCCCTCCATCCCTTGTCACTCTTTCTCCCCCTCCCTCCCTCCCATGTCACTTTCCTTCTCCCCCTCCCTCCCTCCCTTGTCACTTTCTTTCTCCCCCTCCCTCCCTCCCTCCCTTGTCACTCAATTTCTCCCCCTCCCTCCCTTGTCACTCTCTTTCCCCCCTCCCTCCCTTGTCACTCTCTTTCTCCCCCTCCCTCCCTTGTCACTCTCTTTCTCCCACTCCCTTCCCCCTTGTCACTCTCTTTCTCCCCCTCCCTCCCTTGTCACTCTTTCTCCCCCTCCCTCCCTCACTTGTAACTTTCTTTCTCCCCCTCCCTCCCTCCCTTGTCACTCTCTTTCTCCCCCTCCCTCCCCACTTGTCACTCTCTTTCTCCCCCTCCCTACCCCCCTTGTCACTCTCTTTCTCCCCCTCCCTCCCTTGTCACTCTCTTTCTCCCCCTCCCTCCCTCCCTCTCTTGTCACTCTTGCTCCCCCTCCCTCCCTTGTCACTTTCTTTCGCCCCCTCCCTCCCATGTCACTATCTTTCTCCCCCTCCCTCCCTTGTCACTCTCTTTCTCCCCCTCCCTCCCCCTTGTAACTCTCTTTCTCCCCCTCCCTCCCGTGTCACTCTCTTACTCCCCCTCCCTCCCTCCCTCCCTTGTCACTCTTTCTCCCCCTTCCTTGTCACACTTTCCCCCCCTCCCTCCCTCCCTTGTCGCTCTTTCTCCCCCTCCCTCCATCCCTTGTCACTTTCTTTCTCCCCCTCCCTTCCTTGTCACTCTTTCTCCCCCTCCCTCCCTTGTCACTCTCTTTCTCCCCTCCCTCCCTCCCTTGTCACTCTTTCTCCCCCTCCCTCCCTTGTCACTTTCTTTCTCCCCCTCCCTCCCTCCCTTGTCACTCTCTTTCTCCCCCTCCCTCCCTTGTTACTCTCTTTCTCCCCCTCCCTCCCCCCTTGTCACTCTCTTTCTCCCCCTCCCTCCCTTGTCACTCTCTTTCTCCCCCTCCCTCCCTTGTCACTCTTTCTCCCCCTTCCTTGTCACACTTTCTCCCCCTCCCTCCCTTGTCACTCTTTCTCCCCCTCCCTCCCTCCCGTGTCACTTTCTTTCTCCCCCTCCCTCCCTTGTCACTCTCTTTCTCCCCCTCCCTCCCTTGTCACTTTCTTTCTCCCCCTCCCTCCCTTGTCACTCTCTTTCTCCCCCTCCCTCCCTTGTCACTCTCTTTCTTCCCCTCCCTCCCTTGTCACTCTCTTTCCCCCCTCCCTCCTCCCTTGTCACTCTCTTTCTCCCCCTCCCTCCCTTGTCACTCATTCACCCCCTTCCTTGTCAGACTTTCTCCCCTCCCTCCCTCCCTCCCTTGTCACTTTCTTTCTCCCCCTTCCTTTCCTTGTCACTCTTTCTCCCCCTCCCTCCCTTGTCACTCTCTTTCTCCCCCTCCCTCCCTCCCTTGTCACTCTCTTTCTCCCCCTCCCTCCCTTGTTACTCTCTTTCTCCCCCTCCCTCTTCCCTTGTCACTCTCTTTCTCCCCCTCCCTCCCTTGTCACTCTCTTTCTCCCCCTCCCTCCCTTGTCACTCTCTTTCTCCCCCTCCCTCCCTTGTCACTCTTTCTCCCCCTTCCTTGTCACACTTTCTCCCCCTCCCTCCCTTGTCACTCTTTCTCCCCCTCCCTCCCTCCCGTGTCACTTTCTTTCTCCCCCTCCCTCCCTTGTCACTCTCTTTCTCCCCCTCCCTCGTCACTTTCTTTCTCCCCCTCCCTCGCTTGTCACTCTCTTTCTCCCCCTCCCTCCCTTGTCACTCTCTTTCTTCCCCTCCCTCCCTTGTCACTCTCTTTCCCCCCTCCCTCCTCCCTTGTCACTCTCTTTCTCCCCCTCCCTCCTCCCTTGTCACTCTCTTTCTCCCCCTCCCTCCCTTCCTCCCTCCCTTGTCACTCTTTCTCCCCTCCCTCCCTTGTAACTTTCTTTCTCCCCCTCCCTCCCTCCCTTGTCACTCTATTTCTCCCCCTCCCTCCCTTGTCACTCTCTTTCACCCCCTCCCTCCCCCTTGTCACTCTCTTTCTCCCCCTCCCTCCCTTGTCACTCTCTTTCTCCCCCTCCCTCCCTTGTCACTCTCTTTCTCCCCCTCCCTCCCCCCTTGTCACTCTCTTTCTAACCCTCCCTCCCTTGTCACTCTCTTTCTCCCCCTCCCTCCCTTGTCACTCTTTCTCCCCCTTCCTTGTCACTCTTTCTCTCCATCCCTCCATTGTCACTTTCTTTCTCCCCCTCCCTTGTCACTCTCTTTCTTCCACTCCCTCCCCCTTGTCACTCTCTTTCTCCCCCTCCCTTGTCACTCTCTTTCTCCCCCTCCCTTCCTCCCTCCCTTGTCACTCTTTCTCCCCCTCCCTCCCTCCCTTGTCACTCTATTTCCCCCCCTCCCTCCCTTGTCACTCTCTTTCACCCCCTCCCTCCCCCTTGTCACTCTCTCTCCCCCTCCCTCCCTTGTCAATCTCTTTCTCCCCCTCCCTCCCTTGTCACTCTCTTTCTCCCCCTCCCTCCCCCACTTGTCACTCTCTTTCTCCCCCTCCCTCCCTTGTCACTCTCTTTCTCCCCCTTCCTCCCTTGTCACTCTTTCTCCCCCTTCCTTGTCACTCTTTCTCTCCCTCCCTCCCTCGTCACTTTCTTTCTCCCCCTCCCTCGTCACTCTCTTTCTTCCACTCCCTCCCCCTTGTCACTCTCTTTCTCCCCCTCCCTTCCTCCCTCCCTTGTCACTCTTTCTCCCCCTCCCTCCCTCCCTCCCTCCCAACTTTCTTTCTCCCCCTCCCTTGTCACTCTATTTCTCCCCCTCCCTCCCTTGTCACACTCTTTCACCCCCTCCTCCCCCCCTTGTCACTCTCTTTCTCCCCCTCCCTCCCTTGTCACTCTTTCTCCCCCTCCCTCCCTTGTCACTTTCTTTCTCCCCCTCCCTCCCTCCCTTGTCACTCTCTTTCTCCCCCTCCCTCCCTTGTTACTCTCTTTCTCCCCCTCCCTCCCCCCTTGTCACTCTCTTTCTCCCCCTCCCTCCCTTGTCACTCTCTTTCTCCCCCTCCCTCCCTTGTCACTCTTTCTCCCCCTTCCTTGTCACACTTTCTCCCCCTCCCTCCCTTGTCACTCTTTCTCCCCCTCCCTCCGTCCCGTGTCAATTTCTTTCTCCCCCTCCCTCCCTTGTCACTCTCTTTCTCCCCCTCCCTCGTCACTTTCTTTCTCCCCCTCCCTCCCTTGTCACTCTCTTTCTCCCCCTCCCTCGTCACTCTCTTTCTTCCCCTCCCTCACTTGTCACTCTCTTTACCCCCCTCCCTCCTCCCTTGTCACTCTCTTTCTCCCCCTCCCTCCCTTCCTCCCTTCCTTGTCACACTCTCTCCCCCTCCCTCCCTCCCTTGTCACTTTCTTTCTCCCCCTCCCTCGTCACTCTCTTTCTTCCACTCCCTCCCCCTTGTCACTCTCTTTCTCCCCCTCCCTTGTCACTCTCTTTCTCCCCCTCCCTTCCTCCCTCCCTTGTCACTCTTTCTCCCCCTCCCTCCCTTGTAACTTTCTTTCTCCCCTCCCTCCCTTGTCACTCTATTTCTCCACCTCCCTCCCTTGTCACTCTCTTTCACCCCCTCCCTCCCCCCTTGTCACTCTCTTTCTCCCCCTCCCTCCCTTGTCACTCTCTTTCTCCCCCTCCCTCCCTTGTCACTCTCTTTCTCCCCCTCCCTCCCCCCCATTGTCACTCTCTTTCTCCCCCTCCCTCCCTTGTCACTCTCTTTCTCCCCCTCCCTTCCTTGTCACTCTTTCTCCCCCTTCCTTGTCACTCTTTCTCTCCCTCCCTCCCTTGTCACTTTCTTTCTCCCCCTCCCTCGTCACTCTCTTTCTTCCACTCCCTCCCCCTTGTCACTCTCATTCTCCCCCTCCCTTGTCACTCTTTTTCTCCCCCTCCCTTCCTCCCTCCCTTGTCACTCTTTCTCCCCCTCTCTCCCTCCCTTGTAACTTTCTTTCTCCCCCTCCCTCTCTCCCTCCCTTCCTTGTCACACTTTCTCCCCCTCCCTCCCTCCCTTGTCACTTTCTTTTTCCCCCTCCCTTGTCACTCTCTTTCTTCCACTCCCTCCCCCTTGTCACTCTCTTTCTCCCCCTCCCTTGTCACTCTCTTTCTCCCCCTCCCTTCCTCCCTCCCTTGTCACTCTTTCTCCCCCTCCCTCCCTTGTAACTTTCTTTCTCCCCCTCCCTCCCTCCCTTGTCACTCTATTTCTCCCCCTCCCTCCCTTTTCACTCTCTTTCACCCCCTCCCTCCCCCTTGTCACTCTCTTTCTCCCCCCTTATCACTCTCTTTCTCCCCCTCCCTTGTCACTCTTTCTCCCCCTCCCTCCCTCCCTTGTCACTTTCTTTCTCCCCCTCCCTCCCTCCCTTGTCACTCTCTTTCTCCCCCTCCCTCCCTTGTTACTCTCTTTCTCCCCCTCCCTCCCCCCCTTGTCACTCTCTTTCTCCCCCTCCCTCCCTTGTCACTCTCTTTCTCCCCCTCCCTCCCTTGTCACTCTCTTTCTCCCCCTCCCTCCCTTGTCACTCTTTCTCCCCCTTCCTTGTCACACTTTCTCCCCCTCCCTCCCTTGTCACTCTTTCTCCCCCTCCCTCCATCCCGTGTCACTTTCTTTTTCCCCCTCCCTCCCTTGTAACTCTCTTTCTCCCCCTCCCTCGTCACTTTCTTTCTCCCCCTCCCTCCCTTGTCACTCTCTTTCTCCCCCTCCCTCCCTTGTCGCTCTCTTTCTCCCCCTCCCTCCCTTGTCACTCTTTCTCCCCCTTCTTTGTCACTCTTTTTCTCCCTCCCTCCCTTGTCACTTTCTTTCTCCCCCTCCCTCGTCACTCTCTTTCTTCCACTCCCTCCCCCTTGTCACTCTCTTTCTCCCCCTCCCTTGTCACTCTCTTTCTCCCCCTCCCTTCCTCCCTCCCTTGTCACTCTTTCTCCCCCTCCCTCTTTCCCTTGTAACTTTCTTTCTCCCCCTCCCTCCCTCCCTTGTCACTCTATTTCTCCCCCTCCCTCCCTTGTCACACTCTTTCACCCCCTCCTCCCCCCTTGTCACTCTCTTTCTCCCCCTCCCTCCCTTGTCACTCTTTCTCCCCCTCCCTCCCTCCCTCCCTTGTCACTTTCTTTCTCCCCCTGCCTCCCTCCCTCCCTCCCTTGTCACTCTCTTTCTCCCCCTCCCTCCCTTGTTACTCTCTTTCTCCCCCTCCCTCTCCCCTTGTCACTCTCTTTCTCCCCCTCCCTCCCTTGTCACTCTCTTTCTCCCCCTCCCTCCCTTGTCACTCTTTCTCCCCCTTCCTTGTCACACTTTCTCCCCCTCCCTCCCTTGTCACTCTTTCTCCCCCTCCCTCTTTCCCTTGTAACTTTCTTTCTTCCCCTCCCTCCCTCCCTTGTCACTCTATTTCTCCCCCTCCCTCCCTTGTCACACTCTTTCACCCCCTCCTCCCCCCTTGTCACTCTCTTTCTCCCCCTCCCTCCCTTGTCACTCTTTCTCCCCCTCCCTCCCTCCCTCCCTTGTCACTTTCTTTCTCCCCCTGCCTCCCTCCCTCCCTCCCTTGTCACTCTCTTTCTCCCCCTCCCTCCCTTGTTACTCTCTTTCTCCCCCTCCCTCTCCCCTTGTCACTCTCTTTCTCCCCCTCCCTCCCTTGTCACTCTCTTTCTCCCCCTCCCTCCCTTGTCACTCTTTCTCCCCCTTCCTTGTCACACTTTCTCCCCCTCCCTCCCTTGTCACTCTTTCTCCCCCTCCCTCCCTCCCGTGTCACTTTCTTTCTCCCCCTCCCTCCCTTGTCACTCTCTTTCTCCCCCTCCCTCCCTTGTCACTTTCTTTCTCCCCCTCCCTCCCTTGTCACTCTCTTTCTCCCCCTCCCTCCCTTGTCACTCTCTTTCTTCCCCTCCCTCCCTTGTCACTCTCTTTCCCCCCCTCCCTCCTCCCTTGTCACTCTCTTTCTCCCCCTCCCTCCCTTGTCACTCATTCACCCCCTTCCTTGTCAGACTTTCTCCCCTCCCTCCCTCCCTTGTCACTTTCTTTCTCCCCCTTCCTTTCCTTGTCACTCTTTCTCCCCCTCCCTCCCTCCCTTGTCACTCTCTTTCTCCCCCTCCCTCCCTCCCTTGTCACTCTTTCTCCCCCTTCCTTGTCACACTTTCTCCCCCTCCCTCCCTCCCTTGTCACTTTCTTTCTCCCCCTTCCTTTCCTTGTCACTCTCTTTCTCCCCCTCCCTCCCTTGTCACTTTCTTTCTCCCCCTCCCTCCCCCTTGTCACTCTCTTTCTCCCCCTCCCTCCCTTGTCACTCTCTTTTTTCCCCTCCCTCCCTTGTCACTCTCTTTCTCCCCCCCCTTGTCACTCTCTTTCTCCCCCTCCCTACCTCCCTTGTCACTCTTTCTCCCCCTTCCTTGTCACACTTTCTCCCCCTCCCTCCCTTGTCACTCTTTCTCCCCCTCCCTCCCTCCCATGTCACTTTCTTTCTCCCCCTCCCTCCCTTGTCACTCTCTTTCTCCCCCTCCCTCCCTTGTCACTCTCTTTCTTCCCCTCCCTCCCTTGTCACTCTTTCTCCCCTCCCTCCCTCCCATGTCACTTTCCTTCTCCCCCTCCCTCCCTCCCTTGTCACTCTCTTTCTCCCCCTCCCTCCCTTGTCACTCTCTTTCCCCCACTCCCTCCCATGTCACTCTCTTTCTCCCACTCCCTTCCCCCTTGTCACTCTCTTTCTCCCCCTCCCTCCCTTGTCACTCTCTTTCTCCCCCTCCCTCCCTCCCTTGTCACTCTTTCTCCCCCTCCCTCCCTTGTAACTTTCTTTCTTCCCCTCCCTCCCTCCCTTGTCACTCTCTTTCTCCCCCTCCCTCCCCCCTTGTCACTCTCTTTCTCCCCCTCCCTCCCTTGTTACTCTCTTTCTCCCCCTCCCTCCCTTGTCACTCTCTTTCTCCCCCTCCCTCCCTCCCTTGTCACTCTTGCTCACCCTCCCTCCCTTGTCACTTTCTTTCTCCCCCTCCCTCCCTCCCTTGTCACTCTCTTTCTCCCACTCCCTCCCTTGTCACTCTCTTTCTCCCACTCCCTCCCTTGTCACTCTCTTTCTCCCCCTCCCTCCCCCCTTGTCACTCTCTTTATCCCCCTCCCTCCCGTGTCACTCTCTTACTCCCCCTCCCTCCCTCGTCACTCTCTTACTTCCTGTCAGGATCGGGACAGGGATCCAACACGCAGAGTACAAACAGTAGCCAGATACGTATACCGGACCTTAGAATGGCCGGACTAACGTAAGTAGTACAGTATAGAATGGTCAACGACAAGCCGAGGTCGAGGGTAACAGAAGACAGGTAAGCGAGAGACAAGCCGAATCAAGGGTAACAGAGATAAGCAGAGTAAGGTAAACAAGCCGGGTCAAAACCAAAAGGGATAATAGAATACACAAGCACTGAGTGACTAGAACAAGCTAGAACCACGACAGGGCAATGAGCTAATGAAAGAAGCTCTGTTAAATACCCTGTTCAGAGCAGTAACCACGCCCCCAAGACGTCCTGATTGGTCCTGCAGCCATTGACTGACAGGTTGTTCCGGGGGAGTGTCCTGATGACTACTTCCTGCCTAGATGCTGTAAAAGGCAGTCACTCCCTCGCGGCCGGCCTAGCATGACCGGATAGACCGCGGGGAAGGGAGCCATCAGACCGTCTGGATGGAGGAACAGCTAAGTCTCTACCTCTTTCGGAGGTAGAGACCACAGGTACCCTGACAGTACCCCCCCTCTCAGATACGCCCACCGGGCGGAATGAACCGGGACGAGATGGGAAGCGAGAGTGATACGCCCTGCGGAGACGGGGAGCATGAACATCCTCCTGAGGTACCCAACTCCTCTCCTCAGGACCATATCCCTTCCAATCAACCAGATATTGTACTCTCCCCCGGGAGATTCGAGAATCAATAATAGAGTTAACCTCATACTCCTCCTGACCCTCCACCTGAACGGGGCGAGGAGGGGCTATTGTGGAGGAAAATCTGTTACATATGAGTGGTTTCAGCAATGAAACGTGAAACGAGTTCGGGATGCGTAAGGTATTAGGAAGAGCTAAACGATATGCAACTGGATTGATACGGGTCAGCACCCTGTAGGGTCCAATATAACGAGGAGCGAACTTCATGGAGGGCACTTTTAAACGGATGTTCCTCGTGCTCAGCCATACCCTATCACCTGGAACAAAGACCGGAGCCGCCCTTCTACGTTTATCAGCGTGTTTCTTGACCAACATAGAGTTGTGCACAAGGATTTGTCGAGTTTGATCCCACAACTTCCTCAAATTGGCAACATGAACATCAACCGACGGCACCCCCTGGGAAGGGGAATCCGAAGGAAGAATAGACGGATGAAAACCATAATTCATGAAGAAGGGGCTTGAATGAGTAGAATCGCAAACGAGATTGTTGTGTGCAAACTCCGCCCAAGGAATCAAACCGACCCAATCATCCTGGTGTTCAGAAACAAAGCATCGTAAATATTGTTCAATTTTCTGGTTGGTACGTTCAGCAGCTCCGTTAGACTGAGGATGATAGGCAGAAGAAAAGTTTAATTTAATACCAAGTTGAGAGCAGAAGGACCTCCAAAAGCGGGAAACAAATTGGGAGCCTCTGTCCGATACAATTTGAGAGGGTATCCCATGTAGGCGAAAAATCTCCTTAGCGAATATCTCTGCCAATTCGGGAGAAGACGGGAGTTTAGGCAGGGGAATGAAGTGTGCCATCTTAGTAAACCTGTCAACCACGGTGAGGATAACAGTCTGTCTTTTAGAGATAGGTAGATCGACAATAAAGTCCATGGCCAAACAGGACCATGGTTTTTCTGGAACCTCCAAGGGTTGCAGGAATCCACATGGAAGCGTATGGGGTTGTTTGGTTTTAGTACAAACTTCACATGCAGCGATGAACTCCTCAATGTCCCTCCGTAAAGCAGGCCACCAGAAGTCCTTAGAGATCAACGCGTAAGTTTTGCGGATACCAGGATGTCCCGCCATCTTGCTATTATGTAAACACTGTAAAAGTTCCAGTTGAAGAGCAGGAGGAACGAAATGACGGCCCGCAGGAGTCTGTTTAGGTGCTAGATGTTGCAACTTAATGATCTCGGCCAGTAATGGAGAATGAATCCTGAGATTCGTATTAGCAATGATATTGCATTTCGGAACTATAGAAGAAAGAACTGGTTCAGGTACAGTAGAAGGTTCATATTGGCGAGATAATGCATCGGCTTTAGAGTTTTTAGAACCAGGTCTGTAAGTCAGTACATAATTGAAGTGAGTCAGGAATAAGGACCAACGAGCTTGTCTAGAGGATAAGCGCTTAGCCTCCCCAATATAGGACAAGTTTTTGTGGTCCGTCAAAATCGTAATAGGGTGTAGGGTCCCCTCCAACAAATGTCTCCACTCCTTTAAGGCTTTAATGACTGCTAACAGTTCCCTTTCCCCGATGTCATATCTGCTCTCAGGCCCAGAAAATTTCTTAGAGAAGAAACCACAAGGGTGTAACGGTTTATCCACCCCTAACCTTTGAGACAGAACAGCCCCAACTGCTGTCTCAGAGGCATCGACCTCGAGCAAGAAAGGCAGAGTCGTATCAGGATGGACTAGAATGGGAGCCGAGGCAAAAAGTTCCTTGAGAGTCTTGAAAGCACCCAGAGCTTCCTTAGACCAGAACTTAGTATCAGCCCCTTGTTTGGTCATATTGGTAATAGGCGCAATGATAGAGGAGTATCCTTTAATGAAGCGCCTATAGTAGTTGGAAAAACCAATAAACCTTTGGATAGCCTTGAGTCCTTTGGGCAAGGGCCAGTCTAAAATAGATTGAAGTTTTACAGGATCCATTTTAAAACCCTCCCCAGAAATCACGTATCCAAGAAAGTCTACCTGAGACTGATCAAAACTGCACTTCTCCAATTTGCAATATAGACCATGTTGCAGCAGCTTGTGTAATACCTTTCTGACCTGTCTATGGTGAGTCTCAATCTCCTTAGAGTGTATTAGTATGTCGTCCAGGTAAACAATAACACAATCATGCTGAAACTCCCTAAGTACCTCATTAATCAAATCTTGAAATACTGCAGGAGCATTGCATAGTCCAAATGGCATAACAGTGTATTCGTAATGGCCATACCGGGTATTGAATGCCGTCATCCACTCGTGACCTTGCTGGATTCTCACCAAATTGTAAGCCCCTCTGAGATCTAACTTGGTGAAGATTTTGGAGCCCTTAAGACGATCAAATAACTCGGTAATCAGTGGGATAGGATAGGCATTTCTGACAGTTATTTTATTCAAGCCTCGGTAATCGATACAAGGTCTCAGCGTGCCATCCTTCTTCTTAATGAAAAAGAACCCAGCCCCGGCCGGAGAAGAAGACCTCCTGATGAATCCCTTTTCTAAATTCTCCCGAATATACTCCTCTAGAACCGAGTTTTCCTGAACAGACAAAGGATATACATGGCCCCTCGGAGGCATAGTGCCGGGTAGAAGCTTAATCTTACAGTCAAATGACCTGTGTGGAGGCAAAGAATCGGCATTCTTCTTGTCAAACACTGCCCTTAAGTCTAGGTAAAGGTCTGGTATTTGTCTTTCTGTGGACTGAGTAGGATTCTCCGGTATGTTAATATTAGCTAATGGAGAAACCTTGCACAAACACCGATCCTGGCAGCCCTGGCCCCACGAGAGTATCTCTCCTAACTCCCAATCGATAATAGGGTTATGTTTTTTCAACCATGGGTACCCCAGAACTATGGGAACGGAAGGAGACGAAATGAGCAGAAGAGATAAATTCTCCACGTGTAGGATACCCACATTTAAATTAATGGGTATGGTCTCACAAAAGATAACAGGGTCTAGTAGTGGTCTACCATCTATGGCCTCAACGGCCAAAGGTGTCTCCCTTAGCTGGGATGGGAAATTGTTCTTACTAGCAAAGGCTTGGTCGATAAAATTCTCAGCAGCACCGGAATCTATCAATGCCATAGCCCTTACTACTTCCTTCCCCCAAGTTAAGGAAACTGGTAGCAGAAGCCTGTGATCTTTATAATCAGGAGTAGAGGACAAAATAGAAACACCCAAGGCCTGTCCTCTAGAGAGACTTAGGTGCGAGCGTTTCCCGGGCGGTTAGAACAGTTCGAGAGTAAATGACCCTTGGCTCCACAATACATACACAAACCCTCTCTTCTCCTGTGCTGTCTTTCCTCCTCAGAGAGGCGGGTATACCCTATCTGCATAGGTTCAGTAAGCAAAGATATCGTGGAGTCAGGACTTGGAACAGCGGGAGCTAACCTAAAAGAAGGTCTCTGGTTCCCCTCTCGAGTGTTCTGTCTCTCTCTTAGACGTTCATCTATACGAGAGATGAACGAAATTAAATCCTCTAAATTCTCAGGGAGTTCTCTGGTAGCAACCTCATCAAGGATTACATCAGATAGGCCATTCAAAAATACATCCATATACGCCTGCTCATTCCACTTGATTTCTGCCGCCAGAGACCTGAACTCTAGTGCATAATCCACCAGTGTTCGGTTCTCCTGTCTCAGGCGCAACAGTAATCTGGCTGCATTAACCTTTCTACCTGGAGGGTCAAATGTTCTTCTAAAAGCAGCTACAAATGCGTTATAGTTATAAACTAATGGATTATCGTTCTCCCATAGTGGGTTGGCCCATCTCAGAGCTTTCTCAATGAGTAGGGTGATAATAAATCCTACTTTTGCCCTATCTGTAGGATAAGAGCGAGGTTGCAATTCAAAGTGGATACTAATTTGGTTTAAAAAACCACGACACTTCTCAGGAGCCCCACCATAGCGTACTGGGGGGGTAATGTGAGAAGAAGCACCCACTGTGGCTACCTCTAGACCTGAACCGACAGGAGAAACAGGGGTATTACGTATCTCCTCTGGTGGTTTATTGGTACAAGCTAATAGAGCCTGTAGCGCAAGCGCCATCTGATCCATTCTGTGATCCATGGCCTCAAACCTAGGATCAGGAGCAGCCAGCTGACTGTTTGTACTTGCAGGATCCATTCGCCCTGTCGTAATGTCAGGATCGGGACAGGGATCCAACACGCAGAGTACAAACAGTAGCCAGATACGTATACCGGACCTTAGAATGGCCGGACTAACGTAAGTAGTACAGTATAGAATGGTCAACGACAAGCCGAGGTCGAGGGTAACAGAAGACAGGTAAGCGAGAGACAAGCCGAATCAAGGGTAACAGAGATAAGCAGAGTAAGGTAAACAAGCCGGGTCAAAACCAAAAGGGATAATAGAATACACAAGCACTGAGTGACTAGAACAAGCTAGAACCACGACAGGGCAATGAGCTAATGAAAGAAGCTCTGTTAAATACCCTGTTCAGAGCAGTAACCACGCCCCCAAGACGTCCTGATTGGTCCTGCAGCCATTGACTGACAGGTTGTTCCGGGGGAGTGTCCTGATGACTACTTCCTGCCTAGATGCTGTAAAAGGCAGTCACTCCCTCGCGGCCGGCCTAGCATGACCGGATAGACCGCGGGGAAGGGAGCCATCAGACCGTCTGGATGGAGGAACAGCTAAGTCTCTACCTCTTTCGGAGGTAGAGACCACAGGTACCCTGACACTTCCCTCCCTCCCTCGTCACTCTTTCTCCCCCTTCCTTGTCTCACTTTCTCCCCCTCCCTCCCTCCCTTGTCGCTCTTTCTCCCCCTCCCTCCATCCCTTGTCACTTTCTTTCTCCCCCTCCCTTCCTTGTCACTCTTTCTCCCCCTCCCTCCCTTGTCACTCTCTTTCTCCCCTCCCTCCCTCGTCACTCTTTCTCCCCCTTCCTTGTCACACTTTCTCCCCCTCCCTCCCTCCCTTGTCACTCTTTCTCCCCCTCCCTCCCTCCCTTGTCACTTTCTTTCTCCCCCTCCCTTCCTTGTCACTCTTTCTCTCCCTCCCTCTCTTGTCACTTTCTTTCTCCCCCTCCCTCGTCACTCTCTTTCTTCCACTCCCTCCCCCTTGTCACTCTCTTTCTCCCCCTCCCTTCCTTGTCACTCTTTCTCCCCCTCCCTCCCTTGTAACTTTCTTTCTCCCCCTCCCTCCCTCCCTTGTCACTCTATTTCTCCCCCTCCCTCCCTTGTCACTCTCTTTCACCCCCTCCCTCCCCCCTTGTCACTCTCTTTCTCCCCCTCCCTCCCTTGTCACTTTCTTTCTCCCCCTCCCTCCCTCCCTTGTCACTCTCTTTCTCCCCCTCCCTCCCTCCCTTGTCACTCTCTTTCTCCCCCTCCCTCGCCACTCTCTTTCTCCCCCTCCCTCCCCCCTTGTCACTCTCTTTCTCCCCCTCCCTCCCTTGTCACTCTCTTTCTCCCCCTCCCTCCCTTGTCACTCGTTCTCCCCCTTCCTGGTCACACTTTCTCCCCCTCCCTCCCTTGTCACTCTTTCTCCCCCTCCCTCCCTCCCTTGCACTTTCTTTCTCCCCCTCCCTTCCTTGTCACTCTTTCTCCCCCTCCCTCCCTTGTCACTCTTTCTCCCCCTCCTTGTAACACTTTATCCCCCTCCCTCCCTCGCTTCCTTGTCACACTTTTTCCCCCTCACTCCCTCCCTTGTCACTCTATTTCTCCCCCTCCCTCCCTTGTCACTCTCTTTCACCCCCTCCCTCCCCCCTTGTCACTCTCTTTCTCCCCCTCCCTCCCTTGTCACTTTCTTTCTCCCCCTCCCTCCCTCCCTTGTCACTCTCTTTCTCCCCCTCCCTCCCTCCCTTGTCACTCTCTTTCTCCCCCTCCCTCGCCACTCTCTTTCTCCCCCTCCCTCCCCCCTTGTCACTCTCTTTCTCCCCCTCCCTCCCTTGTCACTCTCTTTCTCCCCCTCCCTCCCTTGTCACTCGTTCTCCCCCTTCCTGGTCACACTTTCTCCCCCTCCCTCCCTTGTCACTCTTTCTCCCCCTCCCTCCCTCCCTTGCACTTTCTTTCTCCCCCTCCCTTCCTTGTCACTCTTTCTCCCCCTCCCTCCCTTGTCACTCTTTCTCCCCCTCCTTGTCACACTTTATCCCCCTCCCTCCCTCGCTTCCTTGTCACACTTTTTCCCCCTCACTCCCTCCCTTGTCACTCTCTTTCTCCCCCTCCCCCCCTCCCTCCCTTGTCACTCTCTTTCTCCCCCTCCCTCCCTCCCTCCCTCGCTTCCTTGTCACACTTTCTCCCCCTCCCTCCCTTGTCACTCTCTTTCGCCCCCTCTCTCCCTCCCTTGTCACTCTCTTTCTCCCCCTCCCTCCCTCCCTTGTCACTCTCTTTCTCCCCCTCCCTCCCTCCCTCCCTTGTCACTCTCTTTCTCCCCCTCCCTCCCTTGTCACTCTCTTTCTCCCCCTCTGTAGCGGATTGGTACCGGGCTGTCCCACGACATGTATGAGAATAAGTGTATTTGGTCATATGGCTGGTTTAATGTGTATGTACATGTATAGAAAGCATGGTATCCGGGTATAATGACAGTTAAATGTATGTAAAGAATTGTATTCCTCTAGTTGTTCGGTAGAATCATTCAAATAAAACAAGGGAATGAAACTACCGAACAACCAGACCACCCAGAAATGAGTGTGCCTCCAATTACCGTTTGCAACAATGTTGCAAACAGGTAATTGGCAATCAGTGCAGTGTGGTCTTTGTCCTCTGGGTGGCCGCCATTCGGGAAACAAACACGTGGCGGCGGCCATCTTAAACTACCGAACAGCGGTGTTTTGCCGTCGAGTGTCTGGAACTAAAATCGGACACTTGACTAGGCAAACACCGCTGAGACCTCCATACTTCCAGAAATTCGTATGGAAACTACCGAATGACCCGCCGTTCGGTAGAAAGAGCCCCATAAACAAGGGAATTCATTCAAACCCTCTCCAGGCTCTATAACACAGGCAATTCGCCTGTTTTCATTCCCTTGTTTGTGACCGACCGCAGGGCCAAAATGCATGGAACTGTTTTCGGATACTTTACCCATGCGGTCGGTCAAATCTTTGGAACCCCATATCTCACGAACCATTCATCCGAATGGGCTAATTTTTAAGTATGTTGGTCCCCAGAATAGAGCTATCTGGGGATGTTGGATTTGTGGATGTACCCCAAGTATTTAGGGTACATCCAAAACTCGGGGAAAACTGTGTACACAATAAGGGGATTATGATGCTAGAGGAGGGGAGGAGATCTGTGGGAGGTTACTACTTAGAGATTGGATAATGTCTTAAGTGATAGAACCTCCTCCCTTGCATGGGAGAGGGCTTTATAAGGAACTGTGGAATAAAGCTTGTCAGTCTACTCCTGAAACTGTGTGTCGTCCAGTTATTGGGATTGCGATGGGGATACTGCTGTATTACTTTACCTGCTGGAAACCTTGCCTATGGACGTAACATCACCTTGTTCCTGAGCCTCACTGGAATCTCTAGTGGAGAATAGCTGTGCAAGATCGGCTCTCCGCTACATTGGTTGGCAGCGGTGGGATCCAAACTCACAGAGGAACAAGCGTAAATGGAGTACGGATGGAGATTGATTTTTCTGCGCTAAAACGCTCCACGCTAAAGGACCTCCTAGAGGCAAGGGGTATACAAGCCAGCAATAAGAAGAAAGCAGTACTTGTTACAGAACTCAAGGCAGAGTACAGAATGGAGGGCGATTCAGTTCCGGCACAGAGGGAGCCGGGAGGAACACCACAAGGATCGGAATTCCAGAGGCAGGTTCAGTTCAGGCTATCCTTTTATGGGGAAAACCCCCCAACAGAAATTGTTACCAGGACAATGGCCGAGGTACAAGAATTCATCCTAAGGACACAGGCACCAGAACAAAGCTCTGCAATTAATGTGCCACAGGAAGGTAAGCCTAAAATACCATACCAGGCTTTTAAAACATATGTGGAGGCAGAGGAAGATATAGACGCTTTCCTGCAAGACTTTGAAAGACTGTGTGCACTGCATAAAATTAACGCAGAGGACTGGGTACCTATTTTGGCCGGAAGGTTAACCGGGAGGGCAGCAGAGGCATATCGGACTGTACCTAATGACGAAATAAGGAATTACAGTAAAGTGAAAGAAATTATACTCGCCAGGTATGCTATAACACCCGAGGCATACCGGCGGAGGTTCCGGGATCTAAAGAAAACAGAGAAGGACTCGCACGCAGAGTGGGCATGCCGATTACAGGGGGCAGCGCTCGGGTGGGTGCAAGCTAGCAAGGCACGTTCTATGGAGGATGTAATACAAATGTTGCTGATGGAGCAGTTCTATGAGGGAGTAACCAATGAGGTCCAGGAATGGGTAAGGGACAGAAACCCTACTTCCCTTACCGAGGCGGCTAGGAAAGCGGATGACTACCTGGATGCACGCAGGTCACAAAAACCTGCAGCTCCAAAAGCAACCTTTAAAACATTCGGGGGAAACAACTACACCCCAGCTCCACCGAGACCGCTACCACCACCTCCACCACCCGCTGCACAGCCCCGGTTCCGACAACCCACCGCTGGCCCCTGTCATCACTGCCAGAAGTGGGGACATTATAAAAGGGAATGCCCACAGCTACGGGACCGTTCCACCTGGATTCGTCCAGGCCCACCTCCACCCAGGGCGGCCGCAGCCCACCACTACCAGGACCTAGTCACCACCCCATATGGTTCCGCAGTCCCCATTACTACTGTGGAACAATGGGAGGTACTGCACGAGGCAGATCCGGTCCAGGCCAATGTGGATAATCTACGGCACCATCGACAGACGGTATATCTGAATGGTACAGCAGTCCGGGGATTACGAGATTCGGGAGCCACCATCACTTTGGTACAGAGCCACCTGATTTCAGATCAGGCAAAACTGAACAAAACTGTTGCCGTCCGGGTAGCTGGGGGAGCAGTGTACCGGCTACCTACAGCAAGGGTACATTTACATTGGGGAGCGGGGGCAGGGGAAGTGGAGGTGGGGTTGATGCCACATTTACCGGCGGAGGTTTTATTGGGGAACGATCTGGGGAGGCTCACTTCTGCTTTTGAGCCCCAGTCACCCACCACAGGAGAGGTCAACCCTGTAGTCACCCGACAACAGGCCCGCACCCAGGACCACAACACACTGCCGGAGGTCCAGGTAAGCAACCCTACCCCCCCTCTAGAATGTGTCCCCTGGGCTCCACCTAATGAATTTGTAGCTGAAGTCGCAACAGACCCCACGCTTCAGGTGTATAGGGACAAGGTTGGCACGGGTTCCCCCGGGGCGGAGGGAGAGAAGTTTATCTGGGATAAACAACTTTTAAACAGGGAAACAACCAAACAGATTACGGGGTTAGACCCGATAGCGAGGAGACAATTAGTGGTACCACAGCGGTACCGGGCTGAATTACTCCGGATAGCGCATGATATTCCGCTATCCGGACATCTAGGGGTTAGTCGCACCAGGTACAGACTAACCCAGAGTTTCTTCTGGCCAGGGATTAGCCAGGAAGTACGCAGATATTGCACGACTTGCGATACCTGCCAGAGAGTGGGAAAAAGGGGGGATCGCAGGAAGGCTAAACTTCACCCCTTACCCATAATAGAGGAACCTTTTAGCCGAATAGCGGTGGATCTGATAGGCCCCCTCAATAAAGTTAGCCCGTCAGGAAAACGGTATATTTTAACGGTCGTAGATTATGCCACCAGGTATCCAGAAGCAGTGGCTCTGACCAACATCCACGCTGAGACGGTCGCGGATGCCCTCATGCGGATATTCTCCCGGATGGGATTACCCAGGGAGATTATCTCGGATCAGGGTACCCAGTTTACCGCAGAATTCACCCAACACCTCTGGAGGATCTGTGGCATTAAGCCTATTATCAGCGCCCCTTACCACCCCCAGACGAACGGGCTCTGCGAACGATTCAATGGTACCTTGAAGCAGATGCTCCGAACCTTCGCAGAGACCCACAAGGACTGGGAACGATTCCTGCCGCACCTCCTATTTGCATACCGGGAGGTGCCGCAGGAATCCACAGGGTTCTCCCCGTTTGAATTATTGTTTGGAAGGAGGGTCCGAGGCCCATTGGATCTTATTAGAGAGCATTGGGAGGGAGACCGGAGCACAGATGGCACTCCCATCCTACCATATGTGTTGGCCTTTCGGGACCGCCTAGAAGCGTTGACCAAGACGGTACGGGAAAACCTTCAGGAGGCCCAGACCCGCCAGCGTACATGGTATGATCGGGGAGCCAGGGACCGTAGCTTTCAGGTCGGGCAGAAGGTACTAATTTTAAAACCTGTCCGACATGATAAGTTACAGGCCGCCTGGCAGGGCCCATATAAGGTGGTGGAGCAAAGATGCGATACCACCTATATTATCGGCCCCTGCACAGGGACTGGGGGGCGACGCATGCTCCATGTGAACATGCTGAAGCCCTACCACGAGCGTACTGAGGAGGTAACCGCCATCTGTGCCCCTAACACGGAAGAGTTTGACAGCTTACCCCTCCCCGATTTGCTGGGGGATGGGCAGCTGTCCGGAGATTTAGGGGAGGTTACGCTGGGAGATCGGCTGAGCCCACAGGAGCGGATCGAGGTACAGCAACTATTGGAAGAGAAACGCGACACGTTCTCTAATGTACCTGGATACACGCCTCTGGCAACTCACCGGGTCGAGACCCCAGGGCAACTACCCATGCGCCAGACGCCATACCGCATTCCAGAAGCGGTACGGGCAAACATGCGTAAGGAGATCGACGAAATGCTCCAACTGGGGGTGATTGAACCCTCAGACAGTCCTTGGGCATCTCCTGTAGTCCTCGTACCAAAGCGAGACGGTACGACCCGCTTCTGCGTGGACTATAGGAGATTGAACGAGAAGACTGTATCTGACGCCTATCCGATGCCCCGGATAGACGAGTTACTGGACAGAATGGCCAGGGGCCAATACCTCACCACTATTGACTTGTGTAAAGGGTATTGGCAAATCCCCCTGGCCCCAGACGCCATCCCGAAGTCGGCCTTTGTCACCCCATTTGGCTTGTACCAGTTTAAGGTCATGCCATTTGGGATGAAAAACGCCCCAGCCACCTTCCAAAGGATGGTGGATCGACTCCTAGATGGATTCCAGGACTATACATGTGCCTACCTGGACGATATTGCTATTTTTAGCAATACGTGGCAGGAACACTTAGCTCACATCGGAGCTGTACTAGATAGGATAAGGGAAGCAGGTCTGACCTTGAAGCCGGCCAAGTGTAGTATCGGCATGGCTGAGGTACAATACCTGGGACATAGAGTAGGGTGCGGTAAACAAAAACCCGAACCCGCCAAAGTAGAGGCTGTAGCCCAGTGGCCCACCCCTAGGACTAAGACCCAGGTTTTAGCGTTTCTAGGGACAGCAGGGTATTACCGGAAGTTTGTTCCCAATTATAGCGCCCTGGCCAAACCCCTCACTGACCTGACCCGTAAGAACCTTCCCCGCCAAGTAAACTGGACCCCGGAGTGTGAGCAGGCATTCCAACAATTGAAAAATGCACTGATAAATGCCCCTGTCTTGGCAGCTCCCAATCCAACTAAACGTTTTCTCGTTCACACAGACGCTTCTATGTTTGGATTGGGGGCAGTACTGAGTCAAGTCGGGGCCGATGGCGGGGAACATCCAGTGGCTTACATCAGTCGCAAACTGTTACCTCGAGAAGTAAGCTACGCCGCCATCGAAAAGGAATGCCTGGCTGTGGTGTGGGCCCTAAAGAAGCTACAACCCTATTTATATGGACAGCCCTTTTCCTTGCTCACGGATCACAACCCGTTAGTCTGGCTGAACCGGGTGGCTGGAGACAACGCCAGGCTGCTGCGCTGGAGTTTGGCGCTACAGCCTTTTGACTTTAATATCCAGTACCGGCCGGGTAAGCAGAATGGAAATTGTAGCGGAGAGACGATCTTGCACAGCTATTCTCCACTAGAGATCCCAGTGAGGCTCAGGAACAAGGTGATGTTAAGTCCATAGGCAAGGTTTCCAGCAGGTAAAGTAATACAGCAGTATCCCCATCGCAATCCCAATAACTGGACGACACACAGTTTCAGGAGTAGACTGACAAGCTTTATTCCACAGTTCCTTATAAAGCCCTCTCCCATGCAAGGGAGGAGGTTCTATCACTTAAGACATTATCCAATCTCTAAGTAGTAACCTCCTACAGATCTCCTCCCCTCCTCTAGCATCATAATCCCCTTATTGTGTACACAGTTTTCCCCGAGTTTTGGATGTACCCTAAATACTTGGGGTACATCCACAAATCCAACATCCCCAGATAGCTCTATTCTGGGGGACCAACATACTTAAAAATTAGCCCATTCGGATGAAGCGTTCGTGAGATATGGGGTTCCAAAGATTTGACCGACCGCATGGGTAAAGTATCCGAAAACAGTTCCATGCATTTTGGCCCTGCGGTCGGTCACAAACAAGGGAATGAAAACAGGCGAATTGCCTGTGTTATAGAGCCTGGAGAGGGTTTGAATGAATTCCCTTGTTTATGGGGTTCTTTCTACCGAACGGCGGGTCATTCGGTAGTTTCCATACGAATTTCTGGAAGTATGGAGGTCTCAGCGGTGTTTGCCTAGTCAAGTGTCCGATTTTAGTTCCAGACACTCGACGGCAAAACACCGCTGTTCGGTAGTTTAAGATGGCCGCCGCCACGTGTTTGTTTCCCGAATGGCGGCCACCCAGAGGACAAAGAATACATTACACTGATTGCCAATTACCCGTTTGCAACATTGTTGCAAACTGTAATTGGAGGCACACTTATTCCTGGGTGGTCTGGTTGTTCGGTAGTTTCACTCAATATAATAAATGGAGTGATTCTACCGAACAACTAGAGGAATACAATTCTTTACATACATTTAACTGTCATTATACCCGGATACCATGCTTTCTATACATGTACATACACATTAAACCAGCCATATGACCAAATACACTTATTCTCATACATGTCGTGGGACAGCCCGGTACCAATCCGCTACACTGCTCCCCCTTGCCCACAAGCCGGCATACACAGTCTGATCCAACACGGATCGGCTTGGGGATGTCCGGGGGCTCACGGATCATTTCTCTAAGTCAGTTTGTCTTGACAACCCGTCAGCATTTCCATTCTGCTTACCCGGCCGGTACTGGATATTAAAGTCAAAAGGCTGTAGCGCCAAACTCCAGCGCAGCAGCCTGGCGTTGTCTCCAGCCACCCGGTTCAGCCAGACTAACGGGTTGTGATCCGTGAGCAAGGAAAAGGGCTGTCCATATAAATAGGGTTGTAGCTTCTTTAGGGCCCACACCACAGCCAGGCATTCCTTTTCGATGGCGGCGTAGCTTACTTCTCGAGGTAACAGTTTGCGACTGATGTAAGCCACTGGATGTTCTCCGCCATCGGCCCCGACTTGACTCAGTACTGCCCCCAATCCAAACATAGAAGCGTCTGTGTGAACAAGAAAACGTTTAGTTGGATTGGGAGCTGCCAAGACAGGGGCATTTATCAGTGCATTTTTCAATTGTTGGAATGCCTGCTCACACTCCGGGGTCCAGTTTACTTGGCGGGGAAGGTTCTTACGGGTCAGGTCAGTGAGGGGTTTGGCCAGGGCGCTATAATTGGGAACAAACTTCCTGTAATACCCTGCTGTCCCTAGAAACGCTAAAACCTGGGTCTTAGTCCTAGGGGTGGGCCACTGGGCTACAGCCTCTACTTTGGCGGGTTCGGGTTTCTGTTTACCGCACCCTACTCTATGTCCCAGGTATTGTACCTCAGCCATGCCGATACTACACTTGGCCGGCTTCAAGGTCAGACCTGCTTCCCTTATCCTATCTAGTACAGCTCCGATGTGAGCTAAGTGTTCCTGCCACGTATTGCTAAAAATAGCAATATCGTCCAGGTAGGCACATGTATAGTCCTGGAATCCATCTAGGAGTCGATCCACCATCCTTTGGAAGGTGGCTGGGGCGTTTTTCATCCCAAATGGCATGACCTTAAACTGGTACAAGCCAAATGGGGTGACAAAGGCCGACTTCGGGATGGCGTCTGGGGCCAGGGGGATTTGCCAATACCCTTTACACAAGTCAATAGTGGTGAGGTATTGGCCCCTGGCCATTCTGTCCAGTAACTCGTCTATCCGGGGCATCGGATAGGCGTCAGATACAGTCTTCTCGTTCAATCTCCTATAGTCCACGCAGAAGCGGGTCGTACCGTCTCGCTTTGGTACGAGGACTACAGGAGATGCCCAAGGACTGTCTGAGGGTTCAATCACCCCCAGTTGGAGCATTTCGTCGATCTCCTTACGCATGTTTGCCCGCACCGCTTCTGGGATGCGGTAGGGAGTCTGGCGCATGGGTAGTTGCCCTGGGGTCTCGACCCGGTGAGTTGCCAGAGGCGTGTATCCAGGTACATTAGAGAACGTGTCGCGTTTCTCTTCCAATAGTTGCTGTACCTCGATCCGCTCCTGTGGGCTCAGCCGATCTCCCAGCGCAACCTCCCCTAAATCTCCGGACAGCTGCCCATCCCCCAGCAAATCGGGGAGGGGTAAGCTGTCAAACTCTTCCGTGTTAGGGGCACAGATGGCGGTTACCTCCTCAGTACGCTCGTGGTAGGGCTTCAGCATGTTCACATGGAGCATGCGTCGCCCCCCAGTCCCTGTGCAGGGGCCGATAATATAAGTGGTATCGCATCTTTGCTCCACCACCTTATATGGGCCCTGCCAGGCGGCCTGTAACTTATCATGTCGGACAGGTTTTAAAATTAGTACCTTCTGCCCGACCTGAAAGCTACGGTCCCTGGCTCCCCGATCATACCATGTACGCTGGCGTGTCTGGGCCTCCTGAAGGTTTTCCCTTACCGTCTTGGTCAACGCTTCTAGGCGGTCCCGAAAGGCCAACACATATGGTAGGATGGGAGTGCCATCTGTGCTCCGGTCTCCCTCCCAATGCTCTCTAATAAGATCCAATGGGCCTCGGACCCTCCTTCCAAACAATAATTCAAACGGGGAGAACCCTGTGGATTCCTGCGGCACCTCCCGATATGCGAATAGGAGGTGCGGCAGGAATCGTTCCCAGTCCTTGTGGGTTTCTGCGAAGGTTCGGAGCATCTGCTTCAAGGTACCATTGAATCGTTCGCAGAGCCCGTTCGTCTGGGGGTGGTAAGGGGCACTGATAATAGGCTTAATGCCACAGATCCTCCAGAGGTGTTGGGTGAATTCTGCGGTAAACTGGGTACCCTGATCCGAGATAATCTCCCTGGGTAACCCCATCCGGGAGAATATCCGCATGAGGGCATCCGCGACCGTCTCAGCGTGGATGTTGGTCAGAGCCACTGCTTCTGGATACCTGGTGGCATAATCTACGACCGTTAAAATATACCGTTTTCCTGACGGGCTAACTTTATTGAGGGGGCCTATCAGATCCACCGCTATTCGGCTAAAAGGTTCCTCTATTATGGGTAAGGGGTGAAGTTTAGCCTTCCTGCGATCCCCCCTTTTTCCCACTCTCTGGCAGGTATCGCAAGTCGTGCAATATCTGCGTACTTCCTGGCTAATCCCTGGCCAGAAGAAACTCTGGGTTAGTCTGTATCTGGTGCGACTAACCCCTAGATGTCCGGATAGCGGAATATCATGCGCTATCCGGAGTAATTCAGCCCGGTACCGCTGTGGTACCACTAATTGTCTCCTCGCTATCGGGTCTAACCCCGTAATCTGTTTGGTTGTTTCCCTGTACAAAAGTTGTTTATCCCAGATAAACTTCTCTCCCTCCGCCCCGGGGGAACCCGTGCCAACCTTGTCCCTATACACCTGAAGCGTGGGGTCTGTTGCGACTTCAGCTACAAATTCGTTAGGTGGAGCCCAGGGGACACATTCTAGAGGGGGGGTAGGGTTGCTTACCTGGACCTCCGGCAGTGTGTTGTGGTCCTGGGTGCGGGCCTGTTGTCGGGTGACTACAGGGTTGACCTCTCCTGTGGTGGGCGACTGGGGCTCAAAAGCAGAAGTGAGCCTCCCCAGATCATTCCCCAATAAAACCTCCGCCGGTAAATGTGGCATCAACCCCACCTCCACTTCCCCTGCCCCCGCTCCCCAATGTAAATGTACCCTTGCTGTAGGTAGCCGGTACACTGCTCCCCCAGCTACCCGGACGGCAACAGTTTTGTTCAGTTTTGCCTGATCTGAAATCAGGTGGCTCTGTACCAAAGTGATGGTGGCTCCCGAATCTCGTAATCCCCGGACTGCTGTACCATTCAGATATACCGTCTGTCGATGGTGCCGTAGATTATCCACATTGGCCTGGACCGGATCTGCCTCGTGCAGTACCTCCCATTGTTCCACAGTAGTAATGGGGACTGCGGAACCATACGGGGTGGTGACTAGGTCCTGGTAGTGGTGGGCTGCGGCCGCCCTGGGTGGAGGTGGGCCTGGACGAATCCAGGTGGAACGGTCCCGTAGCTGTGGGCATTCCCTTTTATAATGTCCCCACTTCTGGCAGTGATGACAGGGGCCAGCGGTGGGTTGTCGGAACCGGGGCTGTGCAGCGGGTGGTGGTGGTGGTGGTAGCGGTCTCGGTGGAGCTGGGGTGTAGGTGTTTCCCCCGAATGTTTTGAAGGTTGCTTTTGGAGCTGCAGGTTTTTGTGACCTGCGTGCATCCAGGTAGTCATCCGCTTTCCTAGCAGCCTCGGTAAGGGAAGTAGGGTTTCTGTCCCTTACCCATTCCTGGACCTCATTGGTTACTCCCGCATAGAACTGCTCCATCAGCAACATCTGTATTACATCCTCCATAGAACGTGCCTTGCTAGCTTGCACCCACCCGAGCGCTGCCCCCTGTAATCGGCATGCCCACTCTGCGTGCGAGTCCTTCTCTGTTTTCTTTAGATCCCGGAACCTCCGCCGGTATGCCTCGGGTGTTATAGCATACCTGGCGAGTATAATTTCTTTCACTTTATTGTAATTCCTTATTTCGTCATTAGGTACAGTCCGATATGCCTCTGCTGCCCTCCCGGTTAACCTTCCGGCCAAAATAGGTACCCAGTCCTCTGCGTTAATTTTATGCAGTGCACACAGTCTTTCAAAGTCCTGCAGGAAAGCGTCTATATCTTCCTCTGCCTCCACATATGTTTTAAAAGCCTGGTATGGTATTTTAGGCTTACCTTCCTGTGGCACATTAATTGCAGAGCTTTGTTCTGGTGCCTGTGTCCTTAGGATGAATTCTTGTACCTCGGCCATTGTCCTGGTAACAATTTCTGTTGGGGGGTTTTCCCCATAAAAGGATAGCCTGAACTGAACCTGCCTCTGGAATTCCGATCCTTGTGGTGTTCCTCCCGGCTCCCTCTGTGCCGGAACTGAATCGCCCTCCATTCTGTACTCTGCCATGAGTTCTGTAACAAGTACTGCTTTCTTCTTATTGCTGGCTTGTATACCCCTTGCCTCTAGGAGGTCCTTTAGCGTGGAGCGTTTTAGCGCAGAAAAATCAATCTCCATCCGTACTCCATTTACGCTTGTTCCTCTGTGAGTTTGGATCCCAGCGCTGCCAACCAATGTAGCGGAGAGACGATCTTGCACAGCTATTCTCCACTAGAGATCCCAGTGAGGCTCAGGAACAAGGTGATGTTAAGTCCATAGGCAAGGTTTCCAGCAGGTAAAGTAATACAGCAGTATCCCCATCGCAATCCCAATAACTGGACGACACACAGTTTCAGGAGTAGACTGACAAGCTTTATTGTCACACTTTCTCCCCCTCCCTCCCTTGTCACTCTCTTTCTCCCCCTCCTTCCCTCCCTTGTCACTCTCTTTCTCCCCCTCCCTCCCTCCCTTGTCACTCTCTTTCTCCCCCTACCGCCCTCCCTTATCGCAAGATGGAACACACCCCCCCGACAGCCCCTAGGTTAGGGCTACCACCCCTCATAAGTAGTCTCTATTGATCTCAAGCCAACTACACCTCTACTGAGAGGTAGAGCATACTGAAGATTTACTCACAGGACTCAACAACCAGCATTGCAACCTCTACCAAACCCATACTGGCCCAAGCAGGGAACCAGAACCACGACCAGCCCGCTAATAACACTCACACTGGGCCAGACCTCCACAACCGACCCACGACCTAGGTCACAAAACCACAATCTCATATGTTATCTACACATATTCTAGACCAGTGATGGCGAACCTTTTTGAGCCCGAGTGCCCAAACCGGAATGTGGTGGAATCTCGGTAAAAATAACTTTAGTAGGCCGAGATTACCACGTGGCATGTGTACGTGCATATGCTGACGTATCGATCAGTTGGTTGCACGTGGCAAGATACGATCAGTAGTGTACGGAGCATGTGCAAGAATACAGGATATAGTATTCCCCTCCTCCATTGTGCTGGACAGGCCATGCGGTCAAACAGGAAGTTAATTCTTATTTGTGTTGATTGGTTAAGAGAATGTGCGGGTGGAGCTTAATATGGGAGGAGTTATATGCCTATATAAGGAGCCTGCACTATTGTCCGGGGCTCAGAACTTGTGGTATTTTGGTGACGCTAGTCACTCTGAGTCCCGATCGGTGATCCAATAAAGAATCTCTTCCTTCCTGAAGAAACCTGTGTCCATCTCTCTGTGCTTGGCTTCCGTCAGTTTCTCCGGTATCATTTGGTGCATTGGCCGGGAAGCTCATCGTTCAACGGTAGCTGAGAGGCAGAGGCGTGAGACGGTCTATCTTTGCCCACGTTCTCTACGGCTGCACCCCTGAACTTCTGCGTGGACCTCCCTTCGTCTCGGCGCCACTGGGCCGTTGTCCAGGAGATCATCGGCTTCTACGTGAGAAGTGCTGGGGTGTCCCCGTCGATGAGTGTGAACTCAGGTTCAGGAACGAGGAGGTAAGACAACTGCTGTTTTAGACGGCAGGACCCACTAGGGGTATACCGATTGTGCGGTAGGCCCAAAGGGGTTTTGAATCTGTGTATCTGCCCCCTCTGTCGGAGGGAAGGAGCGAAGGCGCACCGCTCGATCGAACGCTCTTTAGTCAGACCGTTTGATTCTGTTAGTCAGGCGGGGCTCTGGTGTAAATAGCCCTAGCCGGACACCGGTGTCTTGTCTAGACTAGCGTTCTAGGGTGTATATTTTGTTCGCTAGGTCGGAGGGACCGGGAGACTAAGCGGCGTCTGTGTAAATTCGGTTCGCTAGCTCTCATCCTATCTGGGCTAAGTGGGAAGGCGTGTAAATTTGGAACCCACTAGACTTTTGATAGTGCGACTAAGAGGCGTCTGTGTAAATTCGGTCCTCTAGCTCGCTATATATGTGGTGATTGGGCAGTGTGGCTAACCAAAACGTATGTAGATTGTTTTTAGGTAGTCCATTCAAGGTACTGGCCAATAGTTTAGTTGGGAATTGTAAATGTGTTAACGATTGTTTAGTAAAGTGTATATCTTGTTAGATAGCGCGAGCTCAGCCGTCTAGCGAGAGTGTTAATAGTGTGTTGCTGTATTATAGTGCACGGTACCATAACCCTGTATATTTACTGACACTGTATATAAGTACTAATCATTGTCGTCAATTGCATGTTTTAACACCATAACCACTAATAATTGTATTGTGACCTTAACTTGTGCTTTGACCTATGCTAACCGTACTGTAACCGCTATTTGTAAAAGACGATGTTACTGGGGTGTGTTATAGACGGGTAATTCGTATATAAAGAATTATAGCGTGGGTGACTGTATAGTTACGCCAAAGGGCATAATATTGATTATATAGTGACTGGTGTAACAGCTGTGTGTGTACGGGAATTCCCTGAGTGTTTATTGTTATTGTGTACGTTTCACTTAGTAACTGTACCACGTGGTGCTGTTGCCAGAGGAAACGGGTGTGACTGTTGAATAGTACGCGTGTATAGTATTCGTTGTCGACGACGTTCCATTGTTAAGTATGGGTGCGTCGCAGTCAACGATTCGGGATCCCTTAGGTTGTAAGGTGAAGAATTTTAAAAAGGGATTCAAAATTTGTGATTTTGGGGTTAAGATGTCTCCTGTACGTTTGGTCACTTTGTGTACTAGGGAGTGGCCTACTTTGGTTGCGGCATGGCCGCCACGTGGCAGTTTGGATCCAACTCTGGTACAGCGCTTACACGTGGCTGTATCAGGTAGGCCTGAACTTTACGGCCAGTTTCCTTATATTGATTGCTGGAGACAGGCCGTAAATGACTCGCCAAAATGGCTTCAGACATGCCACGAGGAGCAGTGTCGCCTCATGGTAGCTAGGACTTGTTTGTCCACTAGGACTGGTGTTAGGCCCATTTTGGACACGCCCCCTGAGTCCGAGATCCCTTTACCGCCCCCTTACTTTCCGTTAAGAGGAAGTGACGCAAGTGCAGGAAGTCCTGCACCCCTCCCCTCATTGCCCTCATCCACTTCCGCTTCCTCCTCCAGTACAGGATCCACCCCCCCTCGTACTAAATCTCCCCTTCCGGAATCAGAACCAACCCCCATTAAAAACGAATATCCTGATTTGGCGCCACTTCAGACTTCCGGTCAAGCTTCATCTAGCTCGACTCGAAGTGTTTTATTTACAACCTTTTCCCAAAACCCAGCTCCCACATCCCCATACCCTATCTCTCCCCGACCGGAACCCATGACTGACGCCCCTTTACGTAGCCCCATCCAAACCCGACAACTGACTGGTACCCAACAATTAAAGCACTATCAGATGCCTCTTCGCCTGAATCCCGGGTCAGCCTATATCGATGCCGCAGGTCAAATGGCACATGCTGACCCAGTCTTCGTATATGTCCCATTCACCACAACCGATCTTTTAAACTGGAAGACCCACAATTCCTCGTATACTGAGAAACCACAAGCTATGACTGATCTGTTCACCTCAATAGTACAGACGCATAATCCGACATGGGCTGATTGCCAGCAGTTATTAATGACTTTATTTAACAATGAGGAAAGGACAAGAATTAATCAAGCAGCCATTAAAGCACTAGAGGATAGAGCCCGTGCTTTGAACCAAGCTAATCCAGCAGCATGGGCCGCAACACATTATCCCAACACCGATCCCGATTGGAACGTAAATGGTGCTGATATGGTTCAACTCAGAGCCTATAGAGACGCTATAATTGCTGGCATGAAAGCAGGAGGAAAGAAAGCTATTAACATGTCGAAGACAGTTGAGGTGATTCAGAAAAGCGATGAAGCGCCCAGTGTCTTTTATGACCGATTATTGGAGGCATACCGCTTGTATACCCCCTTTAATCCGGAAGACGCAGATAATTCCCGAATGGTGAACTCCGCCTTTGTCAGCCAAGCTTACGGAGATATTAAGCGCAAGCTACAAAAGTTAGAAGGGTTTGCAGGTATGTCCTTCACCCAACTAATGGAGGTAGCGAATAAGGTTTATATGAATAGGGATACAGAAAGTAAGAAAGAGGAAGAGCGCAAGATGCGTAAAAAGGCTGATATGCTAGCGGTAGCGATCGCAGGCGTAGATAGACGGGGCCCGGATAGAGGCGATAGTAGATGGAATGAGGAACCTCTAAGTAGAAATCAGTGCGCTTACAGTAAGGAAGAAGGGCATTGGAGAAATGAGTGTCCGCGAAGAGAACAGTCTGAGAGAGACAGACCTAGGTCAGGTTACGGAAACTTTAGAGGCAGAGCGAGAGGTAGAGGAGGCCCCGGAGGGAGTAATGGTAATAGAGGGAGTAATGGGAATAGAGGAAGTGTTAGAGAAGACAGATATATTCCAGCAGCGCAAAGGTCCCGCGATAGAGAAGGTAGGGACTTTGTAGGATTGGCTGACACGGTCATGGGGGACTATTGACACCGACCGGGCTCCATCCCCCTTGGTCGAGCGGAGCCTATGGTCGATGTATCAATAGGGGGGAAAAGGAGTGCGTTCATGATCGACACTGGTGCTGAACATTCAGTGGTGACTAATCTAGTTGCTCCTCCATCTGGAAGGACTATTACTGTGATAGGAGCAACTGGAAGAAGTGCTGAAAAACCGGTTCTTAAAAGTCGACTCTGTACATTGGGAGGCCACGTAGTAAAACATCAATTCCTTTATATGCCTGAATGTCCAGTCCAATTGCTGGGACGTGATATGCTATCTAAGTTACAAGCGCAGATTACGTTCCTACCAAATGGAACAACATCCTTAAAGTTTAATGGACCTTCAGGTATTATGACTTTATCCGTACCAAAGGAAGAAGAGTGGCGACTTTATACAGTGTTGACTAGCCAAAACCCTAGGAGTGATGAGACATTATTCAACATACCAGGAGTTTGGGCAGAGAACAACCCACCAGGACAGGCCCGCAATACCAGGACAGGCCCGCAATATTCCACCTATTAAAATCGAACTAAAACTTGGGGTTTATCCAGTAAGCCTAAGACAATACCACATCCCGCAGAAGGCTAAGAAGAACATTCAATCTTATCTGGATAAGTTCATACGGTATGGTATCCTAAAATTCTGTACTTCCCCCTGGAACACCCCATTGCTGCCTGTTCAAAAGCCCGGTACAGATGAGTATCGACCTGTGCAGGACTTGAGAGCAGTCAATGATGCGGTTGTTAGTATACATCCAGTCGTGCCCAATCCATATAACCTGCTTGCTTTAATTCCGGGCGGGGCTACTTACTTCACAGTCTTAGATCTCAAAGATGCCTTCTTTTGCCTCCGAATTGCCGCAGAAAGTCAATGTATCTTCGCTTTCCAATGGGAGAACGCTGTAACGGGCTCAAAACGCCAAATGACCTGGACAAGACTGCCCCAAGGGTTTAAAAATTCACCTACCCTATTTGGTTCAGCTCTAAGTCAAGATCTACTGGATTTCGAGTCCATCCCAGGAGAGTGTGTATTGTTACAGTATGTAGATGACTTGTTGATAGCAGCAATTACAAAAGAAAAATGTCAGCAAGCAACGCACGATCTACTACACATTCTCTGGAAGGCAGGATACAAGGTGTCCAGAAAGAAGGCTCAGTTGTGTTTGCCAACTGTCAAATATCTGGGATTCCATATCTCTGAAGGTCAAAGAATTATGGGGCCAGAGAGAAAAGAAGCTGTCTGCCAAATACCAATACCCAAGAATAGAAGACAAGTGCGAGAATTCTTGGGGGCAGCAGGCTTCTGTAGGATATGGATTCCCAGCTACGCGATACTGGCAAAACCTCTGTACGCAGCTATCAAAGGTACAGAGCACGACCCCTTCTTATGGACTCAAGAACAGCAAACGGCATTTGAAGATGTGAAGAAGGCTTTGATGAGTGCCCCAGCATTAGGTCTACCTGATCACACACGACCATTCTACCTGTATGTACATGAGCAAAGAAGAATGGCTGTGGGAGTATTGACACAGTACTTGGGATCATGGCAAAGACCTGTTGCCTACATGTCTAAGCAACTGGATGCAGTGGCCAGCGGACTTCCACCTTGTCTAAGAGCCGTAGCTGCAGCCGCCCTGCTAGTAGCTGAAGCCGATAAACTCACTCTGGGTCAAGAACTTTATGTACGAGTCCCACATGCAGTACAGACGTTGTTGGATTACAAAGGAAATCATTGGTTTAGTAATAGCCGTATGACCAAGTATCAAGCAATGTTGTGTGAAAACCCAAGAGTGCATTTAGAGACTGTAAACACCTTAAATCCAGCTACCCTTTTGCCACAACCTACTGAAAGTCAACATGATTGTTTGGAAGTAATGGATGAAGTATTTTCAAGTAGACCAGATCTTCGTGATTTTCCCATCCAGAACCCCGATGTTCAATATTACACCGACGGCAGTAGTTATGTGAAAGAAGGGATCCGCTATGCAGGATATGCAGTAACAACAATAGACAAGGTGATAGAAGCTCGGCCACTGGCGAAAGGAACATCAGCACAAAAGGCAGAATTGATAGCACTGACACGAGCGTTACAATTGGCTGAAGGTTTAAGAGTAAACATCTACACGGACTCCAAGTATGCGTTTTTAACCACTCATGCCCACGGAGCTTTGTATAAAGAAAGAGGACTACTGAATTCAGAAGGCAAAGAAATCAAGTACGCAGCTGAAATCCTACAACTATTAGAAGCAGTGTGGGAGCCGAAAGAAGTCGGTATTATACATTGTCGAGCGCATCTGAGAGGAGATGGTGATGTAACCAAGGGAAATCGGATGGCAGATAGTGCAGCTAAGCGTGCTGCTGAATCAGGAAGACAGGAGTATGTGGGGCATATAGCTGCTCTAATACCAACCCCACTGTCTCAATGGACTCCAGTTTATACAGCTCAAGAAGAGGAGTGGTTAAAGACTGAACCGGGAAAGTATTTGGAGAACAAGTGGTATCAGCTAGAAGATGGAAGAATAGTCATACCAGCATCACTAGCAGTAGAAATTGTCCAAAATTATCATAACGGGACACATTCTGGGAGAGACAGTACAGAAGAATCTCTCAGGAAACATTTCTACATACCAAGATTGTCCAACTTGACTCAGGCCATTGTACGCAGATGTGTAACGTGTGCTAAAAATAATGCAAGACAAGGACCAGTAAAGCCACCAGGAGTCCAGTTTATGGGGGGACTCCCCATGTCCGATCTACAAATAGACTTTACAGTGATGCCTAAATCGGGTGGACATCGTTACCTGTTGGTAATTGTGTGCACCTATTCAGGCTGGGTAGAAGCATGTCCTACTCGTACAGAGAAAGCAGGAGAAGTTGTGAGATTCCTGCTACGAGAAATAATACCCCGATATGGACTACCCTGTTCTATAGGATCGGACAATGGTCCAGCTTTTGTTCACCAGTGCCTACAACAACTGACTCATATGCTTGGTATAAAGTGGAGGCTTCATACTGCATATAGACCCCAGAGTTCTGGTAAGGTAGAGAGAATGAATAGAACTATTAAGAACCAGTTGGCTAAAATGTGTCAGGAAACCCAACTTAAGTGGAACGTTCTCTTACCCATAGCTCTATTGCGAATCCGCAGTACCCCTACCAGAAGGATGGGCCTCTCTCCTTTTGAAATCATGTATGGGCGACCACCTCCCGTACTTGGTAACTTAAGGGGGGATTTGAGTCAGTTGGGAGAAGGAATTACCCGGCAGCAGGTTGTAGAGTTGGGTAAGACTATGGAGGAGGTACAGAAATGGGTACAAGATAGATTACCTGTGAATATTTATCCCCCTGTTCATAGTTATCATCCAGGAGATCAAGTGTGGATTAAAGAGTGGAATAATGTACCGTTAGGGCCCAAGTGGAGAGGTCCTTATGTTGTTCTTTTGTCTACCCCTACAGCGATAAAAGTGGCCGAAGTGACTCCGTGGATACATCACTCCAGGGTTAAACCAGCAGCAGTCGATTCTTGGCAAGTTACAGCAGATCCAGAGAATCCCTGCAAGATCCGGTTAAAACGCACTACTCAGTCGGAGTAACGAGGAATTATTGTGGATTATAAATTTTATTATTTTTGGGATTTGGTGCGTGAGTGAGAAGGCCATAATAAAGCCTGTCCGCTTACCAACACATAGTTTATAAGCCAGGAAAGTCTCGAAGGGACACCTGTGAAGACGAGCAGAACTCCATTCCCTGCAGCCCTCACATCCTGGAAGCTGAGGCGCCTTCGCACGGACGAAGACTGAGGATGACGGCGAAAGATGTGCTCTTGATAATGTTTATTTATGTGTGTTTTTATATTCAGGAAGGTAGAGGTACCGACACTCCTAGCTGTGAGGTATGCATTAAGACTACGAGAACAGGTAACCATATTTCCCAAACCCTAATTTGGCATTCACAATACGAGTGTAAAGGAGATGTATCGAGATGTAGATACCTAAATATAGACTATAGTGTGTGCCATTTAGGAGTAGGAGAACCTAAGTGCTTCAGTCCAGAGTATCAACCTCGTACAATCTGGTTGACTCTCAGGAATGGAGATCCTCAGGGGACCCTAATTAATAAGACAGTGTTAGAATCCGTACATTCTTCGGGTGTTCTGCTATTTGATGCATGTAAGGCGATATCAAGTGGTAGAAAGCCGTGGAATGTATGTGGGGATCTTAGATGGGAGAGGACGTATGGATCTAACGATAAATATATTTGTCCCAGTAGTAAAAATAAATATGTGAGTCCTAGATGCCCAAATAAAGACTATAACTTTTGCCCATATTGGTCTTGTGTGGGGTGGGCGACTTGGGGACAGACAGTAGACAAAGACATGATAGTGACTAAGTTGCCGACTAGCCCATATTGTAAGTCTATGGAATGCAACCCAGTCCATATACTTATAAATAACCCCGACAAGTTCTTAGATAAGTATGGCAATTTATTTGGGTTTCAGATATACGGGACGGGTTTAGATCCTGGGACAATATTGTTTATTGGGATAGAGACTGATACGGTATCCTCCCAGACTCATCAAGTATACCATTCCTTTTATGAAGAGATGAGTATAGATAATAAGATCCCCCATAATGCTAAAAACCTGTTCATTGACCTAGCCGAAAGTATTGCCGGTAGTCTTAATGTTACCAACTGCTTTGTGTGTGGAGGTACTAACATGGGAGACCAATGGCCTTGGGAAGCAAAGGAGGTAATGTCCGGTTCTGAGGCAGTTGACCAACTAATATCTACACAAGCCGATTATCATATGAGTGTTAGAGGTAAATCTGAGTGGAGATTAAAGACCTCCATCATAGGTTATGTTTGCATAGCAAGGAAAGGAATAATGTATAATACTTCTGTAGGAGAATTAACTTGTCTAGGGCAAAAAGCTTATGATGACGATACTAAAAATACAACTTGGTGGTCGGCTTCAAATGTCTCAGAACCATCTAACCCGTTTGCTAGATACGCCAATTTAAAGGATGTGTGGTTTGATCTATCTATCACATCTACCTGGAGAGCCCCAGCAAATTTGTACTGGATCGGGGGGCGGGGCCTGACAGCCAAGATGGCCGGACGTGTCCGCTGAGGGCTCCTGCACCAGAGGGCACACAAATGCCCAATCTGCCTGAATTAATGAGGTCCACAACACAAGCTACCCAGCTATCGAACCGGGACCCCGCGCGGAGCAGAATGGTACCAAGCCAGTACCAAACCGCCACGGGAAAGCCCGAACCGGCCACGCGGCCTACTCCTGAGCGGGGTCTAGAGCAAGGAGGAGGCGGCCGATCCCCCGGCTCGAAGCCCGCTCACAAGCGCGAGAAGAGCAAAGCCCTGCTGCCCCCCCCTTTGGACCGGCGGGGGTTATCCCGGTCCACTCTGGGGACGACAACCCCTGTGAAACGGCAAGACCATGCTACTACCAAACGGGACCCACGAGGCCCAAACAAGATGGCGGCGACAAGGCAGCCTAGGACGAAGCGCTCACTGTACAAGCCCCCCGGGAATATAGCAGAGTTCTGCGGCAGACTCATGGATCACCTCTGCCCAAAGCTCCACACCCAGGGACAGGCATTCAGGCGGGCGAGGAGAGAAGCAGCGGCTTGGATCCGCCCGACGACCAGACGAAGTATGTGCTGGAACCCTCCTCGGGCCTCCAGAGGGGCGCCTGGGGGGCAACGCCAGCACTTCACGAGGCGGGAATCAATGTCAAGCCCCTTGGACACCGGCACTCGCTCCCGCGCACGCCAGGGCGAGAGCCACAAACAAAACCAGCCTGAAGGCCACCCGGAGGCACCTCTGGGCCAGCAACAGACTTCCCCACGTAAATGGACACACACCGTCTGCAACAACGTACAACACCACCGGGCAAGTGCAGCAAGCGTCCGCACATATACACCAGGCGGGGGAGACCATCATGTGGACCGACACCGGGTGAAGAACAGCCAGAGGAAGGACGGAGACACTATACTAAGACACCACACAGACTATCTCCTGAAGCACATCCATGGCGTCGGATGAAAATACCGCGGATCCGAGTATGTCTGGAATGCACCCCTGGTAAACAGCACATTACTGGACTTTGACAACCCTCCGCCAAAAAGATGTTAGCAAGTTTACAATGTTATGTTACTGACCTGCATTAGCTTAGTTGAGCCCTTTTGATTTCACACATACTGCATAATTGTCTAGTTGCATGCTCTTAAATATGCTACCATGTACACCGACCAGGATCATCACCATAGTACCTGCAGTCCGAGGGGCATAGGTTGAACTACTCTCCTACGAGCATTGCTCACTTTTACAGGCTTCATACCTACCCCCATCTAAATGTGATAATGCTCAATGTCCTTAGCATTTTCTACCCTGATACTGTGCCTGATAGGGGTGCAGGTGCTTCACTCATATACATCTCCACAGCCCTATCATGAAACGTTCTCCCTCACCTCTCTGTCTAACTTAAGTGTTAATTGCAGTACATAGAGGACTCATGGTCTACAAGCTTACAATTGCACACACCACCTTGCCCACCTTAGCCTTAATGTCTCTATGCCAGTCAGGCTATTCTAGCATGTCATTAATGTTTTTGCCTGTATAATGTTCCGAATTGTGTGTCCTTTTGTGCAACGGTTCTGCCTGTTTTGCCTCTCTTTAGTAAGCAAGCTCACGTTAGGCACAATACGACAACGCCAACTTAAAAACTACCTTAATCGTATGAATAGCATCCAGCGGCTATTAAGCTACAGAAATAGTTATAATTTAACATGTTCATAGATTCACTTATTAACACTGTTATCGCTAGTCTTCTCGATATGTTTAAACATGTGCGTACCGCCATCTCATTATCTGACATACCGTGTTTCTGCTTGTTTATTACTCTTAAAAAAAAAATGTGCATTCTTTCTTAATTGCCACAGAAATATGTCTTTTGAAATGCCTGTAACTATTATCGTGGCATATTAACCCTGTCTGTCAAGCTTTTGCACAACAAAAATAAAGAATTAAAAAAAAAAAAAAATTGTACTGGATCTGTGGTAAGAAAGCCTATTCGGAGTTGCCACAGGACTGGGAAGGGGCATGTGTGTTGGGTATGCTCAAACCATCCTTCTTCTTGTTACCTATTGAAACAGGTGAGACTTTAGGTGTTAAAGTGTATGATGTGAATCATAGGAAGAAAAGGGGACCCATAGAGATAGGCGCCTGGGAAGATAATGAATGGCCTCCCCAGCGTATTATAGATTATTATGGGCCAGCCACGTGGGCAGAAGATGGTACCTTTGGTTATAGAACCCCTATTTATATGCTCAACCGCATTATAAGATTACAGGCGGTGGTTGAGATTATTACTAACGAAACATCACAAGCGCTCAATCTCCTAGCGAAGCATAATACCAGGATGAGAACAGCAGTATACCAGAATAGATTAGCCTTGGATTACCTTTTGGCAGTAGAGGGAGGTGTATGTGGGAAGTTTAACCTAAGCAATTGCTGTCTTCAAATAGATGACGAAGGGCAAGCAATAGCTGAGCTTACTAGCCATATGGTTAAACTAGCGCATGTGCCTACTCAGGTATGGAAAGGGTATAATCCAAGTAGTTGGTTTGGTAGCTGGTATGAGTGGTTTGGAGGGCTTAAGGCAGTGGTAGGTGGAGTCCTACTGATTTTAATGTTGTGTCTACTCCTACCGTGTCTTATACCCTTAGTAGTTAGGTCTGTGCAAAGCCTGACAGAAAATATAGCAGAGAGGAAGGCTGCTGCACAGATAATGGCGATATATAAGTATAAGGCTCTAGATCAAGGAGAACCAATGCAGGAAGAAGATGAATGTTGAAGATTCACATCATAAGATAAGTCTGGTCTGGTTCAAGGTAACTTGCGGTGTAAGCAAAACTAAGGTTAAGTGATGCCTCAAGTAATTGTAAAATATCAAGAGGCATCAAAGGGGGGAATGTGGTGGAATCTCGGTAAAAATAAATTTAGTAGGCCGAGATTACCACGTGGCATGTGTACGTGCATATGCTGACGTATCGATCAGTTGGTTGCACGTGGCAAGATACGATCAGTAGTGTACGGAGCATGTGCAAGAATACAGGATATAGTATTCCCCTCCTCCATTGTGCTGGACAGGCCATGCGGTCAAACAGGAAGTTAATTCTTATTTGTGTTGATTGGTTAAGAGAATGTGCGGGTGGAGCTTAATATGGGAGCAGTTATATGCCTATATAAGGAGCCTGCACTATTGTCCGGGGCTCAGAACTTGTGGTATTTTGGTGACGCTAGTCCCTCTGAGTCCCGATCGGTGATCCAATAAAGAATCTCTTCCTTCCTGAAGAAACCTGTGTCCATCTCTCTGTGCTTGGCTTCCGTCAGTTTCTCCGGTATCAGGAATACATGCCAACTTTTGTTTCCTCAAAGTGCCAACACATCAATTAAACCGGAATACTGATGTTTAAATTTAGAAAAAACAATTCGTACAGTTGTCCGAACTAATTAACAACGTTTGTTTTAAAAGACGAACAATACAGAGAGTTCAATGATACAAATTTTAAATAAGGAGATAAATAGATAAATGTAAGCTTATATTTATTAGTATCTCCAACAAATGCAATACATACACACACAGACTGCTGAATACATACACAGACAGACTGCTGAATACATACACACACAGACTGCTGAATACACAGTCTGCTGAATACACACACACAGTCTGCTGAATACACATACATACAGACTGCTGAATACACACACACAGTCTGCTGAATACATACACAGACAGACTGCTGAATACATACACACACAGACTGCTGAATACATACACACACAGACTGCTGAATACACAGACTGATGAATACACACACACAGTCTGCTGAATACACACACACAGTCTGCTGAATACATACACAGACAGACTGCTGAATACATACACACACAGACTGCTGAATACACAGTCTGCTGAATACACACACACAGTCTGCTGAATACACACACACAGTCTGCTGAATACACATACATACATACTGCTGAATACACACACAGACTGCTGAATACACACACACAGACTGCTGAATACATACACAGGCAGACTGCTGAATACATACACACACAGACTGCTGAATACACAGACTGCTGAATACACACACACAGTCTGCTGAATACACACACACAGTCTGCTGAATACACACACACAGACTGCTGAATACACACAAACAGACTGATGAATACATACACACAGAATGCTGAATGCATACACACACAGACTGCTGAATACACACACAGTCTGCTGAATACACACACAGTCTGTTGAATACACATACATACAGACTGCTGAATACATACACACAGACTGCTGAGTACACACAAACAGACTGCTGAATACATACACACACACAGTCCGCTGAATACACATACAGTCCACTGAATACACACACTGCTGAGTACACACAGACTGCTGAACACACATACACAGACTGCTGGACACACACACAGACACACACAGACTGCTGAATACACACACACACAGACTGCTGAATACATACACACACAGACTGCAGAATACACACACACAAACTGCTGAATACACACACACATACTGCATTGAGGGATGCAGTGAATGTGTGTGTGTGTGAGGGGTGCTGTGTGTGTGTGTGTGTGTGTGTGTGTGTGAGGGGTGCTGTGTGTGAAGGGTGCTATGTGTGTGTGGGGGGAGGTAGGGGTGCTGTGTGTGTGGGGAGGTAGAGGGGCTGTGTGTGTGGGGAGGTAGGTGTGCTGTGCTGTGTGGGGGTAGGGGTGCTGGGTGGGGGTAAGGGTGCTGTGCTGTGGGGGGTAGGGGTGCTGTGTGTGTGTTGGGGGTAGGGGTGATGTGTGTGGGGGGGTAGGGGTGCTTTGTGTGGGTAGGGATACTGTGTGGTGGGGTAGGGGTGCTGTGTGTGGGGGTAGGGTGCTGTGTGGGGGGCAGGGGTGCTCTGTGTGGGTAGGGGGTAGGGGTGCTGGGTGTGTGTAGGGGTACTGTGTGGGTAGGGGGTAGGAGTTCTCTGTGTGGGTAGGGGTACCGTGTGGGGGGTAGGGGTGCTCTGTGTGGGGGGTAGGGGTTCTCTGTGTGGGTAGGGTGTAGGGGTGCTCTGTGTGGGTAGGGGTACAGTGTGGGTAGGGGTACTGTGTGGGGGGGTAGGGGTGCTGTGTGTGGGTAGGGGTACTGTGTGGGTAGGGGGTAAGGGTGCTCTGTGTGGGTAGGGGTACTGTGTGGGGGGTTAGGGGTGCTCTGTGTGGGGGGGTAGGGGTGCTCTGTGTGGGTAGGGGTACTGTGTGGGTAGGGGTGCTCTGTGTGGGTAGGGGGTAGGGGTGCTGTGTGGGGGAAGGGGGAGTAAAAAAAAGGTGTGCTAAATCTGTATCCCCCCTCCCTCCTGCTTAGCTTTAATGAAGGAGGGGGGGGGGACACAGCCATCCCTGGTGATCCGGTGGTGGTAAGTACTGCTTCCGGGTCGGGAGGCAGGGGGAGAGATCTGTGAAGCAGCTCCCCTATCCTCCCACGCGATGCTGTGTGGAGCGTTGCCATAGTAACGCGCGGCAACGCTCCTCACAGCATCGCGCGGGAGGACAGGGGAGCTGCTTCACTGATCCCTCCTCCTGCCTCCCGACACGGAAGCAGAGTAGGCGCCTGCTGTTTCGGGCAGGCAGGTGCCTACTCTGCATTGATGGCGATCCTATGGCCGCGTGCTCACAGAAAGGGCCCGGCAAGCCACCTGTGGCACGCGTGCCATAGGTTCGCCATCACTGTTCTAGACCTTATTCACCACCTAGGATTATCTGCTTGTTATAACTAAAAGAAAAATTTGTGCTAAGCTCTGACACATGCATTGTATAATCATTGTTGAAATCTGTTAATACCTGCTATTATGCATGTGGTAAACCTATTGTGGGTTTGCAACACGCAAAAATAAAGAATTTAAAAAAAGGGTTCAAACCAGAGCTGGAACTGAAATGATGGAATAAGATGCAGTGCGCTGTAGTGGTTATTATTCCAGGAGCACCCTAGCCCAGCTCCCTGTTAACCCATTACCTGGGTTCCCTGCCAGGTTCTGAAGCTCAACGTGGACTGTGCAAATGCATCTCTTATTCTCAAATAAAATAAGTATAATCACTGGTTTTGTGCAATGCTTTTATGTTAATTATTTCCGAACATCAAATGAGTGCTACAATAGTAAAATGTGTCTTTGATCATAAAGATAAAAGTTTCCTACTCAAAGTTACAAGAAGAGCTAATATTCATAAACGTTTCAAAGTCAGAGCTTTATCTCGCAATTTCTTATTCTTTGCAAGTTTATAAGTAACTGAGGTGCCAGTTCATGTGTATTTTGAACAAAAGTAGTTCTGAGATTGGTGTTTGCATTACACCACAAGAGAAGGCGTTCAAAATCACAGGTGAGGAAAAACTGTACAATTTCTGTTTAGATTTCCTTTGATTCCACAGCATAGTATTGTCATGTTACCTGTGTACTGCTTAATCACTTTCTATGTTGCTAACTGATGAGATACTTTGTACCATCTGACCTTTGCTAAGCACAGCTTCCCAACATTCATAAACGCTGATCAGCTACAACATTAAAACCACTGACAGGTGAAGTGAATAGCATTGATTTTATCATTACATCAGCGCCTGTCAAGGCGTGGGCTATATTGGGGAAGCGAGTGACCAGTCAGCTATTAAATATCTTGTGTTTGAAGCAGGTAAAATGGGCAAGTTAAAAGATCTCAGTGACGTTCACAAGGGCCAAATAGTGATGGCTAGATGATTGGGTCAGAGAATCTCCAAAATGACAAGTCTTGTGGGGTGTTCCCGGTATGTAGTGGTTAGTATCTAGTAAAAGAGGAAAAAGGAAGGACAACCGGCGAACCGTTGTTGCGGTCATGGGCACCAAGCACGCATTAGGCTTTCCCAAAGGAATCATTGGATCAATGCTTTCCTATACTGGATTTGAATACGCTGGATGCCCTAATGCAAAGTGTGAGGATGTCCAGCGTGGTTTCACAGAGTTAAACTCTGTGATAGAGCAGGAAGTGCCTCCAGTGGCTGTCTGCTAGACAAGGACAATGCATCCAGACCACTTAAGTGAGATTAAATAGTGTGACTATAGTGTTCCTTTAAAGGGACATTCTAAACAACTAGCTTGCTGTAGTGCTTTATGTGTGAAGAGTGTCCCCTCTTTTTTTTCATATAACAAAAAGTGCAGATCTCAATAGAAATTGGCATTTTTATAAATTAACCTGTTACAAACAGACAACCAGTCCTGTTACTTCCTGGTTTGGTGAGCTCAGGGGAGCTAAACTCAAGAGTCAGGCAATTGCCCAGACTACCTGTCTTGCAGAGACTTCTTATTGAGCTGCATTGAAGTCTGTGATTAGACAGCCACAGATATTTGAGGGCTTGCAAATATATACCCCCTATAAAAAAAATGCATTTTTAAATGCATAGATGTCCAGCCCCCAGCTTCAGAGGCCCCTTTGAAGGTGACCACAGATATATATTTGAGGAGTTTTGGGATAGTAATGTCACTTTCATTATAATTTTCATTGAGCAGATATATCATTTGCATTGTAAGTATATACATTAAAGCACCATCACATTAATTGTTTCGTTTTGGCACTGCATTTTTTTTAAAATTGGGTTTGTCACATTAATTTTGAATTATATATATTCACAAAGCTCTTACAACAGATTATTTAAATAAACTTTAGCTTAATTAGAACTAGCATTATTTAAAGGGAAACTATAGTGTCAGAAAAACAAACTCGTTTTCCTGGCACTATAGCTTCCCCCTCCCTCGCTCACCCCCTCCTGGGGTGCAGAAGGGGTTTATAACCCCTTAACAGCCCACTTACCTGGGTCCAGCACCGATGTTCCTCAACTCTGGCTCAGCTCCGTCTACTGGCGGGGAGACCTAATGCACATGCGCAGCAATGGCCCCGCTCGCATTAGGATTTCCCATTAGGAAAGCATTATTCAATGCTTTCCTATGGGGATTCCGGTGACGCTTGAAGTCCACATGAATAGTGTGAGTACGTCCAGTGTTGTTTAGGCGACCAAAAGTCGCCTATCCACCCAGAAGTCCATCTAGTGGCTGTCTTGTAGAAAGACACTAGAGGAGGGGTTACCCCTAACAGGTAATTATTGCAGCTTATTAAAACTGCAATAATTACCACACTAGGATTAAGGGTGATAGGAGTCTTCACCCAGACCACTTCAATGAGCTGAAATGGTCTGGGTGCCTACAGTGTCCCTTTGATTTCTCTTCCATGTTTGCATTAGTGTAGGACCTACCGATATAGGGGCACTGTGAAGTAGTGGTGGGCTTAAAACAATATGGCCATATGGTGGAACTGAATCCCCATATTTGTTTGCTGAGATAGGCAATTTTAAGTAGCCTTATAAGATTTAGAAAAGTATTTTTATAAGTGCGCTGTTCCTTAATCTGTATTATGTATGAATTTTGGTCACTACAGCAGCACCATTCCTGCAAAGTGCATGTTCCGGGTGTGCCCCCAATTCCCTTTTGTCTGTACACACTTACTGACAGACACACTGACACACACTCTCAATGCCAGACAGTCTCATTGATTAGAAACACATTCACTGACAGACAGACATACTGACACACAACCTCACTGATTTGAAACACACTCACTGACAGACACACACACACACACTCACTGAAATACACTCTCACTGAAACACTCACTGACAGACACAAATATATACTGACACACACTCTCAATGACATAATCAGAGACAGATACACACATTAACACATACACACTGACACACACAAGCAGATACACAGAGATACACACACTGTGCTGTGTGTGAGGGGTGTTCTGTGTGTGTGATGGGTGCTCTCTCTGTGTGTGAGGGGTGCTGTCTGTGTGAGGGTGTGATCATGTGTTCATGTGTGTGTGAGGTGCGTTGTGTGTTTGAGAGGTGCTCTGTGTGTTTGTGGGAGAGGTGCTCTGTGTGTGTGAAAGGTGCTTTGTCTGTGTGGGAGGTGCTCTGTGTGTGATAGGTGATCTGTGTGTGTGTGTGAAGGGTGCTGTGTTTGTGAGGGGTGCTCTATGTGTGTGATGGGTGCTGTGTTTGTCTGTGTGTGAGTGGTGCTCTGTGTGAGGGGTGTTATATTTGTGAGTGGTGCTGTGTTTGTGAGGGGTACTCTGTATGTGTGTGTGAGGGGTGTTCTGTGTGTGAGGGATGCTGTGTGTGTGTGTTAGTGGTGTTTGTGAGGGGTAGTGTGTGTGTGAGGGGTACTGTGTGTGAGTGTGAGGGGTACATACCCTGACACACATACAGATACAGACACTGACACACATCCTCACAAACAGATACTTATCCTGACACACAAATACATAACCTGAGACCTAGATACACACATTGACACACATGCTGATACACAGAGATACACACCCTGACACACAGATACACACTGACACACATGCAGATACACAGACACATAGATACATACAATGAAACACTTAAGGATACACACCCTGACATACAGTTACAAACATTAACACACAGATACACACTGACACACACATGCAGATACACACACTGTGCTGTGTGTCAGGCATGTTCTGTGTGTGTGATAGGTGCTCTCTGTGTGTGTTAGGGTGCTGTGTGTGAGAGGTGCTGTCTGTGTGTGGGGTGCAGTGTTCATGTGTGTGAGAGGTGCTCTGTGTGTGTGGGAGGTGCTCTGTGTGTGTGGGAGGTGCTCTATGTGTGTAGGAGGTGCTCTGTGTGTGTAAGAGGTACTTTGTGTGTGTGTGGGAGGTGCTCTTTGTTTGTGGGAGGTGCTATCTCTGTGTGTGTATGTGTGTGAGAGGTACTTTGTATGTGGGTGTGAGAGGTGCTTGGTGTGTGTGAGGAGTCCTCTGTGTGGTGCTGTGTTTGTGAAGGGTGCTCTGTGTGTGTGAGGGATGCTGTGTTTGTGTGTGTGTGTGTGGTGCTCTGTGTGAGGGGTGTGATATTTGTGAGTGGTGCTGTACGTGTGAGAGGTGCTGTGTTTGTGTGTGTGATGGGTACTCTGTGCGTGTGTTAGGGGTGTTTGTGAGGGGTGCTGTGTGTTTGTGAGGGGTGCTGTGTGTGTATGTGTGAGGGGTGCTGTGTTTGTGAGGGGTGCTCGGTGTGTGTGAGGGATGCTGTGTTTGTGTGTGTGTGAGGGGTGTTGTATTTGTGAGTGGTGCTGTATGTGTGAGAGGTGCTGACCGCCAGCCTTGACCTCAATTGACCGCCCGCCTGCCTTCCTGCCCAAAAAGCCCAGCCAGCAGCCCCACTGGACCCAAGGTAAAAAATTTACCCAGCTCTTCCAAAGGTAGGGAGGCTGGGTGGATTTAAATTAAAATAAAATAAAATTATCTGTGAGTGTTGGGGGGAAATGTGTCTGTGTGTGTCTGGCTGTCAGTGTGTGTGTATGTCTGTCTGTCAGTGAGCCTGTGTGTGTATATCTGTCAGTGTGTGTCTGTCAGTGTGTGCGTCTGTCAGTGAATGTGTGAGTGAATGAGTGTGTGTGTGTGTCTGTCAGTGTGCCTGTCTGTCAGTGAGCTCCCCATCTCCCTCACAGCCCCCCTACCCACCATACAGCACCCTACCCACCTTACAACCCACCTACCCACTCACAGTCTCCCTACCCACCATACAGTCCCTCTAACTAGTGATGTCCCGAACGGTTCGCTGGCGAATAGTTCCCAGCGAACATTGTGGGTTTGCGTTCGCCACGGATGGCGAACATATGCGATGTATTCGTCATCATTGAGTAAACTTTGACCCTGTACCTGACAGTCAGCAGACACATTCCATCTATCAGCAGCAGACCCTCCCTCCCAGACCCTCCCACTGGACAGCATCCAGTTTAGATTCATTTGGAAGCTGCATACATTTTTTTATTATTATTTTTTTAATTTTTTAATTTATTTATTTAAAAAAAATTTTTAACCCCTTAACACCGCAGCCAAATGTACAAGTTGAGAACGAAACAAAATGTAAACAAAACCTGGCATTTGCGCTAAATGTCTGTCCAACCGTAATTCACCTCTTTCATTTTAAATGCACCCCCCTTATTATATATCATTTTATTCAGGGGAAACAGGGCTTTCATTTAATATCAAATATTTAGCTATGAAACATAAATTAATATGAAAAAAATGGGAGAAAATACGATTTTTTTATTTTTTTAGTTCTACGTGACATTTTAACTGTACTATTCAATACTATTTGCTTTTACTGCAATAAAATACACATATTTGTATTCAGCAAAGTCTCACGTGTAAACCCCCCCCCCCCCCCCCTATGTACAGGTTTTATGGTGTTTTGGGAAGTTACAGGGTCAAATATAGCGTGTTACATTTGAAATTGAAATTCGCCAGATTGGTTACGTTGCCTTTGAGACTGTATAGTAGCCCAGGAAATAAATTTACACCCATAATGGCATACCATTTGCAATAGTAGACGACCCAAGGTATTGCAAATGGGGTATGTCCAGTCTTTTTTAGTAGCCATTTGGTCACAAACACTGGCCAAAGTTAGCGTTAGTATTTGTTTGTGTTTGAAAAATGCAAAAAAAGCCAATTTTGGCCAGTGTTTGTGACTAAGTGGCTACTAAAAAAGACTGGACATACCCCATTTGCAATACCTTGGGTTGTCTACTATTGCAAATAGTATGCCATCATAGGGGTAATTTTCATTCTTGGGCTACCATAGGGTCATAAAGGCAACGTAAGCAATCTGGCGAATTTTAAAGTGAAAAAAATGAAACACAAGCCTTATATTTGACGCTGTAATTTTTGAAAACACCATAAAACCTGTACATGAGGGGTACTGTTGTACTCGGGAGACTTCGCTGAACACAAATATTTGTGTTTTCAAAACAGTAAAAAGTATTGCAGCAATAATATCGTCCGTGTAAGTGCTGTTTGTGCGGGAAAAATGCAAAAAACGTCACTTTTACTGGCGATATCATCGTTGTAATACATTTTACTGTTTTGAAACACTAATATTTGTGTTCATCGAAGTCTCCCGAGTAAAACAGTACCCCCCATGTACAGGTTTTATGGTGTCTTGGAAAGTTATAGGGTTAAATATAGTGCTAGCAAATTAAATTCCCTTTACTTTCGACATGGGTTGTCAGGCAGGTCCCGCTAATTGTAATTAATTAGGATACCTAATTATGTAAAATTATTACATAAATATATGTGTAGAATTAATATATGTATATATATACATATGTGTATATATACGTATATAATATTAATATTTTTTTAAATATTTTTATTTATATATAGGTATATATATAGTGATATATACGTATATATTTATGTATATAGATATATATATTATTTCGTTCTACGTGTATTTTGATATAAATATATATATATATATTACTATCACAATACAGTTAGAACTAAATAAAACACATCTATATATTTTTTTATATTTTATTTTTAATTATTTTTTTTATTTTATTTTTTTACGTATTTACATATTTATTTTTTTATATTATTTATAAATATATATAACAATAATTATATATATATTTAATCAGTATTAGTCTACGTGTAATTTGATATTAATATATATATATCATTATATATATATTAATATTAAAATACACCTAGACAGTGTATATGTGTGTGTGTATATGTGTGACTGGAGGAGGAAGATCTGCCGCGGGGGGGCTCCCTGGGAGTCCCTCCAACTGCGATCGCCGGCGTGGGACCGCCGGCGACCGGGTAAGTAAAAAAAAAACCCGGAGGGCGTACATTTACGTCCTGCGGCGTTTAGAGCCGTTTTTAAAAGGACGTAAATATTCGGCCTCCGGACTTAAGGGGTTAAATTCTTTATTTTTGTAGTGCATGGAGGTATAACAAATGAGCATGTGGTACCCCAACGGCATTCCTCATGCTTTTCAAATAACAATTGTAACAATAGGGTATATGTTAATACCCTAGTCTGCGCGGATCCCTCCATGGGCGAAGATGGATTAATTTTTTTTTTGCGCTCAGGTTTTTAATTTTATTTTTAAGTTCGACAGGTATGATGGCTTTTTATTTGGCCTTTTTTGGGGCTGAAAAATGAAGATTTTAGAAAAAAGAAGACGTCGAATAGTAAGTTGAATTTTACTTTACAGGGTAGTAATTTTATTCCCCCTCACTATTTTTTAGGGTGAGGGGGGTAGGTAGGGGCTTTTTTATTTGGGTGGGGGAGTGGGTGACTAGGGGCTTGGGGACCCCTAGTCACCTTTGATGGTGGGGGGGGGATTTTCATTTAGGGCCCCCACCCGCCGCTCAGGGGTGGGGGCCGGGGGAGACAGTAGGTCCCCCCCCCTATTGTTTTTTAGGACCCCCACCCGCAGCTCAGGAGCAATGTTACTCTGTATATAGAGGGAGCCATGTTACACTGTAAATAGAGGGGAGCCATGTTACTCTGTATATAGAGGGGAGCCATGTTACACTGTATATAGAGGGGAGCCATGTCACTCTGTATATAGAGGGAGCTATGTTTACACGGTATATAGAGGGGAGCCATGTTAGTCTGTATATAGAGAGGAGCCATGTTTACACGGTATATAGAGGGAAGCCATGTTACTCTGTATATAGAGGGGAGCCATGTTACTCTGTATATAGAGGGAGCCATGTTTACACGGTATATAGAGGGGAGCCATGTTACTCTGTATATAGAGAGGAGCCATGTTTACACTGTATATAGAGGGGATCCATGTTACTCTGTATATAGAGGGAGCCATGTTTACACGGTATATAGAGGGAAGCCATGTTACTCTGTATATAGAGAGGAGCCATGTTTACACGGTATATAGAGGGGAGCCATGTTACTCTGTATATAGAGGGGAGCCATGTTTACACGGTATATAGAGGGGAGCCATGTTTACACTGTATATAGAGGGGAGCCATGTTAATCTGTATATAGAGGGAGCCATGTTTACACGGTATATAGAGGGGAGCCATGTTACTCTGTATATAGAGGGGAGCCATGTTACTCTGTATATAGAGGGAGCCATGCTTACACGGTATATAGAGGGGAGCCATGTTACTCTGTATATAGAGAGGAGCCACGTTTACACTGTATTTAGAGGGGAGCCATGTTACTCTGTATATAGAGGGAGCCATGTTTACACGGTATATAGAGGGGAGCCATGTTACTCTGTATATAGAGAGGAGCCATGTTTACACTGTATATAGAGGGGAGCCATGTTACTCTGTATATAGAGGGAGCCATGTTTACACGGTATATAGAGGGAAGCCATGTTACTCTGTATATAGAGGGGAGCCATGTTACTCTGTATATAGAGGGAGCCATGGTTACACGGTATATAGAGGGGAGCCATGTTACTCTGTATATAGAGAGGAGCCATGCTTACACTGTATATAGAGGGGAGCCATGTTACTCTGTATATAGAGGGAGCCATGTTTACACTGTATATAGAGGGCAGCCATGTTACTCTGTATATAGAGGGAGCCATGTTTCCACGGTATATAGAGGGGAGCAGGGCCGGACTGGCCCACCGGGATACCGGGGAATTTCCCGGTGGGCCGCAGCACCTGGGGCCAGGCCAGAAGCCCTGATGTGTAATTTAAATAATTTTCCCTCGGACTGTAATAGCCTGTGTCAGTCCGAGGGAACTAAGGGAGGGAGGGGCTGAGGCTGCAGGGAGGGGCTGAGGCTGCAGGGAGGGGCTGGAGGGAGGTCCTGGTGTGACCCATTTAGGCTGCCAGGGGGCTGGAGGGAGTTCTAATCCTCCCTCCTGAATCTTCAGCAATTTGTGCCCCTATGCTCCGCCCCCGGACTCAAGCCCCGCCTCCAGTGAGCAAGCTCCGCCTCCCCACATGCTGCTGACCTGGAAGGAAGAGGTCAGAAAATAGAGACATCACCTCCCAGTGCTCCTTGTCTCCCACAGCCTTCTGTGACAGGTAAGTAAGGTGAAGTGGCTAGGGTGCTTTAGAGTGCAAAGTTACTTAAAACTTGCCTATAGCTCCTGGGGAATTAATCTCTATATAAAAGATAACTTACTAGGCTGAAAAAATATATATATATTTTTAAAATATTGTGATGTGGAATCTAGAATCCTGTCTAAGACTAAGCCTTGGTAGAGTTACTGCTTGGCCACTTAGTAACAATAATTTATTAGAATTATTATTATTATTTTTTCTAAAGAACTTTTTCTCTTTTTTTTGGGTGTAAACAGAGTATAAATACATATTTAGTTTTTATATACCCCAATAGAAACAATGGGGAGTTTCACTAATCAAGGTGTGTATATATATATGTATGTGTATGTGTATGTGTGTGTGTGTGTGTGTGTGTGTGTGTGTTAACCAACTCTATAAACAATTTTATCTGCATTATATTCCAAAGGCTGGGGGGTAGGATTTTTCAAAAAGCCAAAAAATAAATAAATACATAAATGTAATAAAATAAATAAATAAATAGTGATTTATTATTATTTTAATACATACACACACAATGGCGTACTAAGGGGGGCGGCGGGGGCGGTCCGTCCCGGGTGCCACTCACTAGGGGGTTGCCCAGGGCGCACTTTCACAGGGGCGGCATTTCGCCACCCCTGTGTCTTATGAAAAGGGACCGGTGTGCCGTGTTCGTGTATCCATGCTTGTTTCCCATCCAGCAGCAGCAGCAGGATAACCCGCGGCAACGCTCTCGCGGATCACGAGAACAGAGGTCCCTGCTGCTGCTGGATGGGAAACGAGCATGCAGAGTTCTGGGCCCCTCTTCACTGCCCATCTATGCTGTGCCACCGGACCACCAGGACCAGGTAAGTGTCAGGGAGGGGCAAACCATACACACTGCTCACTATCCCAGCACTTATTCCACACAACATACACTATACACACTGCATACACTATACACACACTGCATACACTATACACACACTGCATACACTATACACACACTCCATACACTATACACACACTCCATACACTATACACACACTGCATACGTTATACACACAAGCTGCTTCACTATACACACACTCCATACACTATACACACAAGCTGCATTCTCTATACACACACTGCATACACTATAAACACACTACATACACTATACACAGTCTGCATCCACTATACAAATGCACACACTGCATTCACTATGCATAAACACACTTATACATGTGTATCTGTATGTGTGTCTGTGTTTGTTTCGGTGTGTCTGTGTATCTGTATGTGTGCCTGTGTGTGTGTTTGTATCTGTGTATGACTGTGTTTCTATGTAACTGCATGTGTGTACCTATGTGTCTGTGTATCTGTATGTGTGCCAGTGTGTGTGTATATGTGAGTATATGTGTATATGTGTATACATCTTAGCATTTCATCTACACTACACACAAATACAACCCTGCATCCAAATGTCAAAACTACATAAAAACACACCACCATATTCAAAAACCACACTACAGAAAAATGCACGCCTGCATTCAAATGACAATACGTACAAACTCACCCGTACATTCACTCACACATACTCCATACAAAAACATGCTTACATAAAAAATATACAAACACTGCTCAGTGCTAAATACATTAAAAAAAAACTGTGGTTGTGTTCCGCCCCGGGTGCCAAATGCTCCAGGTACGCCCCTGTACACACACTAAACAAAGTCTACACTCTCTGCTTCAGCCCATGACAGTGATTGTGTGTGTGTGTGTGTCTGCTAGTGAGTTAGCTTGTGCGTGTGTCAGTGAGCTTTTCTGTACTGAGTGTGTGTGTGTCAGTGAGTTTGTCTGTAGTCAGCGTGTGTATATGAATGAATTTCTCAGTAGTAAGCTTGTGTGAGTGTTAGAGTTTGTACTAAGTTTGTGTGTGTACCAGTAAGTTTGTCTGTGTGTGTCAGTGAGATTGTCTGTCAGTGAGCATATTTGTGTATATCAGTGAGCTTATGTGTATCAATGAGTCTGTCTGTCTGTCTGTGAGCCAGAGTATCAATGAGCTGTATCAATGAGTCAGTGAGATAGTCTGTCTGCATGTGAGTACGCTTACTGTATAATTAAACTTTTTACCCTGAACGACCCAATATTTTGAATTAGAAAAAGGAACATACCAATAATATATAAAAATATATATATATATATATATATATATATATATATATATATATACACACACACTTTTCAATCCATACCAGCACTCTGGGTCGTCCAATTAATAAAAATAAAAAAACCTATAGGGCCATTTATCAGGACAATAAAAAGATAATACATACTATATATACGCGCGCGTGTATATATAGTATTTATCTTTTTATTGCTTTGCTGAATAGCCCTATAGTGGTTTTTGTTTTTTTCTGTATATTGGACGACCCAGAGTGCTGGTGTGTGTGTGTGTGTATATGTATATATATATGTATATATATATATATATATATATATATATATATATATATATATATATATATATATATATATACACACCGTATATACTCGAGTATAAGACAAGTTTTTTGGCACATATTTTTGTGCTCAAAAAGCCCCCTCGTCTTATACTCGAGTCTAGGTCTGTATTATGGCAACTTGCATTGCCATAATACAGACCATGACATGTTGGGGGCCGGAGAAGCTGTTACTTACCTTTACAGCAGCTCTGGTCAGCTCCCAGCACGTCCGCGCGGCTCCTCTGTTAAGCTCCCAGTGTAAATCTTGCGAGACACGCGGGCCGCGAGATTTACACCGGGAGCGGACCGCGAGACTGGCAGTAAGTACCAGCCCTCCCCTGGACAGCCCCCGCTCCCCCTGGACAGCCCCCCCTTCACAGCCCCCCCTCCCTGGCCAAGTATGAAGTAGGGAGGGGGGGGACAAAAAAAAGATTGAAAAAAGTTTTCAAATATTCAAATAAAAAAATTATAAAAATGCCCAGTTGATGGGAGTCTGACTCTCTTTTCAAACTCCCTGTATTTAATGCAGAGTGTGTGTGTATTTAATGCACACACTCTGCATTAAATACAGGGAGTCAGACTCCCATCAATCTGAGTCACCCTCTTGCACCTAAAATGCAGATGTGTGTATATAATGTAGAGTGTGTGCATTATATGCACACACACACTGCATTTTAGGTGCAATAGGGTGACTCAGATTGATGGGAGTCTGACTCCCATTTCTGACTCCCTGTATATAATGCAGTGTGTGCATTATATATATATATATATTTATACACACACACACTGCATTATATACAGGGAGTCAGAAAAGGGAGTCAGCCTCCCATCAATCTGAGTCACCCTCTTGCACCTAAAATGCAGATGTGTGTATATAATATTAAAATCATAAAAAAATAATAAAAACGTCCACCCCACACCAAGGCTCTGCATCACACACACACACACTGCACTCACACACACACACTGCATTCATTATATACACACACTGCACTCATACACACACACTGCATTCATTATATAAACACACTGTAAATAAATATTCAATTAATATAATTTTTTTAGGATCAAATTTTATTCAGGAATTTACCAGTAGCTGCTGCATTTCCCATCCTATTCTTATACTCGAGTCAATAAGGTTTTCCCAGTTTTTTGGGGTAAAATTAGGGGCCTCGGCTTATATTCGGGTTGGCTTATACTCGCGTATATACGGTATATATATATTTGTATAATTTATTGTGTATGGGGCTGGCATACATTTATTTCCAGGGCTGCTTTGTATCCCCAGTCCGGCCCTGGAGGGGAGCCATGTTACTCTGTATACAGAGAGGAGCCATGTTTACACTGTATATAGAGGGGAGCCATGTTACTCTGTATATAGAAGAAGTCATGTTTACACGGTATATAGAGGGAAGCCATGTTACTCTGTATATAGAGAGGAGCCATGTTTACACGGTATATAGAGGGGAGCCATGTTACTCTGTATATAGAGAGGAGCCATGTTTACACTGTATATAGAGGGGGGCCATGTTACTCTGTATATAGAGGGAGCCATGTTTACACGGTATATAGAGGGGAGCCATGTTACACTGTATATAGAGGGGAGCCATGTTACTCTGTATATAGAGGGGAGACATGTTACTCTGTATATAGAGGGGAGACATGTTACTCTGTATATAGAGGGGAGACATGTTACTCTGTATATAGAGGGGAGACATGTTACTCTGTATATAGAGGGAGCCATGTTTACACGGTATACAGAGGGGAGCCATGTTACTCTGTATATATAGAGGAGCCATGTTTACACTGTATATAGAGGGGAGCCATGTTACTCTGTATATAGAGGGGAGACATGATACTCTGTATATAGAGGGAGCCATGTTTACACGGTATACAGAGGGGAGCCATGTTACTCTGTATATATAGAGGAGCCATGTTTACACTGTATATAGAGGGGAGCCATGTTACTCTGTATATATAGAGGAGCCATGTTTACACTGTATATAGAGGGGAGCCATGTTACTCTGTATATAGAGAGGAGCCATGTTTACACTGTATATAGAGGGGAGCCATGTTACTCTGTATATAGAGGGAGCCATGTTTACACGGTATATAGAGGGAAGCCATGTTACTCTGTATATAGAGAGGAGCCATGTTTACACGGTATATAGAGGAAACCATGTTACTCTGTATATAGAGGGAGCCATGTTTACACGGTATATAGAGGGAAGCCATGTTACTCTGTATATAGAGAGGAGCCATGTTTACACGGTATATAGAGGAAACCATGTTACTCTGTATATAGAGGGGAGCCATGTTACTCTGTATATAGAGAGGAGCCATGTCTTTACTGTATATGTATATAGAGAGGAGCCATGTCTTTACTGTATATAGAGGAGAGCCATGTTACTCTGTATATAGAGAGGAGCCATGTTTACACTGTATATAGAGGGAGCCATGTTACTCTGTATATAGAGGGAGCCATGTTTACTCTGTATATAGAGGGAGCCATGTTTACTCTGTATATAGAGGGAGCCATGTTACTATCTGAGGTGGTTAACTATGATTGGCCCTGGCATGTTTGTTAGTCTGGCCTGCATGGTTGTCTGGCATGAATAAAAGTAGCATGTTTCAACTATATTAGTAGTTAGACTAGTTTGCACTAAAACATGGAAGACATCCTAGTATGAATCGTGATCAACCGCTCTCAGAGACTATGCATTGCGACATGTATATGATGTGGAAAGGTTAACTGTTATGACTGTCTATAGACGAAGTGGCTTTAGCTGCACCTTAAGGATCACCAGTCCGTGGGTGCTGTATCTCTGCGACTGCTATTCAGGAGCCATAGATTGCCGGGTATTGTTGCCAATGCTATTCAGGAGCCATAGATTGCCGGGTATTGTTGCCAATGCTATTCAGGAGCCATAGATTGCCAGGTATTGTTGCCAATGCTATTCGGTGGGTGAGTCCTGTAGCCTCCTGGACTGTTTGCGGTTGTTTGCAGTGCGTTAAACGGGGAGTTTGGTCTGTCACTGTGAAGCGGGCGTAACCCTTACACTACCTGATCGATACAACATCATACCTGATGTTTTAAAGCAAGTTATTCCAAACAATTTAGGAATGTTAGGTGATTTATGCCCTTTATGGATTAAAACCAGACTCTGCATCAACTATGTAATTTTCCATGGGAGTTTTGCCATGGATCCCCCTCCGGCATGCCACAGTCCAGGTGTTAGTCCCCTTGAAACAACTTTTCCATCACTATTGTGGCCAGAAAGAGTCCCTGTGGGTTTTAAAATTCACCTGCCTATTGAAGTCTATGGCGGTTTGTTGGATTCGCCCGTTGGCGAACATTTGCGGAAATTCGCGTTCGCGAACCGAAAATGTTATGTTCGCGACATCACTACCCCTAACCACTTACAGTCCCCCTATCCACCTTACAGAACCCGAACCCACCTTACAGTCCCCCTACCCACTCACAGCCCCCCTACCCACCTTACAACCCTCTTACCCATTCACAGTCCCCCTAACCACTCACAGCCCCCCAACCCACTCACAGTCCCCCTACCCCCTACCATACAGCTCTCCTACCCACTTACACATCCCCTAAGCACCTCACAGTCTACCCTCTCACAGCCCATCTACCTTCTCACTGCCCCCCTGCCCTCTCACAGCCATCGCAGTCTTCCCACACACCGTCACAGCCCCCTTGGACACCCTGTCACCTCCCCACACACCGACACCCCCTCCATACAATATCACCATCCCAAATTACTTTCAGCCCCCACACACTGTCACCCCTTCACCCAGCTATATATATGCATACGAGTGTATCATTTGTTTGGGGGGGATGTGGATTTTTGGTGAGTTCTCAAAACAGCAGTACATGGAGAGACAAAATAGTATAACAATAGCCAGGTGCAAACCATACAAACACTCCCTCAAATGTTCAAATATCAAAATATCTATAGAATATAGAATGCACACTATTTCTTTTAGTACGTTATGGTGCTTCAGTGACTGATGATACTATATTCTTAGTATTGAATACAAGCGTTGCTCTTGCGCGAACGGTTTGCCGCTACGCGCATGCGCAGCATTTACTTCAGTGCGCATGCGCAGACTTTTGTTGCGCCCGGCGGTGGTTATGACGCCTGTGGGGCGTATTATTAAGGGCGCACGCTTGCCAGGAAGTAGAATGGCGAGTATAGAAGCACACTTATTGTTTATATATGGACTAGACTAGAGGATATCAGAACATGTATATTTTGGGTTATATGACTCTCTTTACTCTGTGAATGTTTTTAGTGTACACAATTGATTTTTATACGATATTACTATGATACTAGTAAAATATTGTGCCAACACTTGAGGTGATGATGTCACTTCCGGAGTTGGTAACAACCTTATGCTGATGGCCATCAGCTGTAAGAGGGCTTTATAAGCAGGCACATTTGAACATGGATACAGGTACCCTTGATAAAGGCAGCCAGTTGGTGCTGAAACGTTGGGGGGTTTGGTGACTCGTGTTTCTGTCTTGTGGCTTGTAAGGAATTTTTTGGGGGTAATTTATCACTGCTTTATTGTATTTGCCCTTGCTTCTGTCATTGTGTTTTTCTTGTATGTTTTTACTTTGGTACTTTTTGTACATAATAAAATTAAGTCTTTTGAGATTGAAAAATTGTGCATTCTATATTCTATAGATCTTGGGTATCCCACACTTTTTTATCCCACACTTTTTTCCCCAGGACTTGGGTGGTAACCCCTGGGTGGTAACATGCATCTTGGCCAGCTGTGACATCCGTACACTGACATGACTACATGCTTGACCACATGCTTGACCACAGTTCTCAATCCTGTTTAATGGATGGGTATGTTGGTATGCAAACTCGAAGCATTTTAGACATACTTGGACTTGGAGTAAGTGACAAAAGAGGAATAAACTGAAACAATTACATAGCTTGGCTTCTGTGTCAGGTAGTAAAACAGGAAACAATTCAAAACTAGAGGAATGGAGGCTTCCCGTTACACCTTAATATTATTATTATTGCTACTTGGCTGAAATTGTGAAATGCTAAAAACTCAGGTCTCACTTGCCATCACGGCCTTAATAAAATAATGTTGTAAAAATGTGTATTTGTAATTAGAAAAAAGTTAAAATAGGATAAAATGTAGACTAGTTTAAATGCAATAAATTTTATTACAAAAAACATTTGCTCCTATATTAACTGTTGCACCAGGAAATGGCAGAGTGTCAGTGAAACAATGCGCATGATGGTTGACAAGAACACCCCAAAATATGAGCATTAGTTCAGTATTTGTGCTACTGCTGTGTTTAGTGCTGCTGGAGTATTCTTGTATGGGTAGAAATGTCCTGAGTTAGGTTACTTTACACAGTGCAAGTGTTTAACCCCTTCCCTATGGGACTCGTGTATACATGACTTCCAAGGTATGCACCAATACCACTGAATCGTGTATACACGATTTTAATATTGCAAACAACATTTTTGAATGCAAATAAATCTGTAGATCTCCCTGCACGGCCCTGTGCTGCTTTTATAGCAGATCTGCACCCCTGCCTGGGTGCCGATCGCTGACGTTCTTCATGCTTTGTGGTTGTTTCCTTTATTTGCTCCTCTTGGGATGCCTATCCAAGCAGGGCAAATCTCATCAGTGACATCGGCCCACTGACTTCGTTGCCAGTGTTGGAACAAAGTAACACCACGCCCCAGACGAAAGCGCAACACTACATCGCCGAAACGCGCGTTGGGCGTTTTAAACGCTTATTTCTTTTTACTTTATGTTTGTTATTTTGGGCTTTTGGTGATGGATATTTAGTGTAAATATTTATTTTGAGAGGAGTGGTTCTATTTAGGGTTTCTGTTATTAGCAAACTTTGTCTCCTGGGTCCGGACTCCGGTCAGATTTCCTTGGAGCTAGTGACTTTTGGTATTCCCTTGTGTATTAGATCTCCTTATTTTATCGAGGGAGTCCAGAGGAGAACTTAGTGTTTCTTTACAAGATAGCCATGTATATTAGAGCCAACCTCAATTCTTGGCATAAGCTATACTCTTTTGAGATATCTCTATAGATATCAGGATACTGATAGTTGTTACATAGTATAATTTGACCTTCTAGTGATATTTAGAGGTCTATCTGATACTTCATTGCAATATGTTTCAGAATCAATTTGAGCTGAATTGATAGCAGATCTGTATTTAAAGGGACACTATAGTCACCTGAACAACTTCAGCTTAATGAGGTTGTTCATATAGCTCCCTGCAGCCTTTCTCATGTAAACACTGTATTTTCTGAGAAAATACAGTGTTTACATTGAAAGCTAGGAACACCTCCAGTTGCAGTCACTCAGCGTGAACCAGAGGGACTTCGGAGTGGATGGAGGCATAATATGCCTCCATCCACTCAGATCTGCTGTCAGCAGAGCACAGGGCAGCACTGTGTCTCCTCCCTCTGCATGCAGACACTGAACTTTCCTCATAGAGATTCATTGATTCAATTCATCTCTATGAGGTGATGCTGATTAGCCAGGGCTGTGTTTGAATCATGCTGGCTCTGACCCTGATCTGCTTCTTTGTCAGTCTCAGCTAATCCTATGGGGAAGCACTGTGATTGGATCAGGCTACCACATGTCAGCAGACTGCTTGTTTTTCTGAGACTAACAGCATGCAGATTTACAGCTTCAGGCTTGAACACAGTAAGATTTTTACTATATTTATGGACACATGAGGGGCCCAGGGGCCTAGATGGTGGTGTTAACACTATAGGGTCAGGAATACATGTTTGTGTTCCTGACCCTATAGTGATCCTTTAAGCCCTACAATACCCAATCTTTATACAGGTCTTAACTCACCACCTCTTAGATTTAACACATATTGTCTACCAGAGGTGGATGTACACCTGTTTCGCCTTGCTCACTTTTCCTCTTTATTACTTATAAGGTTTTAGCCCCTTTGAGTATTTTTATACAGTTACACTCAGTGGAGTACTTTGTGAGATATCTTAGGAATCATTATATATTATATATATATCATAAAACACCAGAAGTATTTCTGAGGACTTTATTAGTCCCTATTCAATAGTATTTCTCCACTGCATGATACCCCCCTCTCCTTTTAACCCCTTTAATTAGTAGACATACCACGCATGGTTTTCCAAGCAATGCATTAAAGGTAATCCACAATATTTTAGCATTGGAATGCGTAGGTATAGTCTAATATCGTATTTAACCACACTTGATTCTGCACATTTACATTTACTGGGACATTATTTCACTTTAATATGGTTTAGCTCTATTCATTAGTGTCACTCCAAATACTTTGGTTCCTAGACGGAACATTTGTCTTATTGTGTTATATACAGGGTTAGGCCCTCAATTTGGAGGACATATTTAAAGGGACCTTTTTCTATTTATTATTTTTATAGATCTGCACCTAGCCTGAGGTGCAATCTATCCTGACAGGACTACCAGTAAATTTTCGCCTCCTCTCCAGGCCCAAAAGGCAGTCATGCCCATGAACAACATCTTATGTTTATGGTATGATATGTTTTGCAAGCATTTTGCTAGTACTTGAATGTGAATACACGGTGTATTCAAAGTACAATATAAAAATGTACTCACTTTACCTCCATTCCAGCACCGCTATCTTCATGCTTTGTGGTTATTTCCTTTATTTGCTCTGCTTGGGATGCCTCTCCAAGCAGGGCAAATCTCATCAGTGATGTCACACTGACTTTGTTGCCAGTGTTGGAACGAAGTAACACCACGTCACTTCAATCCTATACTCTCTAGCTGATGCTTATAGCACCACGTAGGGAGTTTCCATAGTGCACTCGCTGTGGTTGCAATGGGGGAAGACATGAGGTAACCTCCATGGGAGATCTTTTCGCAGCAAGCGAACCTAATTACAACCCTGGCACATCAAGCTTACCCAATACCTCCACAAATGTTCCAGAACTGCTTATCGCTGCTGGAGAATGTTTCACTCTGCGTCTGTAATGAGAATATACCCCAACACGCAGGATTCAGCTAAACAGAAGACAACACAGAAGGGAGATACGTCTACCGGACCTTAGAATGGCCGGACTCAACGTATATAGGAGAAGTACAGAGTCGGGAACGATCCAAGGTCAAGGGCACAAAGAGACAGCGTAAACTAGGACTAGCCGGGGTCTGGTGCACAGTAAACAGCAAGCCGGCAAACAGAACAGATAAGGATAAAGAGATAACGTAGTCAGAAAACAAAGCCAAGGTCAAGTACGAAGGAACACAACTAAACACAACAAGCGCTAAAGGGAACTGAAACAGAAACCACAATAGGGCAAGGAACCAAGGGAAAAAGGGGAGTATAAATAACTAAACATCTATTTTGATTGGTCCCTGTCATCTCCACGCCCCCAAAAGGTAAGTGTATGGGGAGTGTAGCATGACAGGGACCAATGGGAGGCCTTTTCCAATTTAGAAATTGGAAATGGGTAAGTACCGCTACAGCGTCTGACTTCCTCCACTATAAATGTATGCTGCGCTTCTACGGTTTGTCTCTCTCCTCTGCAAAAGTAAACTATTTCAACACCCTCAAGCACACTGTGCTGCAAACACAAATGCCTATTTCATACTGTTAATGCTCTTTTTTTCCCTGTAGCTCCTCCTCCAACCACCTTGTCTGCCAGCCACAAACTTTGCAACTCACTCCACTGAGAAGATTTCTACAATCAAGGAAGAGATCTCGCATTGCTCTACATCCCCTACCAATACTTCCCCCAACCCCACTCCCTCAGCTGTTCTATTCTCATTCGCACCCGCTCCAGCGGAAGAGGTTTCTGCTCTAGTCGTCCCGCCCCACCACCTGTTCCCACCATCCCATTCCCTCCTATCTCATCCACCCTTAAACAGCTGTGACCAAAGTATCCAACGATTAAATAGTTTAATCTCGCTTTCATTATTCTATCCTAATTCTCCTTTACTTTTGTGCTGCTTTTGACACTGTTGATCACCAACAGCTTCTTCTCATTCTCTGTAATCTCGGTCTACGGGATATTGCTCTCTCCTGGTGCTCCTCCTATCTCTAGTGCACTTTTAGTGTTTCTTTCTCTGGCCCTGCCTCGTCTCTCCAACCCCTCTCTGTTGGAGTTCCCTAAGGTTCTGTCATTGGTCCTCTACTGTTCTTGATCTATACTGCCTCTCTTGGTAAACTCAACAGCGCCTGTCTCCTGCCTCTCTGCGATTTCCAACTGGATGGCTGCTCACTTCCTTTAACTCAACCTGTCCAAAACAGAATTTCTGGTCTTTCCTCCCTCAAGTTTTGCTTCTCCCGTGTCTGTCTGTCTCCAAGTCAATTGTGCTACCATTGCCTCTACCTCACAGGCTCGCTGCCTAGGTGCTCTCTTTGACTCCGACCTCTCCTTCACCCCTCATGTCCAGTCGATTGCCAAAGTCTGCCCGCACCTCAACTTCTGTCAGTCCCTACATTGGCTTCCTGTGGTGCTTGCTTACAAGTCTCTGCATAATACTGCTCCAACCTACCTATCCTCCCTAATACACAAGTATGTCCCCTCTAGGCCCCTGGGACTTGACGAAAGCCTACATCTAACCTCTGTTCGTACTCCTACCTCTGATGCTCGCCTTCAAGACTTCTCCAGGGCTGCACCCTTTCTGTGGAACTCCCTTCCATTTCTTCAAAATATCATTGAAAACTTGCTTCTTAAGGAAAGCGACAGCGTATCAATTAAACTATTAACAGCTTTTGCTCCCCGCACCCTGACTCCTCTCCTGCAACTGTCAAAAATAACCTACTAGGGGGCGTGTCCTGGACTCCGATCATGGCGGCAGCATAATCCCCCAGGTCCATACCACCCAGCAGCATACAGCACTCTACAGCCCTCACCCGCCGTGTTAATGGGTCGCATGAAGCGACAAGACACTCCACAGACCTCCAGGAACAAACAGCCGCACACACAATCGGGCCCGATGGAGGACTACCTGGGCACTCCCGCCGGTCTCCGACCGGGAACCCCCGCATCCAACATGGTGCCGACCTCCCCGGCATCCACGTGCTCCGGAGAGGAACCCGTCACTCTGGCTGACATAGGAGCTGAACTTCAACGGATGTCAGCACAAATGGTCACAAAAGCAGACCTCAAGAGGGCGTCTGACACCCTGCATGCTGCGCTGAAGGCAGAAGTGGCGGGAATCAGAGCAGACATCACACTGCACGACGCACGCATCACCGCCATGGAGCAACGCATAGAACAGGCAGAGGGGAGGAATAAAGCTGCAGACACAGCAATTAAACGGCAAGGAGATCTAGTGCTGGCCATGCGGCGCCAATTGGAAGACCTAGACAACAGAGGTCGCCGCAACAATGTACGGGTGCGTGGCGTGCTTGAAGCAGACAGCTCGGGAGAGAATGTGGCAGAAACTCTTACTCAACTATTCCGCATTATCCTCCGTGAGGAGGCCCCAGACCACTTCAGATTCGACAGGGCGCATAGGGCCCTCAGACCACGGACGGCATAATATGTTGCCTCCACTCATTCACGCTGAAGGAACAAATAATGCTGAAGGCCCGTTCTCGCACCCACTGGACCTACAGAGGCGCAGAGGTCACTCTTTACAATGATCTGTCTCCGCTGACGCTAGATGCCAGATGCGCCATGCGACCAGTGCCAACTGCTCTGAGAGACAGGAACATCCCTTACAGATGGGGATACCCTTTCAGCATAAATGTCCGACACCGCAACAAACTGGTATCAGTCCCAAGTCCACAGGACATACCTACCTTCCTGCAAAAATTAGACCTACCTAATATAACAGTGCAGAACTGGATCCTCCAACCCCTGGAACTCAGGCCACAACCGCAGCGACCTCCCCGCCGGAGGGGCAGGGAACCACCGGGGAGCAGCTGGAGACCAGACCTGGCCCAGCCCGAAGAATAGCACCGCACCGTCTCAAGACCTGGCCCCAAACAGTCCTCACACCTCCCAGATACACAACCAGGGACTATAGCCACACTACGATCCTGAACGCCGACCACCTGCCACGCCAAGCCGACACCCTGACCTGAAGAACTCTGAACCTCGGTAAGACGCATGTCCCCCACCCTGGTCCGAGCAACCCCCATGGGACAGGGACAACATATCATCTCACCATTTGGGGAGGGGGGACTTCGAGGGGAAGAGGGACACCAACTGAACCGGCCTCACAGCTTGATGGACTTAACTGATATCTCTCCCACTAACCCAAGCTGTAGCCGGAGATGGGAAGAAGGACAGAGAGGGGGCCAAGGATAGAAGTCTGTCCCAATACACATCCCCCACCACAAAAAAAAAAAAGGAGAGCGGGCGGGAGCCACACTCACACACAAGACACCACTGCAAGTTAGGACTCATAGCCCGGAAACACCCTTGCACGACAACACGCATAGCACGACCGTCTGGGGCACGGGGGCCACTAACGATAAGCCAAATAGCAGCAACTGAGAGCACAAACAGCATGGCACACCCGGGGACAGGCACCCACAAAAAACCCCCCCAAAAACGCACCCCCCCAGAGCCACCATAGGTGCACACTTCACTATACACGCACCTACAAAATGCACACCAAGGTCCCGGGCGCAGCCCTCAACGGTCGCAGCTCGAAAACCACTACCCCCCCCAGTAGATCCCCTGAAGCGGGACAGACATAACAATGGCAGGGACCCGAGACTAGATGCGAGGAAAACACACACAGCACATAGAATAGAGCAGGAAAGGAAGGTAACGAACGTAACATACCTAGCCCAGGGATCCTGTGAAAGGACGAGGGGCGTCGAGGCACAGGCCAGGCCGAGAGTGACTGCTAAATAATAACAATGAACCCATACACTTCACCAGATTACATAGGAAGCAGGCTGAAACATATACACGACTTCACATGGTGGTGGACCCCCATGTAGACAACACTCAAGTTACCCACGGATACACATATCCATTAGGGGACGACATATCCACCGCACTTCGTATTACTTCGATCTGCCGCGTGGAAGGTGACAGACACGTACCCCACAACACCTGTGTGAACAATAGGTACGGCGGTGAGCTGACGGGCATTGGTTCCCCCGGACCGACCATCCCGCCATCTGCATCCGCGGTCACACAGATTACCTGGTCAGAACAAGGTCGACAACTTAGCCAAGCCTAACACACCAACACAACTACATAGTACTACACACTCACGGTTGAATATGCACCACACAGGACTGGGAGGGGGCGCGGGGTGCAGGGGGCCGTGGGCGCCCCCCCTCCCCGCTGCCGGCCCCGGGGCCTCTAGGCGGGGTGTGCCTGCCGCGGGCTCCCCGCCCCACAGAGACGGCATATCGCTCCTGTCCACTCTGCATACTCACCCACAATTGCAGGGGACTGAACATCCCAGAGCGGAGAACACACCTCCTCCGAAAACTTCGACGGCAACAAATTTCAATAGCATTCCTTCAGGAAACGCACTTTCGTCAAGGCAATGCCCCGACCCTGGGGGACAAGACAGATCCGCACACATATCTCAGAAACCACCACTCAGCCAAGAAGGCGGGAGTGGCAATACTGATCGCCGCGCGATTGGGCTTCACGGAAACAGACAAAATACTGGACCCGGAAGGGCGACACATCTTTCTGAAAGGCACGATAGCAAACAGAACGTATACCCTAGCGTGCGCATACGCCCCCAACCGGAGACAATCGCAAGACATCCGCAGAACGATGACTGCTCTGGCTGACTTTACAGAAGGCACCCTTGTACTCGGGGGCGACCTCAATGTTCCCTTAGACTCCACACTAGACACCTCCACAGGATGCAGTAGCATTCCACAGAGAGAAATTCAAAGCATTTTGAAAGCCCTCAGGCACCTACGACTGGTGGATTGTTGGAGAGCCTTACACTCCACGGGGAAGGACTACACACACTACTCGAGGGTCCATGCGAGATACTCACGAATCGATTATGTATTCCTCCAGCAAGAACAACTTACCGCCCTGCAGAAGGCGACCATCGCCGCGGCCACGTGGTCGAACCACGGAGCGGTAACGGTGGAAGTAGACTCCCCACTGACGAGAGCGAGGGTGATGACGTGGCGCTTAAACGACACCCTCTTGGACGATGTAGAAATCAGGGACAAAATCACAGAAGCCCTGGTAGGATACTTCGCGAACAATGAGACTGGTGTTGTTATGGTACTTTTTAGCAGTAAACCAAAATGTTTAAATGTCTATCTGTTCCTGTCCAAATCAATAAAATAAATTGCGTATATACGCTGAAGTAATTAAGTCTGACACACAAGGTTCAGGTTAAAATAACTTCGAGAAAATTTATTGGCAAGTGATTAAAAAGTGGACGCGCAGGTCCTTTTAAGAGACATTTTACGTCATCATTGATTATTAGAATATCAGTAAATAAACATCATTAATTGGATTAATTGTCAAGTGTCGGGATTAGTGTCCACCTATCAATATTATTAATTGGCTCAAAAGACTAAGTGGTTAATCCCGTGTCCACCCACCAAGAGGTTGGATTGTTCTGGACACGGGTGGGGGACAAGGGGTCTTGAGCGTCATTTTACACGGTCGGTGATCTCAGGCCTCGTGGCCAGGTGCAAGGTCTCTTATGAATAGAACATTTCATTACTACTGTGTTCGCATGGCCTTCAAATTATACTATGTTGCAAATCTAAGGGAAAGTCAGCAATTCCTGTGTTAATCATGTCTTTATAGAAAATACAGTCTTTGTTCTATTGTATTAGATGTGCTGGGAAATTCTGTCATGTAAGGTGATTTTAAAATGAACAAGTTAGGTTATGAGGACAAAATGGAAGATTGAACAAGTCAGGTTAGGAGGACAAAATGGAGGATTGTCACAGTATAAAGTTAAAATGGAGTTAGTGCAATAATTGAATACAAGTACAATAAGGTTTTTTAAATAATCCCACATCAGTCCCCCCTATGAAATGTTAGATTCTAAGAGATAAAACTTTATTAAGTTAGTACCAGGAAGACGTGTTAACCCAAAGGCACAGAAACCCCGTGGCCGCTAGCTAGGTGTTAATGCAGAGTGCAAGGCTGTCCCTAGATCTGACCCTAATAGGCTAACTCATCCGTCAGTATGGCTCTCGAACACTTCACACCCACGGGTATCCCATGGCAGCTAACCCACCACTTCTCCACACGGGGTCTTTACCATTCACTGACAGATGCTGTCCCTGAGCTAGTCCCTTCCTAGAATTCCTGCACTTTATCAACAAAAGGGATTGTTTGCAGCGGCAGACAGGGTGAGTTGATGTCTTGGAAATCTTGGTCATCAACTTCAAGATGGGTGAAAGTGGGTGCCGCTTGGTCAACAGTCTTCAGGAGGGATTTTCTCAGACATGGGAGGATACAACAAAAGAGAAGAGCAAAGAGAAAAAGGAAAATTAGTATAGCCATACCAATATGCATTAAAGCCTTTTGCCATCCTGTCATCCAACCAAACCATCTTTCCCAGGGATCTTGTATCCCAGAATTCCTTTTCAACTCTATAGACAGGTCATTTAATTTTTCTATGGCTAATGTAACTTTACCGTTAGGGCCTGTGTTTTCTGGGATATAGGTACAACATGTCAAGGTGTCCGGCAAAATTTTACAAACCCCTCCTTTTTCGGCTAAGATCATATCTAGGGCCATTCTATTCTGGAAAGCCATTTGGGATGTGGCCTGCAATTGTTCGGCCAATCCCTGGAGGGCGTCTCTGGTATAATTAACAAAACGCTGTTGATTATAATAAATGTAATTTATCCAATTTAAATTCTTGTTTGTGGTAACTATGGCAAAAAGTGATTCAAATCCCGCAGCAACTTCATCTCTCGCTTTAAATTCATTGGGCACCCCCCTAGGCACCCCAATGGCATCAATATAAACATGAGGATCAAAACTTCCTTTCACTGGGGCGTCACGCTTAACCTTAGTGTGCCTGGACTCATGGGTGACGAGGTGTGTGTCAGAGATGATATGTATAGGCATAATAGCTTTAGCCAAAGTACACTCCCCCCACCATTCCTTGTCCATTCTGGATCTTAGCTGTAAATCCCCACACAACCAGTAGATATCCCCTAATGACCTGGTGTGAAACTGCAACAAGTTCATAGAGACACTCCTGTAGGTAGCACAATACCCCTTAGAGAAGTTACCCAAGAATTTACCAATTCCATCATAATTAGCATAACAAGTGTAATTACCTTTATACACGGTAATACCATCTGGGGGTTTGACATCCTTGGTTAGGAGAGGATACTCCTTTGTCCATGCAATACATATGGACCTGTTAAAATCATAGTGATAGGCAAAAAGGCTTAAAACGCATTCCTCTATATCTACTGGCAGGATTAGAGGTACAGTACCCAGGTGAGGCCGGGCACCACCACACACATAGCATGCAGTCTTATTATGCTTATTAGCATTATATTTCATCCATTCTAACCATAAATTTACATCATTAGAACCTGTTTCAGCGGCCATGGTATCTTCAAAGGTGGGGTTAGCAATGGCCATCATGTCTTGAAAGGTCTGGATGTGAGGTTTTAATGGGTTAGGGACCATATGGGTGGCCCCTTGCCACTCAGAAGAGTTGCACATATCTTTTAAGAAGAAATGCCCTAATTTACGGTAGGAACCCTTTTTCCAATACATTCCCATCACATACTGGTCTGCATCCGTTGGGCTTGGATGCTCAATGTTAAGGATTAATTTCATTGGTGTACCCCCCCCAGGCTTTCTCAAAGTCATTCTCTGGAGAAGGGATCTACCTTGATCATCTACTTTAGATAGGGCACTTTTTGGTTTGTAACCCCAGGCAGGCCCGGCATTCCATCCCGCCGCCCCCCAGTGATTACAATTGTGCCCCCATTGTTTGTCAACTACACAAACATATGGATCTTTTGAATGAGGGATATCTCTGTAAATACTCTGGATTTGTGATGTGGGGAACGGGCATTCTACAATATCACAATAGTCAAAGGTGTAAGTAGCCACATGGGTGCATGATGAATTGTACCAGAAGGTATACCCACTAATATCTTTGGTGATGGCTACTTGTTGGGCCTTTATAAGGCTAATTAAGAAGAAGGTGTACCAGAGGTACATGCTTGTGCGGTATCTGCTTCCTCAGGGGCTGGAGATTTCTTGCAGTGGGAAGCGTGGATCCAATTTGGCCTACCGGCCAGTTTGACGGAGGTTGCGGTAATCAGGAGAACTTGGAATGGACCGTCAAATCTTGGTTCCAGGGTATTTTTCCGCACAAACTTCTTGACCAGAACCCAATCTCCGGGAAGCAGGTTATGGGTACCTGTATCCAATTCGGGATCTGGAATTGAAGAGAAAACTTGGGCATGTATTTTGTTCAAGGCACTTGCAAGTTCAGTTACATAATCTACTAAAACATCTGATTGGAGTTGTAACTGCTGCGGATAATAACAACCTAGTCTGGGTGCTGTCCCAAATAGAATCTCATATGGGGACAGTGAATGCTTCCCTCTAGGTGTGTGCCTAACACTAAATAAAGCTATTGACAGGCTTTCTGGCCAGGGCATCTTTGTTTCTTGTGACATTTTTAACATTCTGGCCTTTAGAGTGCCATTCATGCGCTCTACTTTACCACTACTTTGTGGGTGGTAAGGGGTGTGGAAGGCTAAGGTCACCCCTAGAGCAGTCCAAATTTCTTTAGTCACTGTTGCTGTAAAGGCTGGGCCTTGATCACTTTCAATGACTTCTGGGAGTCCGAACCTACATACTATCTCTGTAAGTAGGCGTCTTGCGGTTGTTTTCGCAGTGATATTGGCCACTGGGTAGGCCTCTGGCCATCCTGAGAACATGTCCACTATGACTAGTGCATATTCATGGGGCCCACTCTTGGGCATCTGGATGTGGTCAATTTGAATTCGCTGGAAGGGGTACATGGGCTTTGCCAGGTGTTTTGCAGGCACCTTGATTGGTCTTCCTGGATTGCATTTTGCACAAATGACACAGGCCTTACAGAAGCTGCTGATCAATGTTGTGATTCCGGGTGCTTCATAATACTTCTGTATGAGGGCGGCCATTAATTCCTTTGACAAGTGTGCAGGCCCATGTGCCCATTGGACAACTGCTGGATATAAATTTTTGGGGAGACAGAATTTGAAGTTGTTGTAATATACTCCGTCCTTTTGGACAGCTCCTTTCTTTTTCCATTTCTGGATTTCTTCAGGAGTGACTGCAGCTTGCTGTTCTCGCAAAATTCGCAAATCAGTAGGAAGAGTTTGCAGAGCAAAAATAGGGACTTCTTCTTCTTCTTCTTCTTGTCCGGACACGTCTTCATCCACTTCCTGCAAATCCCTGGCTGCTAGCTTAGCAGCCTGATCAGCCAAATGGTTGCCCATTGCTTCATCTGTATCCAACTTCCCATGGGCCTTTACCTTCAAGACGGCCACTTCTTTAGGGAGTAGGAGGGCATCCATTAGCTCCTTGATTGCAGTACTATGCTTGACTGGCGTACCGGCGGTGGTAAGAAATCCTCTTGTCTTCCAGATTAGGCCGAAGTCATGTGCCACGCCTAGAGCATATCTTGAATCTGTATAGATATTGGCACGTTTTCCTTCGGAAATTTTGCATGCTGAAGTCAGAGCCTGTAATTCAGCTTCTTGCGCAGACATTGCTGGTGGTAAGGATGATGATTTGATAACTTCATCTGTTGTGGTTACGGCATATCCTGTATGGTATCTTCCTTCTTCATCAGCATATCTTGAACCGTCCACAAACAGGGTAAAATCCGGATCTGGTAATGGATTCTCGTGCACGGTTGGTAGGTGCACTGTCTCCATTTTCATCTGTTCAAAACAGTCATGAGGTGTTTCGGGGTCATAATCATTCACTATGACCAGATCTTGAAATTCTTTTTCTTGGAAGTGGCGTGGCCATGCTTCCAGAAGGTCAGTTGTTGGGTATTTGACAATACCATTTTCCTGTAGCTGTTCTTCATCCATGGTGGCCCATAACTTTGCCATGGGCCCAAGATCATTCCATGACTTTGTCTTCAATTTGGTAACAGGAATATGTGGGATAGCAGTATCCCAATGGCGGTAGAGGTAGTTAAGTTGTTGAGGTAGTTGGACCAAGACCATGCTATTGCCTTCAGAGTCACAATAGAAATCTTGAGCAGTGAGCTTAACATCAGTCCAATGGTAGAGCTCATCTTCATAGCAAGGCTCGGGAGTAATGTCTGGTTTGTACCACATGGTACAGAAGGCGTGATCTGGGCCTTCACAGAGAGGCTTTTCACCTTCATAAAATGTCAAATGTGGATGCATGACTTTCTTGATACATCCACAAAGCAGGTAAATGTAGGTTTCATCTGTGATAAATCCATAATAGATACCCCCCTCAGGGAGTGGAAGAAGAGTGGATGGGTTAAGAACTTGACATCTTTGGATGGAAATGTTGTCAGGTAGAAGAAGATGGCACTGGAGGCGTAGGTGTCTGGCTGGAGACACGTGCTTGAGCTGGACTTGGTTGATGATGGCAGAAATGTCATGAGGGGCCAAAACAACCAGGGGGTGGCCAAGGACCAGGTCTGAGGTTCTTTCTATGAGCTCTCTTGCAGCAAAAACAGCCCTGAGACAGGAAGGAGTCCCTCTGGCCACAATGTCCAGTTGACATGAGAAATATCCAATAGGCCTCTGGCGGCCTCTTAAGTCATTAGTTTGGGTGAGAACTCCTGTTGCGTGGCCTTGTCTTTCAGAGACAAATAATTTGAAAGGTTTGGAGTAATCAGGTAGGCCCAAGGCAGGAGCAGAAGCAATGGCACGCTTGAGAGCATTGAAATTGTCCAGAGCTTCATTAGTTAAACAGAAAGGGTCAGACTTAAGTGCGTCATAGAGGGGTTGCATGAGCAGGGAGGCTTCTGGGATCCATGCTCTGCAGTAGGAAATGAGGCCTAGGAAGGCATGGAGAGATTTTGAAGTTCTTGGAGTTGGAATATCCAGTACGGCTCTTACCCGGTCCCGGGTAAGATGTCTGGTACCTTGAGATAGGCAATGTCCAAGGAAAATTACTGAGGGTTGGCAGAACTGTAGCTTAATGAGTGAAGCTTTGCATCCTTGTTCTGCCAAATAACAAAGCAGGCTAATTGAGCACTTTTCAGTAGTGGGTATATCATCTCCACAGAGCAGCAAATCATCCACATACTGAAGCAGAACAACTTCTGGGTGCTCGGCTTGCCATGGGTCAAGGATGGTGGCCATGGCCTTTGCAAATTGACTTGGTGAATTTTGTGCCCCTTGGGGCATGACAGTCCAGGTATACTGTTGCATCTCATGGGTGAAAGCAAACAGGTATTGGCAGGATGGGTCCAGTGGAACACTGAAAAAGGCATTTGCTAGGTCAATGACTGTGAAAAATTTTGCAGATGGTGGGACTCCAGAGAGCAGAGTATGGGGATTTGGTACAAGAGGGGTGTCCAGGACGGTAGCTTCATTAACAGCACGGAGATCCTGAACCATCCTGTACTTCTCTGGCTCACCTTTTGGAGTTTTCTTTTTCACAGGGAATAATGGGGTGTTGCATTCAGATTTGCATTTCACTAGGGCACCCTTCTCCAAGAGTGCCTTGATGTGGGTAGAAATGGCAGCAGCCTGTGCTGGTTTTAATGGATATTGTGGTTTTCTTGGTAATTTAGCCCCTGGAATAAGCTTTACCACCACAGGGGGAACATTTAGGTGACCTTTGTCCTCTGGGCCTGAGGACCATAACTTGGCGGGCACCTGTGTTTTTAATGCCTCTGGGAAATTGGACCTTAATTCTGCTGCTTTCTCACGGGGCTTTTCTAAATGCAGCATTAGAGGCAAGGAGCACAAGGCTGAGGTGTCTGATTCAGATAGAGGTGTGGACATTTCTACCTGCCCATCCGGGGTGAAGGTAATGGATGCTTGCAGGCGTGAGAGAATATCAGCACCTAACAGGTTAATTGGGCATGTGGAGGATACCACAAAGCGAGCTAGCAGGCTGGAGCCAACTCGGAGTGGAGTTGTTAAAGGGCTATGTCTTGGCTGGCCATCCACTCCGACACAAGAGACATCAATATTTGACAGAAAGGATGGATCTGGCAGGTCTTGTTCACGGAGAACACTACGGGCTGCACCTGTGTCAACTAGAAAGGTGGTAGGGTGGCCTTCAATGGGCAAAGTCACTGTGGCAAGTGGCCCCCCTTTATCCCCTGTAGACACTGCCATTACAGGGGTTACAGACACAGGCTTGCCAATTTCCTAATCATCGGGTTCCTCAATTATCGGAACCTCTTTTTCGGCCTTAGGGGCCGGGGCAGGCCTGGATGGCTTTCTTGGCTCTCTCTTGGGTTCTGGACAGTCACTTTTAAAATGTCCCTTGGCTTTACAATTAAAGCAGAAACCATCCTCTGGTCTGGTGCCCCTGGGGACAGGGGTACTGCGTGATACCATAAGAGGGGCAGAGCTTGGCCTTCTGGGGGTCTGGGCAGATTCTAAGCCCCTAGCAACTAAAAGTAGGGTATCCAGGGGAACAACCTTATATTCAGGGCGTGCAGCAATGATTCCCTTGCGTATAGAGTCTTTAACACCTTGGACAAACGCACCTGACAGCATTTGTGAATGAATCTTGTCAGTAAGATCAAACCCTAAATCTGTAAACATTTGATACAGTCTTGCATGAAACCTTTCCACTGATTCTCCTTTATCTTGAATAACATCAGTAAGGCCAGCAGCCTGATCTGCAAGTTTGTCCTTAGCCCATTCTCTTAATTGGGCGCAAAAAGTTACTCCGGAGGGGTAATCAACATCACTGCTGAGCAAATCTGTACTTAGGTGTCGGGCCATGCTTGGCCAATATGCATCCCCTGCTTTAATAGCACAAATGCTCAGTAGATCACGCCATGCGGCGGAATAAGTCTTTTGAATTTGAACTATCCCTCGGTAGAAGGGCATAGGCTGTTTTTCTGGGTCAGGGAGTGATTTCATTAGAGCACTAGCTTGAGTGGGATTGAAAGCAACATATTTAGGAGGGGCCCGTTCTCCCCGACCCTTGTGGCCAAAGGGGTCATCGATAGAACGATGAGTTGGGGCTCCCGCGGCAAGCTCCGATGAGACATGGGACACCCTGTCCATCTCGTCATCATCGAATTCTATGATATTGGCTCTTTTGCGCGGTGCAGGGCCCGCATGAGGTGAAAGGATCGGTGGTTGGGAATGAGCCCCAGATGCAGGGGTGGCTAGCGAGTCATAACCTGGAGACAGGTAGTCACCGGGGATTACCGGCATCAGGGCTGAACTGGGGGCCGCCATATTGGAGGCGGGGAAAGGAGTTGCATTAGGATTAAGGGAAGAAGTGGCGGCCATGTTTGATATGGGCACTTCCGGGACGGACTGAGCCGGACTGGGCATGACCGGAACCTGGGGAGTGGCTTGGGGAAAGGGAGGGTAACCGGGGTAAGGCAGGGCCATGGGATATGGGAAGGGGTAGGGCCAGGCAGGGGAGGGCAAAAGAGTAGGGTGGGCAGGTACGGTTAAGGAGGTAGGATATTGGACTGGGGCGGAGCTGGTTATGGGAGGAGACAGGACGGGGTTAGTGGGGATGGATGCAGAAAGAGGAGTAGCAGCAAGGGAGGGAGGGGTAGTTAGTTGGGCGGGTGCTGATGGAAGGGGATTAACCATGGAGAGGGATTGCAGGGAGGAGGTGGCAGATGAGATGTTAGGATTAGGCATGGAAGGGAGCGTGGGGATGGCTGGGGATGATGGGACTGTTAGAGAAGGGGAAGGGGTAAAGAAAGATCCATCAGAATTCAGGACCGGGCAGACAGGGGAGGTGGTGAGATGGGATTCGGGAGGATTGGGAGTGGGGAACATAGTCAGCTGGCTATCACCTATGGCTGACTGAACCTTGGGGATAGACATCCCCTGGGCGCCATTTTGGGGCGCTGGCTGAGGGAAGACCCCAGCAACACAATTTTTATGATACACAAACAATTTCACACCCTTGTGATTTATCTCTTCCTCAACCCAACCTTCTAACTGAATAGCCTTCGCTACTCTGTACCATGCTTCAGCAGTCTTTAATAAATCATTATCTGTAAGCTTGCCTTTCATTTCTGCTAGTAACTTGCGCCAACTTTCTGGTTGCAATCTTCCACATGTCGGTACAGCAATTTTACATACTTTTGCAATCTTTTCAACACCTTTGACCATCTCTTCACCCTCTCTGTTCTCTACTAAATCACATGCTAACCAGCCCTTGCTGGGCTTATCTAAATCCTGTCCCATAGTCCCTTTACCCCTATACCAGCGTCCTAGATATAGAGAGAGAGAAGGAAAATTGAACAGGAACGTCTACAATGCTCGACTGCCACCTGAGAATCGTGGGACTTTCTCAGGTGCGTCTTCCCAAAACGTAGACTAGTCACTGAATCCGCCTACCCGGAGTGGTAGACACGGATTGGAGCGAGGTGAGGAGTGTGTGACCAATCACTTCTCTTTTAAGAGGAATGGGAGTGGATAGTATAATAATATAGAAAGTGTAGAAAAAGATGAAAGGCAAGGAAAAATCCTTAGAGACAGACACAGGAGTACATGAGACTCCTCATTAAACAACCAAGACAACAATACAGTTGAAATACAGTGCATGCATCACAGTTCAAATAAAATCAACAGTAATTCCTTTCCTTTACTCGTGTGCTTACTCCAAAGTCACCTCCCTCAATCCCGTAGTATCTTACTACCAACGGCCAAGGATAACAGCTAACACCGGTCCGAAATCCATATGCCTCCCTCGTCACAGCAGCCCACTAATGGTGTCTGCGCTACCCTCACCCTTGTAGTGCCCCTATAAAATCCCACTTTATAAGTCCCACTACTCCGTGGTGATGAAGACAGCAATGCCTGCCCGAATTCACACACCACAAAATAAAAATTGGAATAGCTCCAGCTCAGCGCTCAAAGCTGGAGGGTACCACCACTCTGCAAGCAGAGTAACGTGCACAGAGAAGCTAGCAAGGCTATCAAAGTGACACAAGAAGGATCCCCAGGAAACTATGAGTCTACACAATCTCCACAGATCCAACACACCTCTTTTTCCCTACAGCCCCAGCCACGAGGCTCCTAAAAGAGTTAAACAGGAAAAGATGACCCCCAGGAACACATCCACAGGTCAACCCCCCTTTTTCCCTACAACCACAGCACCGTGGTTCCTAAAAGGGGTAAAACAGGCAACAGAAGACCCAGGCAAATCCCCTCAGGTCCACCCCCCTTTATCCCAAAAGAGGTAAAATACAAACAGATAAACAGACAAAACAGAAGACCCAGGCAAATCCCCTCAGGTCCACCCCCCTTTATCCCAAAAAGGGGAAAACAAGCAAGACAGAACCCCAGGCAAATCCCCTGCAGGTCCACCCCCCCTTTATCTCAAAATGGGGAAACAGGCAAACAATTCAAACACAATTCAAACACACCCAGGCAACAGATAGACTAAAATGCAGGTAAACAAATGAGTAACGAGACACCGGGCAAGATATTACCTGTCTTTGATGTCCTCCCGGGAAGCAGTCACAGACACGTGGACGGGTCAATCAAAGGGGCCGGAACGTACCGGTGGCTCTGCAGAAGTCTCTACCGTGTATCTGGAGGTGATCAATCTCCCTTCCTTCCCCCTGGATTCCTCCGTCCACCCTTGTCTTCCTTAGGACGGCTCACCGGCCGGACATAGCCCGATGCCCCACGTTGGGCAGCCAAGTTGTTATGGTACTTTTTAGCAGTAAACCAAAATGTTTAAATGTCTATCTGTTCCTGTCCAAATCAATAAAATAAATTGCGTATATACGCTGAAGTAATTAAGTCTGACACACAAGGTTCAGGTTAAAATAACTTCGAGAAAATTTATTGGCAAGTGATTAAAAAGTGGACGCGCAGGTCCTTTTAAGAGACATTTTACGTCATCATTGATTATTAGAATATCAGTAAATAAACATCATTAATTGGATTAATTGTCAAGTGTCGGGATTAGTGTCCACCTATCAATATTATTAATTGGCTCAAAAGACTAAGTGGTTAATCCCGTGTCCACCCACCAAGAGGTTGGATTGTTCTGGACACGGGTGGGGGACAAGGGGTCTTGAGCGTCATTTTACACGGTCGGTGATCTCAGGCCTCGTGGCCAGGTGCAAGGTCTCTTATGAATAGAACATTTCATTACTACTGTGTTCGCATGGCCTTCAAATTATACTATGTTGCAAATCTAAGGGAAAGTCAGCAATTCCTGTGTTAATCATGTCTTTATAGAAAATACAGTCTTTGTTCTATTGTATTAGATGTGCTGGGAAATTCTGTCATGTAAGGTGATTTTAAAATGAACAAGTTAGGTTATGAGGACAAAATGGAAGATTGAACAAGTCAGGTTAGGAGGACAAAATGGAGGATTGTCACAGTATAAAGTTAAAATGGAGTTAGTGCAATAATTGAATACAAGTACAATAAGGTTTTTTAAATAATCCCACATCAGTGACACCTTGGCCACCACCACGTGGGAGGCCCACAAATGTTTCATGAGAGGCCACATAATCCAAATGGCCACAAAAAAGAAAAAACATACCCAGCGACAAATAGCTGAACTCCTCAAGGGCATCGGGGATATAGAAGCACGGCACAAACGTACACTCGCTGACGAAACGTACACCGAATTGTTGGAGCTCCGAGGCCAGTTGCAGGCATTGCTGGTCAAGAAACATTACCGGCAACTACAGAGATCGAAAGCCTTCTATTATATACATGCTTTTGGCCCGCATGCTCAGAGGACACCAAACGCTGGCGCAAGTTCACAAGCTAAAACTAGCCGGGGGTAGAACGACTCAGCACCCTGAAACGATAGCGAATGAGTTCCAAACATACTATACCCAACTGTACAACCTGCACCTGCAGCCCTCCACGATGTCAGCACACACAAGGAAAAGAGAGATCCAACAATACTTGACACGGCACCTCGCCAAACACGTAACACGAGAAGAAGCTGAGCTCATGGACGCCCCTATCACGGAGGAAGAAATTAAGGCAGCAATCAAAACAACAAAGACAGGCAAAGCTCCAGGACCCGACGGGTTCACACTCGCATATTATAAGAAGTTCGGGGACACGCTCATCCCAAAATTAGCTGAAGCCATGAACGCAATCACGAGGGGCAACGTACTCCATGATGACACTCTAGCGGCAGTCATAACCATCATCCCCAAACCAGGGAAGGACCCAGAGCTATGCAGCAGCTACAGACCCATCTCTCTTTTAAACATTGACCTAAAATTATTCACCAAAGTCCTTTTGAGCCGTCTCAACTCGTTCCTTCCCAGACTGGTGCACCCCGATCAGACGGGCTTTATCTCGGGCAGGGAAGCTCGCGATAGTACACTGCGGGCCCTCTCCATCCAGCACCTCGCCAAACGCGTTGGGGACCGACTGCTACTCCTATCTACTGACGCAGAAAAAGCTTTCGACAGGGTGGACTGGACATACATGTCAGAGCTTCTCAAGGAGATGGGGTTCGGAACCAATCTACTCACCTGGATCGCCGCAATATATAGCCGGCCGAACGCACAAGTCAGGGTAAATGGGGCGTTTATGATACCTTTCCCAATCCGGAACGGGACGAGACAGGGGTGTCCCCTGTCCCCGCTGATATTCGCCCTAACGTTGGAACCCCTGCTCGAAGCCATACGGAACAATGGAGACATTAAGGGTTTCCATTACAGAAAGACGACACACAAAACAGCAGCATACGCAGACGATATGTTGTTCTTAATCCAGAATTTCCCTCTCTAGCCTGCTACGAGAATTCGAGAATTTTTAAATTAAATCTATCAAAATGTGAGGTACTCAACATATCGATACCTAACGACGAAAAGATAGCCTGCGTACACAATTCCAATTCCACTGGTGTGAGTCCAGGATGAAATACTTGGGAATATGGCTCACCAAGGACCCACAAGACCTATACCCATCGAACTTCGTACCGCTCCTCAACACGATACAGCGAGACCTGCGCAATTGGAACTCCAAACACATATCATGGCTGGGACGCATAGCTGTGGTGAAAATGAATATCCTGCACAGATTGCTCTATCTATTTCAAACATTACCAATGACGATACCCGTAGCGTATTTCTCCTCCCTTAGATCAGCGATAATCAAATACGTGTGGAGAGCCCAGCGACACAGAATCCGACATGAAACACTGTGCCTCCCACGACACCGGGGGGACCTTGCACTCCCGGACGTGAAAAAATACCATCAGGCCACAGCACTACAACGTATACTTGAGTGGCACTCTTGCCCTCCGCAAAAACAATGGATCCCGCTGATGGAAGCCGGAGGCCAAATGCCCACACAAGAGGCGGTATGGGGCACCAAGTCCACAGCCCGGAAGGAACTAGACAGAATGTCACCAATGACACATACCTTGCGTACGTGGGCCAACCTGAGACGGGCACATCACATATCCCCGACCCCAAGCCCTATGATCCCACTCACTAATAATAGCTCACTAGGAGGAGGCCTCACGGCCAGAGCATGGGGCATTCTGGGAGAACAGGAACAGGATTACATCCCATTGCTCTCGGTCCTGAACGACACTGGCCTAAAACCACTCTCAGAACTCACTGATAAGCGGCCTCCGACCTTTCAGCAGTCGTTTCGATACACCCAATTGAGACACTACTACCACTCGATGGTCGATAAAGCAGCCCTACACAGGGCCATAATGCCATTTGAGAACTTATGCCTAACCAAAACTAGCCTAGATAGAGCAATTTCCTATCTCTACCAATACATCCTCGTGGGAGAGCACAAGGAAGTACTCACATTCAAGGCGCAATGGGAACACATTGTAGGCCGGGAGATTGCTTCAGCCCAGTGGGAAAAAATCCTCATCCTACACCATAAATCCTCAGTGAGTTCCCGATACCAAGAAGTCAACTATAAACTCCTGTCCCAATGGTATAAAACTCCATCACGCCTACACAGGATATTCCCCAACATCTCGGACGCGTGCTGGAGGTGCGGAACTGGAGAGGGCAACCTGAGACATATCTGGTGGGACTGCCCACACATACAGCCGTTCTGGAACCAAGTCAGTGAAAAAATCACGGAGATACTCCGGGAAACGATCCCCTTGGACATAGAGCAATACTTGCTACATTCAACACCGTGCCCAATCTCAAGATATAAAAAATCTATATTAAGACATCTACTGGATGTGGCCAAGGCACCTATACCCGCAATGTGGAAGCAGACACAACCCCCCACGATGACCCAGTGGTATGACGGAGTGGAAGAGATCTGATCGGCGGAGAGCATGAGGGCACTCCTCATGGGACAGAGCGAGAAGCATGTTGAACGGTGGGGGCCGTGGTTGGGGTACATCGCCAGGAGAGGGTGGGGGCGGCGGGCGCCCCGGTCCGGCGAGTGGAGGGAGACGTGAGATGCACACAACTGACACAGGTGTAACTTCCAGAATGCAGTCAGACACTTAGCCGACAGGGGACAGAGAGTAAAGCCCAATACACAGGCCACAGGAATCGATCGAGAACGGCTAACTGTCCGAAGATCGGACGCACGGGGAGACGGGGGGATACTGAGGACGACGGAAGTACAGCATAATGCCTCTGAGACACAATGGGGGATGGGGGGGGGCCGAGGGGGCGCACTCACAAAGGAGATACACACATCAAAATGAACCCAATAGGGCATAGAGTCACTCCAGGAATGGCAACTAATCCTAGAACAGAGCAAAACTTGCGCACCACTAGACCGTGGCCGCCTCGGAGGCCCCACATCCCGCCGGACAGATATATTATAACCACAGATAAGCGATCAACAGAGAAAACATAGTCCCCCCCTCCCGGGCGTCCTGACGGCTCGACCCCAGAAACATAGATATATGTGCAGGACTAATAGGCAACTACCGCCTAAATTGCGGACACTAATCGACCGACAAACCATACCAACAACAAAATATAAAGTATAACCATACAAAGCACACAGATGAAGGTGTAGCTGACATCATATAGACCTCACAACACAGATAAGTACATCGATGCAGGGCCGAGCGCTAGGCTCACAAGTACATGCCCACACTACTCGAACAACAAATTCTGACCGCGGCATCAGACAGATGACGACGCACAGAATACAACTGGATAGGCCTGGTCAAAAGAGAGACCCACGCGACCTTTAGATCTATACAAAAAGTTTACATGTTTTCATATTATCTGTTTACTATCCAGGTTTCATAGAGACCTGCGCGTCTCACCTACATCCTATATTGTTATCTTGGAGATCTGCGCATCTCATGAGACCAATTGTTATAACCCACGAGTTATTGATTACCTCCTTATATGAAGTGTCAAATGTTATATCATGTGAAAAACTCTTTATTCTTCAATAAAAAGAGATTTATAAAAAAAAAAATAACCTACTAAGCCCTCAGTGAATACAATACCCCACTCCCTCTAGCATGTAAGCTCATTGAGCAGGGCCCTCAACCCCTCTGTTCCTGTATGTCTAACTCGTCTTGTTAGAATTATGTGTCTGTTAGTCCACCCATTGTACAGCGCTATGGAACTTGCTGGCGCTATATAAATAATAATAATGCCTTGGCATCCCAGGCGCTGACTGACTACTGGGAGAAAAACCCATATTTAAATAGGTTTCCCACCTATTCTATATATTTACTAGCAAAACTGCCAGCACAATGTATAGATAACATATTATGCTCAATCAGATGAGGATATGTTGTTTGTGTGTGATATTGAGATTATCAGTTTGTATGAACCATATCTAACCTGTTGTTATGTGCACCATGGTACAGCATTGTGGGAGGCCATTTTTAATAAAGTTTACAGTTATGAAGACATGTGCTTGATCTCCTTATATAATGAAGATAAAACAGTTTGGGGCATTACTGGTGCCTTTAAGTTTACATTTTAGGCTGTAACAGCCAGGCTGGAAAAGTCAATGTTTTTAGTTCAGCTGTTTTACCCGAATATTGTACAATTCACACTTTATCCAGTTACTCTGCCACATTGGGTTAATAAACACTCTGGTTCCCCCAAACTCCGGCCCTCCAGATGTTGCTGAACTACAACTCCCATGATTCTACAAATTAAATAGATAGGCTGAGAATCATGGGAGATGTAGTTCAGCAACATCTGGAGGGCAGGAGTTTGGGGAAGCCTCTAGTTCAGGGATAGGCAACCTTCGGCACTCCAGATGTTGCAAACTACATCCCCCATAATGCTCTTACACCCATAATGCTGGAAAAGCATCATGGGAGGTGTAGTCCAAAACATCTGGAGTGCAGAAGGTTGCCTATGCCTGCACTAGTTTAACATATCACAGCCAGCACTGCACCAACACATCACAAGCATTTGGTCAGCACTTTCAACAAGTCCATTGTAGGCCAATTTATCGAACGGAGCGCGCTGATTCGCTATCTCACATGTCAGTCACTGAGTCACGGCCTATCAGGACGCGCTGTCACCGTCGAATGATTGACAGCTCATTCAACCTATCGGCTGCACTCAACGACTACGGCGCTTGGCAAAACACTGTCAAATTTGACTTGCTCGGCGTGGCCGAAGTCCCGCCTCCCGGCCGCTGGGCTGTCTGTGAGTGACAGCCAGGACCCAGGGGACGCCCCCCCCTCCCTTGAGAGAGGCCCAGCCTGTGGAAGCATACGACGCGCTTTTGTCCTCGCGCTCCTCCTTTATCCCATTGAGCGGGCGGTTTAGTGGGCGTGGCCAAGACCGGGAGCGCTCACGCACGGCGTCCCGCCGCTTCAAGGGCTCGAGCCAGTGCGCGCGCCCGCCTTCCTGCTCGGCCGCGGAGACAGCAACTCGGGGGCTCCTGCGGGCTGCGGCTGGTCTGGCGGAGCTGAGGCGGTAGGCCCCACCGGACAGGCGCGGGAAACAGCGTGAACATCGGCAGCCCAGGCGCACACAGCAGCCGCCGCCATCATGGCCAGCGCCTCGTACCACATCTCCAACCTGCTGGAGAAGATGACGTCCAGCGACAAGGACTTCAGGTGAGGCGGGGGCCAGGCGGGGGGAGTGAGGGGATTACAGTCCGGGCGGAGGGCCGGGTGTGGGACTTAAAACAGACCTCTGTCAGGGGGTGCGGCCTAGCTGTCACCAACTACCTGCCTTCTGGGCCACCGCGAGCATGACTGGGCCTCCTCCTCCTGTCAGTCATAGCCCACTATACAGAGATACTCACTATACAGAGCGACCCGTACTATACAGAGAGAGGCCCCCACTATACAGAGAGAGGCCCCCACTATACAGAGAGAGACCCCCACTATACAGAGAGAGACCCCCACTATACAGAGAGAGACCCCCACTATACAGAGAGACCCCCACTATACAGAGAGAGACCCCCACTATACAGAGAGATACTGACTATACAGAGAGAGACCCCACTCTGCACAGAGATACTGACTATACAGAGAGAGACCCCACTCTGCACCGCTCACTATGCAGAGCTATTCACCAAAGTGTGAATCAGTGTCTAGTTTCAGGCCCCAATAGCCCAGTTGGAACAATTTATCCAAGCTAGCTGTGTTTGCAGTTTGGCTGTTTTTTTTAAACCTAAAGTTTTAAAATTTACTTTCAATTCCTAACAGTTTACATTTTTGTGAACGAGCTGGTATCTGTCTTCTCCAGGACACATATATTAGTCACCACTAAAATTTGTTGTAACGGAGCTCCCTGTACCCCTGACTGGGAACCTCTGCCAAGGACCGCTTCCTAGCTGGTGCAGGGTACAAACCACAGCGCTTCTGCCCACAGTCACTGTGGCTTGACTGGGGTCCTGGAACCGCTCCCTCCTGGAGCTGAATGGGGAACTCTCTCTATCCACCCCCAGGCATTGGACGACACTCAGTCCCGGGAGCTCTAGTCCTTACAAGGACTTTCCCCATTGAATCCTCCACACTGGCAGTGATTAGCTCTTTCCCCTCTCAGTAACCAGACGACACATAGTTCTGGGAGTACAAGCTGGAATGATTTAAACTGGCCAGATGGCCTGCTTTTATACAATTTCAGACACAGTTAAGCACGCCCCTGACACTCCCACACAACCAGGATAATCCCTCTACCTGGACCTGAGAGGGGACTAGTTACAAGTTACAAACTCCTCCTCTGTGCCTGACAGATAATTGAGTCAGGAACTGAACTCCATTATCTCCAGGCACAGAAAAACGTACAATATTACAAAACCCCAAAAGACCTTTAAAACACATACAAACACCACAAAAGTTACATCACCTGATAGCCCCGATCTAGGTGACCAACATATCCAAAAACCACCCAGATTGGTTCAGGGGCTTGAAATTTCCCTGGAAGTCATAATTTTGACCGACTGTTCCATGAAATCAAAGCTAACGGTCGGTCAAGTTCGGTAATTTAAAAACAAACTACCGAACGGTATCTATAGTTCTCCCCTGGAACTTGTTTACTTTGTTCGTCGGAGCGTTTCCACTGAACAGTGCACTTCTAAGCCGCATAGAATCGAACGCAGGTGATGATGGAAGTCCAGCGGTGCTCAGGAGTTTGTATCCAAACGACCAAACACCGCTGCCTGCGTTCATGTGAACAAGGTGGTCATTCATATGGATTGCGGCCACCCATACCATTAGAACACTGCTGGGGAACTTGTAACAAGGTGTCAGTTGGGCTTAACAAGCTCCCGATGGTCTCTGGTTGATGCGGTTGTTTGGTTCTTGAACAACATAATCTTAAATCACACGAACAGAGTAGTTTGCAGGGTATTTTGTATGGCCCATATTCCTGCTGCAGGAGGCTGGCTAGCAGGCTCCTCCAGGAGTTTGTGGCAAACGACCAGACCACAGGGCGTTTGTCACACTTGTCATTGTAATTTATCTTGGTTATCAGTAGTATAGACTACATCAAGTTTTGTCACTTCTGGTCATCAGGGGATTTCTTTATTTTGCCATCCCTTTTATACCAGGCTGGTGAATGTCAATTCTGTGCATACGACACTCTCAGCTAATTTCCAATGGGATCAACTTGCGGCTTTGGCTGCTGGCAGAAGCCAGATGTCTTCACTGGTCACTTTGGACCCAGTTAAGAGGGCAAACCGTTGCAAAATGGTTTGCTTCATTACTGGGTAATAGGGTCAGCAGGCTGGAGAGGTGCTTGGAATAACCCTGTAATGCATTTGTTTGTTGTTAACTTAAAAGTACACTATAGTCACCTAAATTACTTTAGCTAAATAAAGCAGTTTTAGTGTTTAGATCATTCCCGTGCAATTTCACTGCTCAATTCACTGTCATTTAGGAGTTAAATCACTTTGTTTCTGTTTATGCAGCCCTAGCCACACCTCCCCTGGCTATGATTGACAGAGCCTGCATGAAAAAAACAAAACTGGTTTCACTTTCAAACAGATGTAATTTACCTTAAATAATTGTATCTCAATCTCTAAATTGAACTTTAATCACATACAGGAGGCTCTTGCAGGGTCTAGGAAGCTATTAACATAGCAGGGGATAAGAAAATCTTAATTAAACAGAACTTGCAATAAGGAAAGCCTAAATAGGGCTCTTTACAGGAAGTGTTTATGGAAGGCTGTGCAAGTCACATGCAGGGAGGTGTGACTAGGGTTCATAAACAAAGGGCTTTAACTCCTAAATGGCAGAGGATTGAGCAGTGAGGCTGCAGGGGCATGTTCTATACACCAAAACTGCTTCATTAAGCTAAAGTTGTTCAGGTGACTATAGTGTCACTTAATTTCTTAAAACGGAGGGTTCATTGTATTATTTTGTATGTAGTCCAGCCAAAACAGAATAGCATCAGTTTAAGCTAAAATGGCTGCTTTTAAAAATATTCCAAACACAGCTTTAGTCACAACTTGGCCATTTTAACTAAAAAATAAAAAACTGCTATGTTTGCATCTGAAGGGTTAACACCTGAGGGACCTGGCACCCAGACTACTTCATATAATGGAATGAAGATTTGGGTTGCCTGAACAAAGACTACTTGAGGATTTTATAGATTGGTTGGAGGGTTATGCATAATGCTTAGCGTTATAATATGGACATAATACAGGAATATAAGGTAAGCAGAGTATTGAGTATCAAGCAGAAACATTGCACATACTGATTCCTACCACAATGACTACTTCAAATCACTGAAGTGGTCATGGTGGTTGGAGTAACCCTTTGATGATTATTCTGTGGTGCAGGAAGAGTTGACGTGAATATGTCTAGCCAAACGATGCTATTGCCTAGTATGGGGTAGGCAACCTTCAGCACTCCAGATGTGGACTACATCCCCCATAATTCTTTTACACCCATAATGCTGACAACGCATCATGGGAGGTGTAGTCCAAAACATCTGGAGTGCCAAAGGTTGCCTATGCCTGGCCCTAGTACCTGCAGCCTATCATTTTAGTGCATGCTTGCACCACCCAGATGTTTATATGGATGAGGAAGCATAGTTCTTCATGATCTCAGGCAGAAGGTGTGTGCTTATGTGATTTTCCTTGAACTCTCATTTCCCTACCTCATAATTATTTTTACAGTCAAATGCCAGACCCACAAATACAGCTGTATTTTATTTATTTATTAAAGTTTTTACGGTACAATTTTCAGGTTAGCTAGAAACACTTTTGGGAGGGAAAATTGTTTGTCTTTAGCACAGGGGTGTCCAAAAGGTAGATCCCCAGATGTTTTAGATCTAAAACTCCCATGATGCCTTTGCATGGCTTCTGAATGGCAAAGCATCATGGAGGCAATAGTTTTAAAACATCTGGGGCTCTACCTTTTGGGCACCCCTGCTTTAGCAGATTCTTTGATGGACGGGTGTTATCTGGGCTAACACCTCCAGTGTTAATTTTTTGCATTGTGACAAAAAACAGCTTCAGAATGGTTCTTTAAAATAAATAAAACTGAAACTAAAGTCTCCTGCACCATAACCACTCTAAGAAACCATAGTAATCATGGTGCTTGGAGCAGTGGTTATTTACCTCACAGAACACATCCAGTTTTGCAATCTATTGAAATTATTCCTCTAGCTACACAGGCTACCTAGGTCCTATAGGCAACTTCAATCAGTTTCAGGATAAATAAAACCACTGAACCTTTCCTAACACTCAAAACCCAGCTTCTCTGTTGCAGCTGAGCTAATGTGGAAGATTGCTATATCCAAACAATTCCATCCAATTTCGGTTATCCGTGATAGGCTGTTAGTCCAGCTCTGGCTGTAAAAACCTGGGCTGATTTTGTGCAAAAAATGCAATGTGAAAACTTGATTTTCAGCAGAAGCAAAGTGATCTCAAAACGTTGACCTAAATTGGACGCTGAAATTAGCATGACATGCCATACGGAAGAATTTTAAAAAGCCTTGGTTCAAAGAGAAGGTTAAACAGTCCTCTAGTGCTTATGTTATGGACAGCCAATAAAGGCAATTCCCCTTTGAGAACAGTCTGACTTGGTTGTTAATCAAATTCTGCTTCTAGAAAGTATATGCCGTGCTACCGCACTAGCCTCTCAATGCTTCCCAATGATGAAGCATTGCATTGGCTGAGATCATGAAGACAGAGCAGCAAGGAAGTAAAGGTAAGTAAAACTCACGAACCCTAACGGGGGAGGGGGAATAGATCTAAATAGGTAAAGAAACACTATATCTATATTCCTAATGGTATAGTTTTTTTAATAGCAGGTGCTGTTGCAAATTATCTAGCAAGGAATTTGCCAGAACTTGTTTGAATAATGTTAAAGTGAGATTACACTGTCACATGAATTCCTGGTTGATGGTTTTAGCAGTTTAATAAGTAATGCATGTATTGGTTCCTCAGAATACAAATCAGACTGTTTGTTAAAGCTGCTTGTGGCCTTAAAGGAATAGTACCATAGCTACAACTCCTGGTTCCCACAAAGAACCCACACTTCATCTGGTCTTCTCCAGAAGTAGGTACCAGGTTGCTCTATAGAACAAAGCAGCACTATGATCCCTGAGGAATTTCAGCCAATAAGTGTGGTCCATCTACAGCGCTACAGACACATTTGGTATCTGCTGCTGTAGATGACCAGATGTGGGTAATGAGACCTAGGTAAGTTTTCAAAGTTTGACATCTTATTGTGAGACTCAGCAGGCTGTGGTGGTTATGGTGTTTCAAATGTTACTTTAGCCCCCTGTGTGTGTGCAGAATTCCTCCATAGGTGCATGAGTGTTCTTGGAGCATCAAAGTGTCTAAGTTGGCCTCAACACAAACATGCAGCAGAGGCAGAGATAAGTGCATTTCTTGATGCACTATTTACCCAAGAAATTGCTTCAATCATATGCAAAGTTCAGGGAATGAGGAGTTGTCCCTTTCAAAGAACTGGCCTTTCCATTTTAAACTTGATTCCTTGATTGAGTTTAGTCTTGTTCTACTTTCTTACAATATCAATAAAAACTATTTTGCAGATTCATGGCAACTAATGACTTGATGACTGAGCTTCAGAAGGATTCAATCAAACTGGATGATGATAGTGAGAGGAAAGTGGTAAAGATGATTTTGAAGCTACTGGAAGACAAAAATGGTGAAGTTCAGAACCTGGCTGTAAAATGGTAAGGAAAATTGTATTCCTTATTCACCTGGTAATTCCTTAGTAATAAGTCATTATTAATGAAAGTGTATTTTATGTGTGTGGTGTTGGCCCTGTGTTTCACACTCCTTTTTAATGCTAACTGGTGTTTATCTTAACTTGAACCTTCTTTGACACTTTCAGAGTTATTCTTTAGTTTCAGAAAGGTTTTTTAAAATGTTTCTTTATTGGACAATTCGGGTGGTTTATGGACTAACCAGATTTTTGCACGTCTAGTTTAAAGGGACACTATAGTCACCAGAACAACTACATTAAGCTATAATAACTCCCTTCAGGCGAGAGAAAAGGCAGTGTTTACATCCCACTCCTTAGATGGCCACTCAAGAGGATTCCTGGCTCAGGGCTGCACAGTAGGCAGCCCTGCCGTTCAGCGTCCCCACTCTCTGCATGGAGACGCAAATTTTTTCTTATAGAGATGCAGTGATTCAATGCATATCTATGAGGATGTCCTGATTGGCCAAAACGACATTTGGCCCTGTCCCATGCTGGTTTTAGCTAAAAATCGGCCATTTCGATGATGTCACAAAGGGGACGGATAGGGTAAGCATTGGATTGGCTAAAAATCGGCCATTTCGATGTCACAAAGGGATCGGAGCCAGCGCTGGTGGACCAGCGCTAGAAATAAGGTGTTTTATACTTTTATATGAGGTTGGGGGGGTGGGGGGGCAGCCGCATAAATGGTGGGTTAAACACTATAGGGTCAGGAATACATGTTTGTGTTCCTGACCCTATAATGATCCTCTAATGATACTGTTTTTTGTACTTTTTTCATAACTTCATAACTGTACTTCTTTTGTTACTTTTTTTTTTTTTTTGTCTAGTCTTGGTCCTCTTGTAAGTAAAGTAAAGGAGTATCAAGTGGAGACTATTGTAGATACCCTTTGTACCAACATGCTTTCAGACAAGGAACAATTACGTGATATATCTAGCATTGGGCTGAAAACTGTAATTGGAGAGCTTCCACCAGCATCCAGTGGTAAGACATTGCTTCTTAACAATATCTAGATTTCTGTGCAGTTTCCATGTAGAACAGTATCATTTAGCACATAAATAAAATTAGTTGCAAGGCAGTGTGTTGCAGACTAAGCGAAGATTCAAGGTTTTCTTCCTTGTTTTAGCTGTTTTTATAGAATTGTCTTTATATGAGTAAATGTGGATTGTTAAGCTGTACACATGCAATGCCAAACTGCTGAATTCTGTTTATTTAAAGTTGTAAAGCACTGTAAAAAGAACTAAAGCATTTTCAAATCTCTTATCTGCATTTTTTAAACAGAATACAAATCTTAACCAAATTTAATTTTACGTTTAATTCACTTAAAAAAGCTGACTTAAGGGGGGCAGAGCTTGACCATCGAGCTAAACAGACGCCATTCAGACAGGCTCCTCTGTAAACTGGCACAATCAAAGGAAAATCTCACTACCTTCAGCCAATCCAGCTACCAACAACCACCAGCTAGACTCCCTACCTCCTCCCGAGCCGAAAGATGCCATTCTTAGCTGCTTCCACCCAGCTAAAGCAGAGGCGGAAAACCGGGGCCTACCCCACGCTGACACTCCCAGACCTGGAGAAAATATTCAGCGGCTACGAAGCGCGACAAGCGCGGGAAGGATCCTCCCCACAAAGATCAGACCAATCTGCACATAAGCCAGCCATGGGTCGCCGATCACAGCGACCACAAACCGCAGAACAATGCAGGGACATAGGGGCCATTCTCCAACTAAAACTACTCCCGCGGACACCCCGCACCTAGCAACTCACTTCACTAAACGGAGCAACCGGAGACGGCAACAACCCTGGAAGCCCAAATAGAGCAGCAACTCCAACCCAAACCTCCAGCAGACATGACCCCAACGTCTAGACACAACGTGAAAATCTTCCTATTGGAATTCGACAAAATTCTGGCGGCAGAACTGGCCCCCATCAAAAACGACATCACAGCCACCACAAACAGGGTGCACGCATCCGAAAAACACATCACAGACATACAGACCCACCTAGCAGAACTCCAAGACTCAGTGCAACAAGTCTGGGCACAACAAAGAGCCGTGATGGCACAGCAGACAGCCATGGAGGAACGCCACTGGCGCACAAATATAAAAATAAGGGGCATCCCGGCAGCCATTTAACAAAGCGAACTGCCGCACTACACAAGACTCCTACTGGACACTATTTTACCCCATGCCACAGTAAATAGGACGGTCACGAAGGAGATATATCGCCTACCTACACCAGCAAAAGTGCTACTCAGGTGCCCATCTGTCCACAACAAGATACAGATCATGTCAGTGTTAAAAGGTAACACACCTCTGACCTTTGAGGGCGCTAGCCTGACATTCTACCAGGACCTTACAAAATCTACCCTCATGTGGCGCAAAACCTTCAGCACCCTCACTAACGGACTAAGAGCGGCAGGCATAACTTATAGATTGGGAGCAAACTGATCCCTGGTGAACAATGGAACCCAACACGCACTCACCTCAATGGAGGAGGCACCCACGCTCTTCGAGACCCTGGGACCGGAGCTCCCGACTGCTGACTCATCCTCGATACCCTCTACTACCAACTGGGACCCAGAACGCACCACACCATTTGTCCCAAGGAACGGAAGCCACTGGTCCCTGGAACCAAGATAGCGTCAGGGGACTGGCTGACAATGAGGCACTAGCACCAGCGGAAAGAACACTTCCCCAGCACCTAACCTTGCTTTAAGTCTAAAGACTGCAAAGTTATATTAACCACGTATGGTTTTTCTTTCCTCCTCAACCTCTCTGTTAAACTATCTGATTATACTTGAGGTTACTACACCTTATTATTTCAGTTGATGCTGTTCTACTACTTAACAAATATCTCATAAATAACCCATGACGAACCTAAACTTGACATGGACCGTAACTGTCTGACGCTACACGCTCAGTAGGGCCCATTCCCACACGACAGATCGCTGGTCACACCTACGAGGCCAACAAACCTGGGACAGGATCCTCTAACAAACATGTAATAGAGCGACCAGCACACTCGTACCATAACACCCTCCACGCCCCCGCAACTCCCTTGATTAGGAGTTTATTTCACCCTAGGCATAGAATACAATCACGAAAATGAAGCTGCGACTTACCATCCACTCACTCCAGAAGGCACATATCTGTGCTCACTCACCTCTATGCCCATGAGACACTCTCCCGACAAACTGACACCCAAGTGTGCTATAACCATGGATACACCACCACCTATGTAGCCACCCAGCACACGGAACAAGGACACCAGGACAGACTAGGCGAACCACACTCACGACAAATAAATGTTACACATAGCAGGACCTCGATCCAAGTTTTCAGCATGTTAAAATTTTTATAAATGGTGCAGACACGCAAAATTGATTGTTACATATTGTTGATGTAATATATCGGAACCTCTCTCATGCAATATACTGTTTTATGTCTATGTAATGCACCGAAAAATAAAGAATTTATAAAAAAAGTGACTTAAAACACCACTTTTTAGGGGACATCAATTTTATAAAATTTCAAAGCGCATCTGGCCCTGTCTTGGGTATTTGCATAATTTCCAAAGACATCCGGTGACATTGCCGCTGGGGGAGGCAAAAGTCAGGTTAAATTACCTGAACCGGTCCCCAGACCTCTTCAGGAGCCCATGTAAGCACTTCGAAATCTATGGAGGGTCACGCAAGACAATGGGATAGTCTTTTCTTTTTTGAATGCACAATTCCTTATAAGATCTAATCATGTAATTCAAGTCCCAAAAAACGCCTGATATATACTGCTGTTGAGGCCCTACAATGTTGGCAGGTTAAAATGGATTGTTCTGTGGATACTGCAACAATGCAACAGGCGCTAGTGAGGACCAAATGAATAATAATAAAAAAGTGCAACAGTTATTGGCTAAAATTAACGACCAGTTTTTGTGTCCGCTGTCACTATGGGTTAAACATTGGTTTTGTTATTGTCTACAAATTACCTGATATTTAAGCTTGAATTTTACTTTAACCATTGCAAGTTTTTTCATTGCAAAGACGACTCATGTAATTTTTACCATTATTTAGGATCTGCTCTGGCTGCAAATGTTTGCAAAAAGATTACAGGACGCCTTACAAGTGCTATTGCAAAGCAGGAAGATGTGTCTGTGCAGCTTGAAGCTTTAGACATTATGGCTGATATGCTTAGCAGGTGAGCATTACATTTTTGCTGAAAGCTACCAGAAGAAAATGCTTATTAATAAACATATTGCAGTGTGTGTGTGTGTGTGTGTGTGTGTGTGTGTATGTATGTATGTATGTATGTATGTGTGTGTGTATATATATATATATATATATATATATATATATATATATATAAACAAACATACAAAATGCACAATCCAGCGCACTCGCTTATTCACTAAAAAATAAATAGTTACCGTATATACTCGAGTATAAGCCGACCCGAATATAAGCCGAGGCCCCTAATTTTACCCAAAAAAACTGGGAAAACTTATTGACTCGAGTATAAGACTAGGGTGGGAAATGCAGCAGCTACTGGTAAATTTCTAAATAAAATTAGATCCTAAAAAAATTATATTAATTAAATTTTTATTTACAGTGTGTGTATATAATGAATGCAGTGTGTGCATATGAGTGCAGTGCGTGTATGAGTGCAGTGTGTGTGTGTATGTGTATGAGTGCAGTGTGTGCGCGTATATATTAATTGAATATTTATTTCCAGTGTGTGTATATAATGAATGCTGTGTGTGTGTGAGTGCAGTGTGTGTGAGTGCAGTGTGTGCTGTGTGTGTATATGAATGAAGTGTGAGTGTGTGTGATGCAGTGTGTGTTTGTGTTGGTGGGGGGTGGGCATTTAATATATTAATTATTTTTTATTTTTTTATATTATTTTTTTTGTATTATTATTTATTTATTTTTAATTATATATTTTTTTCGTCCCCCCTCCCTGCTTGATACATAGCAGGGAGGGGGGCTCCTTCCCTGGTGGTCCAGTGTCATTGGTAGTTCAGTGGGGGAGAGGGGGGCTGGCAGAGCTGTACTTACCTTTCCTGCAGCTCCTGTCAGCTCCCTCCTCCTCCGCGCGGTCTGTGCAGCTCCCTCTGTCAGCTCCCAGTGTAAGTCTTGCGAGAGCCGCAGCTCTCGCGAGACTTACACTGGGAGCTGACCGAGGTGCTGAACGGACCACCGCGGAGGAGGAGGGAGCTGACAGGAGCTGCAGGAAAGGTAAGTACAGCTCTGCCAACCCCCCTCTCCCCCCAGTCTGTATTATGGCAATGCAAATTGCCATAATAAAGACTATGACTCGAGTATAAGCCGAGTTGGGGTTTTTCAGCACAAAAAATGTGCTGAAAAACTCTGCTTATACTCGAGTATATACGGTAAATAAAATTATAATCTGTGAGATTTGAAATCATTGTTTAGTGAATAAGCGAGTGCGCTGGATTGCGTATTTTGTATGTTGTATATATTGGCCCCAGCAGCACCCTATAATGTATGCATGTTCAGGTGAGTGCAGCCCTCTCGGTTTTATATATATATATATATTTATTTATTTATTTATTTTGCAGGGATGCATTTGAGAAATGCCAGGCGTAGTTTGACCACGGCTCCTAAAAAATCGTAATAATGCATTTGAACTCTGTTTCGCCCACTTATATCTTTGAGTTTCAGTTCATAGATTGCTAAATAATTTTCTTTTATAAATTTAAATCTAGTCCTTTCATGGTATTAAATGGCAACTGTATAGAACCCTAAAAATACTCCATGTATGAGGTATTTAGTTTGTCCGTTAAGAAGAGCTTAATTTCATTGTTTAAAATTGTTGGAATGCTAGCCTAACTAGAGCTGTACTTCTATTAACATTAACACAAATAACAAATTAAGCTGCTTGACACTACATATGTGTGCAGCTGCTGTACAATATAAAGTATTGAAAGCTAGAGCTTTATTGGGAGCACACAACTTGTGACAGTACTCAGGTAATGGGAAGAATAATTAGCTCCAACATTGAAAGCCCCCTTACATTTGTTCTATATATTTGGCCAGACAAAGCGCCAAAGTATGTGTCTTAAATTTCACACACAACATTAGCATTACTTTCTACTTTCCCTTTTGACACCTAACCACAAGTGATTTATGAGGCTGTGTGCAAATTTAATAATATGGTATTAATTAATTTTTATTTTTATTCCCAGACAGGGTGGACTGCTAGTTAATTTTCATCCTTCAATTCTAAGCTGTCTTCTTCCACAGTTGACAAGCCCAAGACTTGCTGTAAGGAAAAGAACAATTATTGCTCTAGGTCATCTGGTTATGAGTTGCGGCAATATAGTTTTTATTGAACTCATTGAGCATCTTTTGGCAGAATTATCTAAAAATGATTCCATGTCCACAACGAGGACGTATATACAATGCATTGCTGCAATAAGCAGGCAGGCAGGCCACAGAATAGGTAAGTAATAATGCTTGACTTTTCTTAATTTTCTTGTTTCTGCTACATTTTTTTTGTATCTAAACGTATTCTAAAATTGCTGTTAACAGGTGAGTATTTGGAGAAAATAATTCCACTTGTGGTTAAATTCTGTAATATCGATGATGATGAGCTGCGAGAATACTGCATTCAAGCTTTTGAATCTTTTGTAAGAAGGTAAGGCGTTTTATTTGTAATGGTGCTTTATTCATTATTTTATGTAAATATTTGGAAGTGGTGGTTATATTTAATTGTGTTATTCGGTGCATCTTGTTCTAAAAGTAAATGGAGATCAAACTGAATCATTTGTGAAACTGTATAAAATTTATTAAAAATAAAAAAGCACCATCACTATTCCTCAGCCTTGTTTACTAAAACGGTGAAGACTCAAAGATCTGGCTGCCGTCTTGGCCTTCTAGCTATATATCAGAATAACCCAGACACAAATTTTAACTGCCTTCATGAAAACTTTATAAAATGGCATGATGCAGCAGAGGGTTGAAAAAGCCTTATCCACTACAGCCACCACATATTTTTTTTTAATATCATTTAAATCAGTGGGTTCCTATGTCATAACCCAAAACTTGATCCCCAAATTATTTCAGTGAGAAGCAGGATCAACAGGCCCCAAGCAACTCCACCACCTGTCAGTCAATCTTCAGCATAAACCTCTGCTTGTGGCTCAGATGTCTTTGGCAAGGATTGAGTAGCAGAGTGCAGGAGATCCCTGCTAATGCCACCACACCAATAAGTGTCCTTAAGCAAGTCACCTATCGATGTATATCTGCCTTACGCAAAATTCTCAGTAAGCGTGTTTGAGCAGGCTTTATTGACCTCTAAATAGCCCATTTCTATTATAGTAAAGCCCTGTGGGATATGTTGGCTAATGATAAATGCTAATGACAATGGTTTTCTAACAGGGTCAGATCGACACTTCATCCTTCTAAGGTCTCTTCTGATGTAACATTTATCTGTTTAATATTATCATCAAACCCTAAGACATCCTGTAAAACAAAGCAAAATATTTTAGTAAACATGTTTTCCTGGCCACACTTGTGCAGCATCATGTAGTAGGCATCCATAGACGGCATTCTCTCGCATTTGAAGAATATTGGAGGTGCTATGGCACAGATTATTTTCCGTTAAGAAGCCAACTGATAAGGATTGAGCAAATGCTCAAATACATTTGTCTAGTTACTGTTGCAAAACAGGGTTGCTTTTTTTTTTAATGACCTTACTGTACACGTATTTAGTACTAAATGGGTTATCAGAATAGTGGGGGAGCTTCCTGTATCATAACCTTTTCAAATCACAAGGGTTCTTCTCATACTTGGATTATGTAAATAGTTTTAATTTGAACAGTAAGTGTTTATTATTGTGGTTATACGTTGCTTTATTACAGGTGCCCTAAGGAAGTCTATCCTCATGTGTCCACAATAATAAACATATGTCTGAAGTACTTAACATATGACCCAAATTACAATTATGATGATGAGGATGAAGATGAAAACGCTATGGATGCGGACGGTGTGGATGATGATGATCAAGGTAATCCTAAAATGTACATTTTGTTCATAATGTGTCCCAATTGTATGATGGCTACATAGCCATATTATGTGCCCCAACCTGTTTAATGTATTAAAAATCTTTTTCGGTAGAGAGATACATTTTCAAAAAAGAACTTAAAACATTTAAAATTAAAATACTTCCCTTTATGAAATTATGCAATAGTCTCCTGATGTTTGAAAAAATTACTGTATACCAACACCACATGCAGACTTTGCAGAATGTGTCTATTTTATAGACGTGTGTGTGTGTGTGTGTGTGAGATTTCCTAAATATTGGAAGAAGTTTGGTAATGATGGTGAGTAAGTAGGGAGGGATGAAAGTTATTTATTTTTTTAAAGGAAATTCATGTAGTGCTTGGTATAGTTATGCATACATGCCAGACTGGCAGTTGGTAAAATAAGATATGCGAGAAATTGATGTGAGTGCTAGAGCTATGTACAATTTGCATATGGTAATGGTGCCCAGGGTGTCCCATAAGATTGTTCCCAGTGTACTTTAAGTGCATTTGAAAGGTTTCTGTAACATAGCCCTCTACTTAGCCAAGTATCTGCTTTTCACAAAACTTCCTGATTAGCCAAAGCCTCTGGGTACATGAGCTGAACTGCTGACCTGTTTCTGCTGCACAACCAATCAGTCTTCGTTTTAGTTTAGAAGCAAACAAAATAACTTAATGTTGTTATATTTATATATGTACGTTGTTTAATCAGTATATATGTGTTCTAGGTAGTGATGATGAATATAGCGATGATGATGATATGAGCTGGAAAGTGAGACGGGCGGCAGCTAAGTGCTTGGATGCTGTAGTTAGCACTCGACATGAAATGCTGCCTGAATTCTACAAAACCGTGTCTCCTGCATTAATTGCAAGATTCAAAGAACGTGAAGAGAATGTGAAGGCTGATGTTTTTCATGCATACCTCTCACTTTTAAAACAGACCCGGCCAGTTCAAAGCTGGCTTTGTGATCCTGATGCGATGGAGCAGGGAGAAACACCATTGACGATGTTGCAAAGTCAGGTCAGTATTATAATTCTTACAGTTAAAGAAACACTATAGGGTACGGAACATAACATGTATTCCTGACTCTATACTGTTAAAAGCCAGTGTTTACAGTGAAAAGTAAGCTGTAGTTGTTCTGGTGACTAGTGTGTCCCTTTACGTTAATATATTACATTGCTTTTTAAACACCAAATTCATAAACTTCTGAAGTATTATTTTGCATTTATACTGCATTATCTTTATAATGCATTAAAATAGTTCAAACAAAAAAACTAAAACTTTTACGTATTTGTACTAGTATATCTATACTCTACGCCCTTTTTCATTACACCAATGGTTCTTAAAGGGAAACTATTGTGTGTAAAAAAAAAAAAAAAAAAACAATTCTGAGAGAGTAGCATTGTGGACGAGAAGTGCTCTAAGAATTTGAGGCGATACCGTGCATGAACGCATCCACAGGTGGCGTGCTGAGTGACACATTCCGCTCATTAAATTTAACCTCCCCCGGTACAATGCAGGTGAGCTGACATACTGCATACATTGTACAGAGAGGATGGCCAACGTCTTCAAGCATTGCTTGAGGACATCCAGCATCAAAGAATGTCTGTCCCTGGTGTGCATGTGAAAGCTCCATCTAGTGGCTGTCATGGAAATGGCCACTACAGGTTTCTTTAGCTCTGCAATGAAAACATTGTTTCTCCAAAGCAGCAATGTTTTACATTGCAGACATTTAACAGGGGCACTAAACACAGACTCTTTTAACCTTATCTGTCAGGAACCCAAGTTACATACATGGCAAGAGTTTTTACCCATTCTTAAACTGTAATGTTTGCATGGTATCTTATTCTTTAATTGTACTTTAATATATGCTGGGGAAAAAAACCTGCTAAATACCTTCATTGCACTCTTCTCGTGGGGTTCTCTATTACAATAGGAAACGTAGTGGCACTATGGTAATCCATTTATTGTGTGTAGTTTCTTGTGGCCTGAAGAATGTTGTGTGCTTGGCCTGAGGGAACCAAAATATTAGCATTGGTGTAGGGATTGACCGATATTGATTTTTTGAGAGCCGATACCAATTTTCTGTGAACTTACAGGCCGATAGCCTATAACTTACCGTATTTTTCGAAAAGCGTTTTTTTATTTTTTATTAAGTGGTAATTGCACAAAATATACATGCCAGTTTTTCAAGAATATTTTTTTTTCAAGAATAATAGTTTTCAAGAATATTTGTGTGTAGTGAATGCAATGAGAGTATTTGATTAGTAAATACAGTGTGTGTGTGTAGTGGATGCAGTGTGCTTGTGTAAATATGTGCGGTAGGAACTCCCCACCCCTTACCTGTCTTAGTGCCCCCTTTCCTCTTAATATTCCTCTCCCTTCTCTTGTAGTGGTCCCCTCCCCTGTACCTTATAGTCCTCCCTTAGTGTTCTCCCCCCCTCTCCTGTCCCATATTCTTCTTTACCCCCCTTCCCTGTCCCATAGTGTTTTCACCTCTCTCTCTCCCCTCTTGGTCCCCGCTCCCAGGTGTCTCCTGGTAGCATGGCCAAGTGGAGCAGTCCGCACCGCGGTACAGGAGATTCAGTCTCATGTACCTGGCCGGACTGACAGGAAGTGCTTTCTCAGTCCGGCCGGGTACAGGAAACATAAGTTCCTGTACCGCGGTGCGCACTGCTCCATTCGTCCACGCTATACAGAGTGCCTGGCAGAAGGGAGCGCTGTGCGCCCACCTCCTGTCGGTCTCTCCAATCTAGTACCCTCCGAACCGGTGCGTCCTAAGACGGCTGCTTGTGCCGCCTTATGGGTGCGCCGGCCCACCTATTGATTATCGGTATTGCCTGTGATTATCGACCGATACTTACAACAAATCGGAATATCGGCCAATAATATCGGCAACACCGATAATCTGTCGATCCCTACATTGCAGATTTGTTTTTGGGTCCTCACTCAGGTGTTAAGAACCATTGCACTGCAGACTAATACCTTCATCCAGGGAAATCAGGAAGTCCTTGATTGTCCCTAAACCTCTTAAACTGTGGTATGCTATTTGCATAATATCCTAATGATCAAAGCCCAACAGATATGTTTTGAATCCCAGTGACCTAAATATATATTTAAGATAAGTTATGCAAATGCTCCACTGTCACAGCCTTGTGCATTAGGATATAGAGGTCAGGCTGAAATGTTGCTGTATAATCTACGTGTAACACTTCATGTGTGTTTGGATCCCCTTGTGTTCTTTGTATGCATAGGAGTTTGGCTCCAGACCAGTCAAACAGGAGGGTGTAAGCTGGAGACTTTATTCACATGAATAAGCTATTCAAATGTTTTCACGTTAGAAAAGCTATCCAGGGGATTTAGCTACAAAAATTACCGTTGACTGTGATGGTGACTTATGTAGAGAGATCGTTTAAGTTTTTCTAACAGATTGTTATTGGAACCAATAGCCCAATAATGTGTTGAATGTGATGTATTTTCTATGACTTCAATGACAATATTAAAATGTTTGTTACAGGTTCCCAATATTGTTAAAGCCCTACATAAACAAATGAAGGAAAAGAGTGTGAAGACTCGCCAGTGTTGTTTTAACATGCTGACTGAGTTAGTCAATGTGTTGCCTGGAGCTTTGACACAGCACATTCCAGTACTTGTGCCTGGTAAGTTTAAATTAATTATTATTATTTTTTTTTTTAAATCGGTCATTGATCAACTCTACTTAGACGTAATTTTAACTATGGCACTCCAAAGCTAGAGTATCACTTCTGATTCACTTCTGATTCAATTTGCTTTATGAATTCACTAATTCTGATAGAGCTGAAAACTTTGTCTGAGCTAAGCCTGGCGATTCAGGGCTTCACTCATTGGCTGAGAGCAATCAGCTGATGCACTCAGCCATTAAACTAGCCAAATGGAGCCAAATGCTGTTATGGTGCGTGGAGTATTTATTCTAGCCACTCTCTCATGCTAATTAACAACCTTAGGATTCATGCTACGTTATCCACTCTTCTACACACATCAAACTAGTTGTAAAATATTGCATGCACACATAACTTCCCGACCTAGTGTGTTATGGCACATGCATATGGCAACAATCCATTGAAATAGATTTACTCTGCTGTTTTGCTCTGTTAGTTTGCTCTGTTTACTCAGATTTTTGTTTTCTTCTTCCCTTGTATTTGTAGGTATCATCTTTTCATTAAATGACAAGTCAAGTTCTTCTAACCTGAAGATAGACGCTTTATCATGTCTTTATGTGATTCTTTGCAACCATTCACCTAAAGTCTTCCATCCACATGTGCAAGCACTGGTTTCACCAGTGGTTATCTGTGTTGGTGACCCATTCTACAAAATCACATCAGAAGCCCTGCTTGTTACACAGCAACTTGTTAAAGTAATTCGGCCCCTGGAACAACCTTCTTCCTTTGATGCTGCCCCATATATAAAAGACCTGTTCACGTGTACAATTAAGAGATTGAAAGCGGCAGATATTGACCAAGAAGTTAAAGAGCGTGCAATTTCTTGCATGGGTCAGATCATTTGTAGCCTTGGTGATAACTTGGGAAGTGATCTGGCAAATACTCTGCAAATTTTCCTTGAGAGGCTGAAGAATGAGATTACACGATTGACCACAGTAAAAGCTCTGACATTGATAGCTGGGTCTCCATTGAAAATAGATTTAAGACCAATCTTGGGAGAAGGTGTGCCTATTCTTGCCTCTTTTCTCAGAAAGAACCAGAGAGCTTTAAAACTTGGAACTCTTTCTGCTTTAGATATCCTGATTAAAAATTATAGCGACAGCCTGACTGCAGAAATGATCGATGCAGTGCTTGATGAGCTTCCACCTCTTATTAGTGAAAGTGATATGCATGTGTCCCAAATGGCCATAAGCTTCCTCACAACACTGGCTAAAGTTTACCCATCATCTCTGTCCAAGATTAGCGGATCAATCCTAGATGAGCTTATTGGGCTGGTGAGGTCACCATTACTTCAAGGAGGTGCACTTAGTGCAATGTTAGAATTTTTCCAAGCTTTAGTGCTGACTGGGACTTCATGTTTAGGTTATATGTACTTATTGCGCATGTTGACAGGTCCCGTTTATGCACAAAGTACTGCTCTTACCCACAAGCAATCCTACTATTCCATTGCCAAATGTGTTGCTGCACTTACCCGGGCATGTCCTAAAGAAGGGCCAGCTGTTGTTGGCCAATTCATTCAGGATGTAAAGAACTCTAGGTCCACAGATTCGATTCGGCTATTGGCTCTACTTTCTCTAGGTGAAGTTGGACATCATATTGATTTGAGTGGACAAGTAGAGTTAAAGTCTGTAATACTGGAAGCCTTTTCATCTCCTAGTGAAGAAGTGAAATCGGCAGCATCTTACGCATTAGGTAGCATTAGTGTAGGCAACCTTCCTGAATATTTGCCATTTGTTTTACAAGAGATAACTAGTCAGCCGAAGAGACAATATCTTCTACTTCATTCTCTCAAGGAAATAATAAGCTCTGCATCCGTAGCAGGCCTAAAGCCGTATGTTGAAAATATCTGGTGTTTACTTTTGAAACATTCTGAATGTGCCGAGGAAGGGACCAGGAATGTGGTTGCCGAATGCCTTGGGAAGCTTACCTTAATAGATCCTGAAACCCTCTTACCACGTCTTAAAGGATACTTGGCTGCAGGTATGTTAATTGTGTATTTTCTGTAAAGACATGCAAAGTTAACTTTTAAAAAATTTTTAAATCTATGTTCGTTGTTTGGTAGTGCAAGCAAACCTGATAGACATATGACATTCCACTAAAGTATGCTCGACATTTCACAGGATTATTATAGATATTGGTGAATGTCTGATTACAGCACTTTTAATGTTAAACGAGACACCACATTGGCTGAGCTACATGTCAGCAGTGAAGTGTTTAGGAATTTTCTGCATTACACATGCTGACATGGGGATATAATAGTGCCTCTTTGTGGAGGGGTAATTGGTCTCGCCAATTAGCCCCGGAGTTACAGAAAACAATAAACAATGCAGGGTGCTCAATATAGGTAGGTTGTCGTCCAACACCATCTTGTGAAGGCATCACTCTTGTATCAGTCCCCCATGTTTGGTCAGCTGACTCCCTTGGGTGATAAAGCTTCTGCACCTTCAGAGAGGGTTATACACTGGAACCGGATTCCCCTCGTGCCCAAAGCCTGCAGGAGTGCCGTCATCAGTAAACCACAGACTAGAAAAACTATTGCAGTCAGTCTGTCCCCTTCAGGAGGGGGATGAAGGATTGTGGTGGTAATCTCCGCTCTGCGCGGGTAATCTTCTGCCTACGTGGGTGATTCAAGTTAGGTAAGCCTCGTGTGCCGTTGGGCCCAGGCAGGTGAGTAGTCGATTGCTTAGGTTGTTTCCTTCCTTTTGTATTTATATAGCTAGTGTTCCTTTAAGTACGTTTATAAATCCACAAACAGACTTGGTATGCCAGTAGGGGTATTACAGGCAGTCTGATTTCCAACTGGCTTTGAGGATTTTGATTATTTTTAGTAATGGATAGTGTTGTATGTGTGTTTACATTTTCCCCCCATGTCTCTTTGAATAAAATCATTTGTATTATTACAACGTTTGTACTTTTATTTTGTTCTGTAGGGTCATCTTATGCCCGAAGCTCTGTAGTAACAGCTGTCAAGTTTACAATTTCTGATCATCCACAGCCTATTGATCCACTTCTTAAGAACTGCATTGGTAAGTGCCTGGACCATAAGCAGATGTGAGTTGTGTCCTCTAACTTGTATTGCACACCACACTACAAGCTTTTCCTTGCATGATGAGTGATTTTTATAATGTAACTGATCTATTTTGAAACTTGCTTTTAACACGTCTGCTAATTGATTAGGAAATAAGACAAATAAGGAAATTCAATGTTCCACCCAAAAAGTCCTGTCCTTTTTAAAGTTGACACAATATTCAGTAAACTTTTATAAGTCTAGAACAACCCAGTTATTCAAATGAATTTGTCATTTATGTAGTTGGCCGGTGGTTTACAATGATAAAGCAGTGGTTGTGAGAAGTGGTAATCTACATCTTCTGGTGACATTACGTCTCTAATGTTGTATAAATAAAACTAGTTATGAATAATACAAACATTATTGCTAGCTTAAACATTTCTTTTTAATAGGTGATTTTCTGAAGACGCTGGAGGATCCAGATTTAAATGTACGAAGAGTGGCCCTTGTAACATTCAACTCTGCAGCTCACAACAAGCCATCCTTAATCAGAGATTTGCTTGATTCGGTGCTTCCTCATTTGTATAATGAAACAAAAGTACGAAAAGAACTTATAAGAGAGGTTAGTTAACATTTAAATTAATGTACACATTTTGATGTGTTGCCGACTGCTTTGAGAACTGTATTACCCTGTATAATCTATCATTTCAGGTTGAAATGGGCCCATTTAAGCATACAGTTGACGATGGTCTAGACATCCGGAAAGCGGCCTTTGAATGTATGTACACTCTTCTAGACAGCTGTCTCGACAGGCTGGATATCTTTGAATTTCTTAACCATGTTGAAGATGGTTTAAAGGATCATTATGATATTAAGGTAAATATGTATTTCATGCGTTAACTGATACAATCTTCAAGATTTTCAGTCAAAGGTCTCTTTATTCTTATCAGAGATCATAAATTATGTGGTGTTCATACTTTGGCATGTGTTGCACATATCCTTCCCTCCGAAAAATTAACGCAATGCTTTAAAGTGAATCTGTCAGTGTAAATATAGATTATCTTCCCTCTCTTCCGTTCCAACACTGCCATCTTCAAGCTTTGTTGTTGTTACTCTTCATCTAATACCCAACCTCCATCTGTTTAGCCTCCGGTCTTCAGTAATTTTCCCTACTTGGTGACTCTTCACCATGCAGAGCAATTTCTAATCTGACGCCAGCAAAACTAGCTTCATTACCAGCCTGTCAGCGCCTTAAGAGTGACATCACTCGGTTCCCATACTCACTATCCAGCTCTAGAAGCGCTGGCTAGGGAGTTTCCAAAGCAACGCAGTAATCACTATGTTTGGGAGGTCTTTTCTGCTCTCATTTGTCAGTAGATCCGTTGACTTACAGCTCGGATTAAAATGTATTTATAAATAGGGTCCTCTCCCAATCAATACTTTTGCTAGCAAAGCTGAATTTTATGCTCAATCTTATGAGCATAATTTGTTTGGGGTATAAAAGATTCACTTTAATCCCAATCTGTGCAAAGCACAGGAAGAAAAAAAATTGTAAAATGTTGTTAAATTTTTTCAGATTTCTTTGAAACTGTTTTGGCAAGTTATGTGACTTTTTCTTTATACTCTGAAAGGTTTATATCCCCTAGAGCCCTGTTTTTGTAACAGCGTATCAATAGTAACGCGTCACTCCAGACATTCTCCATGTTTGTGCTTTTTTGCCAGATATTTAAGACCTAAAGTAGGTGCTGATATCTCTTAACCCTGCCTTAAGGTATTTTTCATAGGTGTCTTCAGGATGGGTTTGCTGAACAGTGATATTTCATTGGTATATTTTACTATATTTAGTATTAATGCATATTTTGTATGCAATATGATTTAAAAAATCAAATTATTCTCTCCCTGTGTAGATGCTCACATTTTTAATGTTGGTAAGACTCTCAACCCTATGCCCAAGTGCAGTCCTGCAGAGGTTGGACAGACTAGTAGAACCTTTACGTGCCACATGTACAACAAAAGTAAGTACTTTTTTTTGTTATATATATATAGCTTAGTGGCATCAATTGTAACCTATATTTATATTGATTACTCCTTGTGGTTTATTTTTATTTTTTCTTCTGCCACCATTGAGTAATTTAAAATGGTAATATTTGGAGCGCTTATTTAGTAGGTGAAAAAGTCCAATTAGAGCTAATAACTTAAATTACTGCTTCAAACACACTAGGTGTGGTACCCTTCAAACACACCATACACAATGCAGTGAACAAGGAAAAAGAGGAATAAGAGTGGAGCAATTTGTTGAAAAGTGACAATTTAGGCAATCTCTGCCTAAATCTCTACAGGTGTAGAAAGGTTTAAGTAAAACAAAAAGCAATACTTAATCTCCAGGGAAGAGTCTTCCATACATAATGTCTCAAAGCATGTAGGAAAAAAACATAGAGCAAATAATAGTGCAGATTGTATTAAATGTATTCCCAGATATTATACCCCAAACATACCCGGCTTCCTCAGGACGTGATTGGTAGAGGAATAATTGAAATCAAAATTGTGTTTCTCTTTCAGTTCTCTTGATTTTCAAGTGTGTTAACATTTCATCAACACCACATTATTTAAATATTGTGTGCCAGATACATCAGATATACTCATATATATTTCATATATATATGAAATAAGGAAATAAGCCATAAAAAGGTGATTGGTGTGTATTCTGATTAAAGGGGCATGCTAAGCCCATAACATCTACAGCCTGCTGTAGCAGTTATGACGGCAATCCCCAGGTGCCAATCCTGGTAAGGGGTCAAACAATCTGAATGGTTCCTGAAAGGCCTGACTCCTTCCAGGCACCAGTGCAACTTTAGTCTTTGGTGCAGCTAAAGCAGATGCATGGATTACTCTTTAGCTATGCCAGTTTTGTGCAATGTTTCAGGTTATTCATGTGTGGAGTGTTGAGGCAGAAAACAGAATAGTTTATGGTGGTTTAGCTCTTTGGATGTATTAATGGGATAAGAGTAGACCACTTGGGCACCCAATCCATACTACGCTATTTTCCCATAATTTATTATCCCTTGCCTATATCACAAGGATGCACTGAGCAGCTACCCCTTTTTCCCCTGTATCATTTGCTGAGTGTTAGCTAATGCTGTCAACCAATGATGGCCTGAAAAGTTGCCAAAACAGATCTAACTTTAGTTTTATTGACGGGACAAGAAGTAGTGCGGGAGCCTTTGGAACGGTCAAACCATTCACAGATGGATTGCTTTGCATAACAAAATGTTACAGGAAACAGAACTTTTATTTGGGTTTAGTGGTAAACTAATTGAACGGTGCATTTTTTAGAAGTTCAGTTACAATAAAAACCCTCTTTCTGTGCAGGTAAAGGCAAATTCTGTGAAGCAAGAATTTGAAAAGCAGGATGAGCTGAAGCGATCTGCAATGAGAGCAGTGGCTGCACTTTTAACCATTCCTGAAGCTGAGAAAAGCCCCTTGATGAGTGAATTCCAGTCACAAATCAGTTCAAATCCTGAGCTTGCAGCCATCTTTGAAAGTATTCAGAAAGATACATCCTCTGCAAACATGGAATCCATGGACACTACATAAACATCCAATCTATAGAGAGACCATAATGTTGAACGATGCACTGAAATGACAGGTTATGAGTAAGGCAAGAGAATGAAAAATCTAAATTTCAAGCTTCACAATGTTCCACTTTCTCTACATTTTAAGGAGAACGTTTGGCTTTAATTCCATTGATATATAATTTTTTTTTATTTTATTTTTTAGCATTTATTTCAGGAATTTGTATTTCCATAATTCCAGGGGTTACTGTTTCAGCCATTTTTAAAGATGGATGTAGCTTAGAACTTATGGTGTATGGAAATAACATCCATTTTCCCAATATCGTTTAGAATACAAACTGTTACCAATGGACCATATTTTTTTTTATTCCATATTTTTTGTTTTGTTATTGCCTCTTCTTTATCTTCTGTTTGATTCATCTACATAAAAAAGGCTTCTGGCTTGCTCATCAAAGTCTTTGTAATATTTTTACATGTACCTCATTGGTGAAAATTCCCATTTAAGCTGCGATGTTTAGGACTCTCTCCCTAATCTGCACATAGTTTGCATGACTGGGTTCACAAATATATAATGTCTCTGTAAAATAGCATGCCTTTTTTATTACAGCTGCATAATTCTGTCTGTGCAGTTCCACCTGGCATATTTCCAGAGAAGTAGGCATGTGCATATACAGAATGATCTCATTTATAAAATAAATACTTTTTGCCCCATAGTACTGTTTCAGTACCAATCTAGTACAGAAAACCATGTTTCCTGTTTCAAGTAGTTTACATGTCAGGTTTGCTTGTTTGATGCCTGTGTGGAAACCAGTTGTGTAGAACATAACCAGTAAATTAAAAACAACTTAAAATAACTGTTAAAAATGATAAACATTAATACAATTTGGTAACTTGATGTTTTCTGGTAAGTTTATTTTTTATTTTATTTTTTGGGGAGGGGAAAAAATTGTGAAAAGGGCACTTACTGCTGAAATCTGGTGACTTACATAAAATCATTTGTATTACTCATCAAAGTTAAAGGTACACTAAGCAAAAAGAAAAGTGGAGTGCTACTGTATCAGGAAAGTAAACATAAAAAATATTATGTGGTCTCCTAGAACTGCACCAACAAAAACAATATAACGGGAATATATGATTAAGAAGGGGGTATTTTACTTTAGTAAGAAATGGTAGCTCTGGTCCATCTCACCATGTTAAATGTATAGATATCACTAGAACATCTTTTTCAACTCTGTGTCATTGTGATTGGCTCAGAACATTACTTGTCAACTAAACAGGCAAATCAGAGACAGCAGAAGTAGACTAGAATAAAGATACGATTTTGCTGTATTTAGAGGGGCTAGACGGTGTTTTTAACACTATAGGGTCAGGAATACAGGTTTGTGTTCCTGACCCTATAGTGTTCCTTTAAGCTCATTAAAGCTATGGGGGTAGGAGTATCTGGGCGCTCTCCTACTTTTCACTGCCATCTTACCTTTTCCAGCGGTTTAATCCTGAAGGCGATGCCCCAAGAAGTATGTACTATTTCCTTGAATGGGTGGCCAGTGATAAACTGTGAGTGTTGGCGAGCGCTCTCAACCCATTACTTTCCATACAGCAAAACCTTCAGTGTACCTCCCTCTCTTTGGCAGAGAGAGGAAGGATTCCACAGGGTAGTGTTGCTGACGCCGGGGACCAAATTTTGGGGTTTAAGCCACTGGAAATCTGATAAATCCCTGGACACTGCTACCCCTGTAGTTTGTCAGCTGAATTTATGGTGTTGGGAGTTCCTTAAAAGGACATTTCAAGCTGGTGTTGATTTTTTTTTTAATGTTATACATTAATATGCGACAAGGTAAACACATGATACCCACCTTGATGCATTTGCTGCAAATCCCCTGGCTTTTTGGCATTTTCAAACTTTTTTGCCAGACTAGGAAGTGGTTTAGCCAGTTAAAATGTCCCATTTATCTTTAAAGGGAGATGAACGTATCCCCAAAACACTCTGCCAAACAGTGTTTTCTTGGACACCTAGTTCAGGATTCTGCAACAGTTAATTTATCAGGTAAGATTAGCAGAACTGCTACCTTGGCTGAGAATAATTGTCTTGCTTGACTTTAGTTTTGTGAAGCTCTAGTTTATAATTTGACTGTTCATGTATGCAGCTGCATCTCTGGCTCTTTCAGCATTCGCTGTGGGAAGTGGTGACTTTTTATATATAGAGTAGACTGACAATTACAGTAGGATTTCACCCTGTAACGTGATGGGCGTACAGCCACAGCAATATTTGCTAATATCTGCAGTTATAAGCAAATTTGTGCAATGGGACAGTGGACCTTAATGCATCATAAGCTAAGCATAAAAAATAACTTGTGATACTTAGTGTCTCTTTAATCCATGTAAGTCCACACTTTGTGGACCTAAGTATGAATAATGATCGTGCGCTGCTGGTATGAGCGACACTTTGTAGTTTTGTGTGCTCCCGATATGTGTAGGCTGTTTCATTGTTGGTGAGAGTTTCTATGCCACATCTAGAGGTACCAATCTTGATCTCAAAGACCCAGGAATAGAATCTCTTGCCCTTGTGAGTGCTCAATTGTTTGAATCATTATTCACTTAATGACAAACCACGCCATTCTTTATTTTAATTTTTTTTTTAATCTGTTAAATTAAAAGATTAAATTTTTTTCATTAAAAAAAACAATTTTGTGAATTAAAAGTTGAAATGCAAAATGTAAGCTAAAATAGCTAAAACTTGCAAAAACTTCACTTTTTTCCGATCTGGTCTTATTATTCGATATAGACTGCATCCCTTGTAGGTTAACATCCTTATGGTCCCAATGTCATACCTCTAAATTTGGGTCTTGGAGATAGTTCACCCATTCACTAGGATAGATTACGGAGAGCACGTTGGTCCATCTTCAAAATAAATCACTTCATGCACTTGGTGATTCCGAAATTTAATCCATTATCCAATTACATTGCCCTCTCTATTCTATGCATGACTGTACAATCTAGTGCTCCGTCAGAACTAGCCTTCTCTACTTTCAATAGTTTTAGGTTCCATCAAAACGGCTGTGTGGTTTTGCAGCCTTTTGTGCCAGAATACCACACAAAACACGTTCGTAGCTATAACCGCTAAGGAAAAAGTGCATCATTTTTATTTTTACTTTCAGTGGGTAAAGGTAAGCATATAGTCTGAAATAAGTAAAGGCTTATATTGTATTTCCATTCATTAGAAATAAGTTTTATGCCAACCATTGATTAAAAAGTTGAATCTGTAAAGTAAACCGAAAGAATTGTAATAACTCTCCCATTATTAAAGTATATCTGTAATATTGTGTTCAGTTTTAATTACTACCGTACAAAGCTCCTGTTGCCCATTTTAGGATGAAAGTTTTGTTATGCCTAATAAACCAGCATTATTGCATTGAGTAATTTTGTACATTGTGGCTCCATAAAATTAAGAGCCAACAACTGTCTATGCTGTTCCCTTGAAGACCATTTTTATGACTTAAAAAAAAAAACCACCAAATTTTGAAAATAAATGTTCTATGCTGACATAGGGCCTTCATGGGTGAGATAGCTTTTAACTGCAAATATGTCATTGACCTGAGATTTGTTAACACGAAAACATCAGATTTATCAAGAAAGAACAGGTGTTTTGAGTGAAAAGTGCTAAGTGAGACATTCCGCTGGTTTCCATGGTGATTGATATTTAACACCCAGAATAGCACCTGGTTTTGAATCGATAAATCTTACCAAATATACATTCTCCAAGCTTTTGCACTCCAACCTCCAGTCAAAAAGACCTGGTGCGAAGTAACACTGTAACCAATGAATTGTTCCTTTATTGTCAAATCTCAGTCAACGTTTCAGTTCCTCCTTGAAACTTTCATTAGGACATGTAAGGAAGCTTTGTTAAATGTCCTAAAATAGATTCATTAAAAATACCAATTACTTTCACCTAGATAACACTGCTTTTTATTGCTGAATGAATTAACTGCTACCATAGATGTATGTCGGAATTATAGTTTGCGCAAGCAATTCTTTTTGGATGGAATTGGGAGCAGCATGCACGGTCCAATTAACTACCGGTAGCAATGCTTGTAAATGCGATCAGAATTTTTCTTATGGGGTATATAAAATTACCGTATATACTAGAGTATAAGCCGAGGCCCCTAATTTTTACCACAAAAAAACATTGTAGTGGATTCTTTTATGCAAACCAATAAGTTTGAATGACTATCTGTTCCTGTCCAAATTAGAAATAATAAAGTTGCGTGCACGCAGAAGTAAATTCACACTGAGACACGAGGTTCAGGTTAATGAAAGAACTTCGGGAAATTTAATGGCAAGAGCACAGAAAATGGGTGCGCAGACCCTTATAAAGGCATTATTACATCACTACAGAATTCAAGATAAAATAGAATTATAAATCCGTAATTGGTTAAGTGGTTCATTCAAATGCACTCCCTACTGGTTGTGCCATCTTATGTCATTACTGTCATCATGAAGTTCTCCTCCGGATTCCAGCACCATCTTGTTAGCACGAGGTGTTCACTCGATGGGAGGGGTGCTTCGGCAGCCATTTTGAGTAGTTGGCACTGTTAGTCTCAAGGTTAGTTCTCAAGGCTTTTAGTAACTTCACATTTTATTAAGACTAACATGTAGGCTAACTGCTGCAATGTTTCACTCAACAGGAACCTAACATTTCTGCTGACGCACAATTTCTACTAACAAAGCATTCTTATAAGACTTGAATTACGAGGCCTAAGACAAAAATGTATGGGGCCTAATAATTCCACAACAACAATACAGACCCTCATTCAAGTATTAGTCGAGGGGGGCTTTTTCAGCATAAAAAATATATATATTGAGTATATACGGTAAAATAAAATGCAAAAGCTGCCGTTCTCTTGTCTGCTGCCTTTGCAAGCCACTTTCTGTGGCTGTCTAGTCTGACTTCCCAGTACAGTTTTATGTACAGGTGCTCTGGGCAATTGCTGTCTTCTTAAAGCGACACTGTCACACTTCACCCCCTTTGAAGAAAAATGAGTATTTGTTAAAGATAAAATCTTTATGAAATATTCATATTGACTGTTGGAATTTAAATGAAATTCAAACCCAGTCAAAAGATATACTGAGATAAACTAAGTGATAACATTGTCTCAGTATTTTTCTTACACTGGGCGTAGGTAGTATCATAAAGTTCCAATCCCCCAGCTAGCGAGCTATTTTCTGTCTATGCAGGATGTGCAAGAGTACAGCATTGAGGTCTGAGACAGAGCCAATTCCATGCAGCTGTTAGAAACTAAAACATAGTAAAAATGAGTATTTCTTAAAGATATTTATAAAAAGTACTCATTTTTCAAAAAGGGGGATGGGGCGGGAGTTTACCGTGCAGATTTAAAGCAAAACATTAACCCCTCCCCCCCCCCCCCCCGACACATAGAAGAAGGAGAAACCGGAAACAATGTATCAGTCATGAGATAGATGTATACTGATATTACCAAGAAAGGATTGTACTTACAGCGTCATGGCAACCAAATAAATAGTTCTATACATATCCTATTAATGGATATGCCCAAAACGTATTCTATACATATCCTATTAATGAGCCCAAAACTTATTAAATATATTATTAAAGTTGTTTTGCTGTCAATGTGCATAACACAAGATCTATAGGTATTTCAGATATCAGAGTGTGTTTGTGTACACCCCCCCCCCCCCCCCCCCCCCAAACACTAAAGAGATGATGTTTGAGATGCTGGTCGTTAAAATGTTGGAGGAGTGGTAACCGTGGGAAGAAGCAAGAGAAGTACATTGGCTACTCTCACCCCTGGGTCTTATGATAGGTCATGCATGTGTATTTTTTATTAAATCTTTTGTTTCAAGATGACCCCTCTTGTTAATGCAGATGTTTTGAGTCATTGAGTATTTCATAAATTATACTTGTATACAAAGTTATAAAAGTGTAGGATTTTCTTTTGATATCCTTCATTGAATGTTTTGCTTATAATTTCTACACAATTAAAAGAACACACCAAGCCTGCTGTAGTGGTTATGGTGCTAAACGTACCCTTTCAATGTCCCAGTGTAATATGTCTGTTTGATATGTAACCTAGGTCTACCCTGCATTTGGGAATCTTTTAGGAGAATCTGGTTACCTCTTAAGTGCAGGGACCATGCTTGCATGACTGTGTTAGAGTGCTCTCAGCCTATGCTTGTGGTCCTGTATTAGCCATGCTTGGCTGAATGAATTAACTGGCTTCTACTGCACCGGATTTGGCATGGGCACCAGCCGTACCCAATTAAGATAAACCATACTAAAATGATTTCACAAGGGGGGGCGGGGCCTGAGCATGGAGTTGAGAGGATGCTAACCTCCTGCATGAAGCATCAAATAAAACGGATTTTCACAACCCAAACGGTGACTAATCGTGACACAAAGGCCACCAAACGAGGTGACGCGGAGCATAATGACACCACCCAAGCGAGAGGACGAACGCCATCCTATCAACAAGTGTCAGAGGCCTACTCACATGGCGGGCGCAGGAGGGACGGCTGCTCTCCTACCGCCAAGACGGGCCCCCGTTCCACCACCACCCCGGATCGGTGGGGGTTATCCCGGTCTACCTACCCACACAGAGCGCTCACCTTCGGGACGCTCCAGGTCGCAACCACAAGACCCAACCAAGATGGCCGATGGCATTGCACAGGGTCCGGCCCTACAAAGCCAACAGCATCCGACCCACTCACCTCTGGCGGATGCACTGGAGGCCGCCTTTGAGCTCTTCTGGGCGAAATGGTTGGCCCGCTTGAGTATGGCGGCACTGGCTGCTCGGACAGCACGGGAGACTCGGAGGCCCTGACCGGGCAAGAGGACTCCAAACATAGCAGCAACCAACCGCGCACGTCCACCTGGGCAGAAAGCCACCAGGAGTATGGCAGCAACACCACCCCCGCGGGCAGAAAGCCGCTAGATGCCATCATCGGAGATTGCCTCCACAGCCTGCTTGCAAAACTACTCGACCGCATGGGGCTAAGAAGGAGATCCCCCACACGAGACAGCTAAAATGGTGGCAGGATAAAGCCAGAGCTCATACTCCCACTGAGGTACTAAGGGAATCCCTGCTAGCAAAAGGCCCAACTTGTCGACCCTCTGTAAGCCGGAGACTCCTGCAGCACTCATCCTGGTTACGGGACTCTGTTTACCCTCTGGCTGGCATCGGTTAAGCAGTCTCAACATCAATGACTCATTGACCATTCACCTTACCCACTGCAAAGTAAGGGATATGGCGTAAAATCTACACACACAACGGACGCTATCCGGCCTCTTATATTTTCTTTTCTCCTTTTTCAAGTGATGCAAAGTTTCATATTATTTAGCAGATATAAGTATATCTCTCTTATGATACCTATTATGTTTCCTCATACATACTCTTTGATTCCCTCCTTAGTACCATACAGCATTTGCACACACAAGCTAGGGAATAGATTACTCTATATGCCATGAGCAGAACTACCACCATCCACGCCATATCTATACCTATGTGTCATAACATACTGCCTGAATCACACTTACAGCCGACTGTACAATGGGCTGTGACCCATACATCTATTAGATTACGCATTGCAGTATTATGCCTCCTAGATTTAATCATTTGCCCCCGTCCCCTTAAGCATAACTACAGCAATTGTTTTAAGTACAGGGGAGATTGTACCTCAATCAACCTAAACCCTGCTTTGAGCTTTTCTTGCCATTCAAATCACCTGCCTGTCTCACTTGTCTCATGTTAAGCACTGGCCAAAGGGCATATTCAATCTAGCAACACTCAGACACCTGTCCAGCCCTGGAAGCATTGCTAATCTTGTAGGTCTAAACCAGGTTTAATGCCCACACGCTTCTGACTTTAAGCGGAATGTCTACCGTTATTTTACTTATTATTTTACTCGATACTTTAATCGTGTACCAATCTCGTTCACTAAAAAAACTAAAAATGTGCACAGTCAAGCCAATATGCCTATACTGTTAACTCCACTGTTTATTCTTATCTCGCTTTTACTGTTGTGGCATAGCGAGAATGCTTGTTACCCTCATGCACGTCAAAATAAAGAATTGAGAGAAAAAAAATGATTTCACTAAGATAGCACCGATACCCCGGGCACCATATATACTGCAGCACATTGATAATTAAAGGGACACTATAGTCACCAGAACCACTACAGCTTATTGAATTTGTTCTGGTGAGTAGGATCATTACCTTCAGGCTTTTTGCTGTAAACACTATCTTTTCAGAGAAAAGGCAGTGTTTACATTACAGCCTAGTGATAACTTCACTGGCCACTCCTCAGATGGCTGTTAGGGATGCATCCAAACATTCAGTATCTCCTCCCTCTGCATGCAGACATTGAACTTTCCTCATAGAGAGTCATTGATTCAATTCATCTCTATGAGGAGATGCTGATTGGCCAGGGCTGTGTTTGAATTATGCTGGCTCTGCCCCTGAACTGCCTCCTTGTCAGTCTCAGCCAGTCCCATGGGGATGCATTGTGATTGGATCAGGCCACCACTTCTGATGATGTCAGAGGAAGTTTAACCCCTTAAGGACACACGACGTGTGACATGTCATGATTCCCTTTTATTCCAGAAGTTTGGTCCTTAAGGGGTTAAAGGCATAGGCAGCAGCTTCAGACTTGAATACAAGTAAGATTTTATCTTTAGGGAGGCATGGGGGGCTAGATGGTGGTTTTAACACCATAGGGTCAGGAATACATGTTTGTGCACTAGATATTTCCATGGCTGTAATCTATCATCATCGGAAGACCATCTTGAGGAGTAACTGGATTTGTCAGAACATTGATAATATTCAGTATGTGGAGGATCTACAGATCAGAATCATAATAAACCCACAGACAAGCTGCTCGAGCCATCATCCAGGGATTCTAAGATCCTTTGCGGCAGATGCTGGAACACTGCGAGCGCACACAAAAGGCGCTCCATTGACTGAATGAGGCTATTTGCTGGTTGTCTCCTGCCCTACTCTGTCTATTAGGACAGTAAGTCAGCGCATGTTCTAACAGCTTTCCCTGCCCATGCGGTATACGAGCCTGGAATCTCTGAATGATGTTTATAGCAGCCAGTCTGGGGGGCTTATTATTATACTGCTCTAATCATCTGTATGTTATCACTCGGCAAATGTACTACCACTTACAAGGATGGCCTTCGGGTAATGATAGATTGCTGGCATATAAATGCATACTGCATGTTAAAGGGACACTCCAGGCACCCAGACCACTTCTGCCCATTGAAGTGGTCCGGGTTCCAACTCCCACCACCCTTAACCCTGCAAGTGTAATTATTGCAGTTTTTATAATTACCTTGCAGAGTTAAGTCCTCCTTTAGTGGCTGTCTTCCGGCTTCTTAAAATATCAAAAGTGACATCGACTGGGTAGGAGCGTGAGCGGAGCGGAGCCAAGCCTACTTTCAGCATAGGCGTGGTGGGTACTACAGTTAAATGGGCATCCTTAAATAAAAATCCAATTGAACTTTAGAAAATAAATAACGCCAATCTTAAATTGACCTATGCCATGGCTTACTGTAAATTCAGTGTGATTGGCTGGTGACTGCATTGTTTTTCTTCTCTGATTTAATCCCAATAGTTGAAGTCACACAACCTTGTTTTCTTTAGCTATCAATAGTCTATCACCGGCACCACAGGAAAAATCTCATCACTGGGGTTGATCAGATGGGTGGCAAGCCAACATTGGAGTAAATCCCTTTGAGAACAGTTTTAACCCCTTTAGATAAAATGTTACCCAGGACTTCCAGACCCCCGTAATGACTTTAAGATGAAGTTATGGGACCCAAAATGGTCTTTTAGCTAGGCAGGTCTTTAATTTGGCCAAGTAAGTTTATGAAAACTTTAAAAGGAACATTCAAGACACTTCATCTTGCTGAAGTGCTGTATGTATCTGGAGTCTTTTTTTTGACAGTTTATGAAAGTGCTGCAATGAGTAGATTTTTACAGATCCCCCCCCTCTCCCCCAACTATAGCTCAGACAGCCAGGGAGGCTTTCTTCTACAATAATAGCACCTACTACAGCTCCTTGAGGAGTATTGACTTATATATCTACATAAAAGAAAAAACTTTTTATGTTGTAGTTAACAAAAAATAAATATATATATATATCCTATGCTACTATTCAGGCCTAAAGGTTATTTGCTGTGGCAAGCTAATCAGGGGTGAATTTATACTCACCAAGACTGAATTTACACTCTCCATAGGCTAGTGGAGAGTGAACATTTTCAACCTTGCTCTTAGATTTTGTAAAATTTTCACAGTATATTGTGCATGTTTTAAGTAAAAAATTTTTTATTTATTTTTGCCTGAATTACGCCAGATGCTTCTGGACTAAGTTTCTACCATAGTTTTCAAAGGTGTCCCCCCCCCCCCCCCTTTTTATTTTATCCACAAATGGTCTGGCAACAAGCTAAATAACTATTAAAACGCTGCTGTACGTACGTTGAATGCATTGGAGTAGAAATTTTAGCCTTATTACTCCACTGATGCAGATGTAAAATAACAGATGGAATTAGTATCCTGCAAAACCATTTTTTTAACTGGATTGACTGAATTTTGGAATGACAAACTTTCAGGAGATTCTTTCACAAGTCTTAAGTATTTCTGAGCAAAACGACACAGAATTCAAAGTTAAGTTGTGATACACACGTTAAAGCGATATTAGAGTAGATATTACAAAGGTCTAATTAGGGTAAAAGGAAGACAAATGAAAGAAAATAGACACCACTCTTCCAGAGGGACATAAATATTCTGTATAAATATTCAAGTAAGGAGAAAGAGAAGAAAACACGCAAGCAGGGCAGGGGATGGTTTTAGAAAGGGAAGCGTTAACTCCGTTAACCAGCGACACACAATCACACGAACAGAACTTGTGAGTGTAACTGTATAGCAGTGCCACACTGTATTTAACTGTACTACATTATGGTATTTGTCTACTTTGTTCTATATAAGCACTGTATCCCCTTACGATACTTTGTGGGGAGAAACTTTACTGAGAAGTCTTCTGGGGAAGCTGCTACCGTATCTCACACACTATTGGTGGGTAATGTGTGTAAGTATTTGCATCTGTGTGTCAGGATGTATCAGTGTGCGTCAGGTCTGCCATCAGAAATTGTGGGGCCCCTGACACAGCTCAAGGTCTGGGTCCCCCTGGGGACCTGCCCCCAAGTCCACCCACAGGATTGTACTCATTGTGGTGTGTGTGTAGTGGATGTAGAATGTGTATAGTGGATGCAGATTGTACATTTGTGTAATGTATGAGGTGTATTTTAGATGCAGAGTGTGTGTTTGTGTGTATTAGATACAGTGGATGTAGTGTTTGTGTGTATTAGATGCGGTGTGTATAGTGAATGCGGAGTGTGTGTTTGTGTGTATTAGATGCCATATATATAGTGAATGCAGTGTGTGTTTGTGTAATGCATATAGTGTTTGTGTATAGTGGATGTAATGTGTGTATAGTGAATGCAGTGTGTTTGTATAGGCGGGCGTTCGCATGATGAAACCCACAAATTGTCCTCAGCGGTACTTATCCACGATCGTTATGGAACTAAATTCAGCATGAGGACTTTGTGGGTTCCTGGGCACCTTATCGGGACTTAGCCGTGAATGTTATGGAACTGTTTTCAGCATGAGGTGACCGCGCAGCTCCCGGAAAGCTTGGTCTGGGGTTTTGAACGACTTTGAAATCCTCGAAGAGAGCGCTTTTTGGAGGGAGGGTGTCTGAGACTAAGGGGAACAAACGCTACACGAGACCCAGGCAGAGCACCCCGTATTGCAGCCACAGGAGCTCCCGAAAGTTGACCGGCTAAGGCACCAAACGCCCTGGAATTGTGTTGGGCATAGCACCATGTATGCGGCCGTTCAGAACTTTGGCATGGTCTCGTTTCCCCTACACTGCATGGATCTAAATGCTATTTGGAGAACTTGGGTGCTCAGACCAGGGCTATTTAAGGATGTAATTTTTGTGGGGTTATTATATATTTTTATGATGTTGTTGGGCAGTTTTATGCTTAGTCATCCTGACTCAGAAATCAGAAAGCATATGCACTGGTTCACTGGTTGCAGATTCAGCAGAAATTATGAAGACCACTGGAAGGCCCCTTTAGTAGCAAAATTTAATTATAAATGCCAAATGAGGGCTAATACAGAAGTGGACATCTCATGAGCATAGAACAGTCACCCGATGTCTAGGCTAGATAAGATCATCGCTCTCTTGTGAGGACCACCTGGGAAGGCACTTCGAGTAGGCCACCACACCATCCCCGAACTTTAGAAAGAGCCAACACCATTTCTGCACAGATCCAGCAACTTGCAGCAATCAAGTTCACCTCACTCAGGGGTCTGTATAAGAACCTGGATCAAACTCAAGATTGCCCTGATAGGCTACATAGATGAGACAAAATCACTGGGTAACAGGCTACTAAATCAAAGTCCAGAGAAACGATGTATACATGCATCTGTCCAGTGTGGCGGTCAGGCCCTGCCCCTGTCTTTCTCCATTTTATTGGACCCGTAGTCTTTCAATTATTAAAAAATCCTTTAAAAAAAATTTTTATTTAAAAAACAAAAACAAAACAATTTTAGAGAAGTGTATAGGCTACTTTTTTTTTTATCCGTTGTCACAGTTCACTGCAACCTTTATATACAAAAACACTGACCTGTCCTTCTGAATAAAACCTATATTTCCATTAATTTTACAAATACTGCCTAATATCTGCAGATCTGTCAATCAGTCTATTGAGCATAATGTATCTTTTGTGTAATTATACCCTCCATCCTGTAGATTAAAAGGTTCACCACGATAAGGCCCTTACCTACCATATTTTTGTCTCTCCATTGTACAGTGTTAATTCATATGCTGGTGCTAATTAAATAACAATATTACTATTGATTTCCTGTGCTTTTGATTTCTTTGATTTGTTTTCCACTAAAAGAAAGACAATGAACTATTGGCTAAAACTTTTTCGTTTAAAGTAAAGTATGCCTTGCAAATCACGCTGCAAAGCTTTGAAGATTTTAATCACTAGATGGCGATCTTGCACACAAAAAAAGAAGGATGAGTATAATCTAATCTATGTGAAAGTGCATTTTAAACTGAAAATTCCTTCATCATTGTGAAGTTTCACTTTAGTTATTTTCAAATATATTGCTTCCATTCAATGTACTAGTAAGGATGTCAAACAGCAGTTGGCAGGATTAAGATGGATATCCCTTAAATAGGGAATAAAGAAAACTGCCATGGAATAAAAGAAAATGAAAATTTAAGTCACCTAAAAAGGGGATATGATAGAATTATATAATTGTATTCAGGACCAATACAATGAATTGTATTGGTCCTGAATACATTTATATAATTCTATCATATCCCCTTTTTAGGCGACTTGAATTTTCATAAACAGGACTATATATGGGATATGAGGTCACGCATTTAGACTGGAAGAAAGGAGATTTAGTCTAAGGCAAAGGAAGGGGTTTTATACAGTAAGAACAATAAGGATGTGGGATTCTTTCCATTGATGGTTTGGTTTATCAGAGTCTGTGCAGATGTTTAAACAGCAATTGCATAAATACTTGCAAAAACATAATATTCAGGGATATAATTTTTTAATATGTAGATTAACATCTGCTTTCCAATGAGAGGTCCGACTGCCATTCAAGAAGGAATGTTTTTTCTAGTTTGCTGCAAAACTGGAAAGTCCTTCAAACTGTTTTTTTTTTTTTTTTTTTTTGTTTGCTTGTTGATCAACAACTAAAACAAATTTGAGAAAGTCTGCACTCAGTGGTGGAACTGGCCATCCGGTGTCGGATGCAGTAGACCTTTAACAGCGCAACCAGGCCCACTTCTTTTTGTCAGGCAAGTAGGAAGTGACAGCCTGTTGCAACTACTTAAGCCAGCTGACTGGACCCCAGAGAAGCCATCCTCCAGCACTATAAAGGTAGGATACTGCAGGGTGACTATAAAAGTGCTTTGACCTGCATTTATTTTTTATGTCTGTCAATGTGTGTGTATCTGTATGTCAGTCAGTTTGTGTGTATCTGTATGTCTGTTAGTCTTGTCTATGTGTGTCAGTGTGTGTGTGTGTATCTATGTGTGTTTCTGAGTGTCTGTGTGTGTGTGTATATGTATGTCTGTGCGTGTGTATGTCAGTGTGTGTGTGCATCTGTATGTGTGTCAGTGTGTGTCTGTATGTAAATGTTTGTCTGTAAGTGTGTGTGTATCTGTATGTCTGTGTATCTGTGTGTTTATATGTTGTCAGTATGTAAATGTGTATCTGGATGTTTGTTATGTGTGTGTCAGTGTGTATCTGTGTTGCCAGTATGTGTACATGTGTATCTTCACGTGTGTCAGTGTGTATATCTGTGTGTCTGTATCTGCATGTGTGTCAGTGTGTGTATGTTTATCCCAGTGTGTGTGTGTGTGTGTGTCAGTGTATGTGTATATGTGCATACATCACAGCATTCAAACGCCAACACTACACACGGATCTAAAATTATATATAAAACACCCCTGCATTTAAAAAGCAAGACTACACATAAATACATGCTTGCATTCTAACACCAACACAACATACAAACACACCCCTACAATCACACTCACACACACACACACACACACACACACACACACACACACACACACACACACACACACACACACACACACTCCATATCAAAAACATGCTTACATTCAAACACACAAACACTGCTCACTGCTAAATACAACCTTACACACATGGGGAAATGGTAGATCCCCAGCTGTCAAAGCATTGTGGGAGATGTACGACAGATAGGGATCTTTGCGAAAAGGGAGGTCCAAAAAAATTATTGCACCAGTGCCCTCTGTACGTTGGTTCTGCCACAGGCTGAACTTGATGATGCATGTCTCTTTTCAGCTATGTAACTATTTAAGATGACGTATTCTCCAGAGATCATCATTAAATTAGATCTGTCACCAAACATTGAATTTACATAATCCGATTGAGCAGAAAAGCCTTGCATAAATCATTTTCTGTTGACCATTATAAGTACAGTTTTGAACTCTTATTTTCCACTAAACTTAATCTGTCTTTTGGCAATTCCAATAAAGTTGGATAAACTGAATGGTCACTGGCCACCTATAAGCAAATCAGAGGTAATCATATGTTAGAAGAACGGCCTACCGGTTAGCAATACATAAGCATTTTTTCTTCTTAATCAAGTTTTTTTAAAATGATTTTTCATGGATATTCAATGAAGAATGTACATTTCATTGGTGCTGATCAAGGGATGCAGTGTTTGTCCTCCGGGACCTCTGTTTGCTTTACCTTTTCACCTTATTCATATTACAGCCAGCTTTTAATTCTCCAAAAAACATGACGCTTTATTTTGCCTTTTTTGGCTTTTATATATGTAGTGCTGCTCTAGTATTGATTCATCTCTTTCCTACTTATATATTTGGGAAGAAAAAAAACACTCTGTGGACTTGGAAAAGGCTCACGCTGTTATTGCATACACATAACCATTGATGAGTGCAAATTTAGCCCTGTGATCAACTCTGGTGAGTGTTGACCCTCCACGCTTGCATGGCGAGCAACTTTTAAATTGTGGCTAGCAACGTTGCACACAATTTTCATAAACAGTCTTCAATTGGAAAGTTCTATATGCCATTATGCAAAATCTCCTGTTGCCATCTTTAACAGTGTGGTAGTCACAATTACAACAAAGGTTGCAACAAAATAGTCAATTGAGATTTCCACTAAACCAGGAAGTGGTAGAGAAGAATTGAATGGGTATGTGCAAAATTTTATGAATATTTGAAAATATTCTAGGACCCAGCTATTTTTCCAGACTAACTATTTTGGACAAGTTGCCATTCTCCTAACAATTCTCAACAATTACGGATTTATTAAATAAAATGATAGAGTGATTGAATTTAGAACACATGGTGTGAGATGATCAACTCATTAACACAATGATCTGTGTTCTGTTTTCAGTGCCAATCAGCCAGATCTATGTGAGAACAGACCTGGAGTTTGACATTCGGTGAGAAAATGTTTCTGTCTGTTAACCTTTAGGTCACAGTGAGCAGTTGCTGCTGTCGCAATTGTACCACGCATCTTAAGTGGCATTTGATACACGTGACGGCCACTTTCTGCATGCTATATAGTGTATGCTACAAATGCTATCAGCACAAGTGTCCTGTTATCTCGTTAGAACCATATTGCAGATAGTTGATATGCAGGCTTGTCATATAACACTTTGCAAAACAACAATCTATCTCTGGGAAAGTAAGCAACATATGGTGAAAGAGAACACTGCTTCTATTATGGTCTATTCGTTTGTTGATAAGAAAGAGACACGAATACACAAGAAGCATATAAGTATAAAACGATTGTATGTACTCTCGAGGATCTCACAATGGACATTTTTGATTACTTGTAGACATTATCTTCTAAGATTTCCCCAACGCTACAGCTCGACTTGTCTTATCTTAATTCCAAGTAGTGAGCCGCAAATAACAACTTGGTAGTTTAATAAAAGGAAACATTAATGTATTCAACGGATTTGTTCATACATAGTCAGTGTGAAAATATCAATGAATAAAATATGCTGTAAAAAACATATTGCAGCTCCATTCAGTGGGCGACAAAGAATTCTAAATCTACCTTTGAAGAGCTGGAATTAAAATGAAAAATAAAAAAAAAAGCAAAAAAAAAAACAAAACAAGAGAAAAACAAAAAAACAACAACGTGCTGCTAGTCTATTATTATAATTTTTTAAAAGCAGACCACAGAATTTTGGTTTTATGAATTCTCCACTGCAGAATGTTTTAGTAAATTGCATTATATAACTTTGATGCTTTGAAATGCATTACTGTGTCCTGCTTCGGATATCAATTTACCATAACAGTTAGGATAGTGTAAAACGTTTTTTGTTTGTTGAAGGGATAGTAAAATTAAAAAAAAAAAAAAAAAAAATTTTCTTTGTTTGTTTTTTTAATATTGGAGTTTTTGAATAAGGGGTGTATACACAGCATATTCTCAACACAGCATTCATGAGTATTTTCTGTTATTCCATGGTTATCGCACTGATGTTATAGTTATGGCGTATTTAGAGCTTAATAAAACTTTTAGGACTCAGAATTGGGCTTGGTTATATAATACCACATTTCTGCAGTGTTTCTCCTCATTTTTGCCGTGTGAGTTGTACCAACTGTGTGTATTCTGTAACCATATGAACCCATATATAATAACTAAGTCACTTATACCAAAACAACTTTAGCTTACGGGAGCAGTTTTAGTGTATAGATCATGCTACTGCAGTCTCACTGCTCAATTCTCTGCTATTTAGGAGTTAAATCACTTTGTTTCTGTTTATGCAGCCCTTGCCACACCTCCCCGGGCTGTGACTGACACAGCCTGCATGAAAAAAAAAATGGTTTCATTTTCAATCAGATGTAACTTAGTTTAAAAGTTCTCCAGCTCTGTAAATTAAACTTTAATTACATACAGGAGGTTCCTGCATGCTAGCAAGCTATTAACAGAGCAGTAGATAAGAAATTCTAAATTAAACAGAATATGCAATAAAGGAAGTGTAAACATTAGATGACTCTTTACAGGAAGTGTTTAGGAAGTCTGTGTAAGTCACATACAGGAAGGTGTGACTAGGGCTTCATAAACAAAGTGAATTAACTCCAAAATGGCAGAGAATTGAGCAGTGAGACTGCAGGGACATGATCTATACACCAAAACTGCTCCATTAAGATAAAGTTGTTTTAGTGGCTATAATGTCCTTTAACATTTAAAGTCATTGTTAAAACTAGAATACTAATATAGACAAAACATATATACCAGGAGGAAGTATGTTGTCCAGCTTTGTGAATTGTCATCTAAATATTAACTAAACACAAAAGAAAAACTATAAAATGCTGAAAAGTAATAAATGTGTTCAGTACAAATAGCCTAGAATAAAATATGTGCAGAGGGGGGGGAAATAAAACTCAGTTCAATGGAAATAAATAAATAATGTTCCCATAGGTAGGCACAGTGGTGTCCGTGCTGGTAAACATAGGTTATAAGAACTCAGTGGCGTACTAAGGACTGCGGTGGGGGGACGGTCCACCCCGGGTGCCAATCACTAGTGGGGTGCCATGACTGCTAGTGTCATGAGTCAGCACCCATCAATTTGTATAGTGCGCGCCGTGGCGCCTTTGCAGCCGCACTATACTGCACTGACGGCAGTAATATGGAGGAGCAGGGGGAGGAGTTTTGCGGCGTCATGCAATGTGACGCAGACATGCGCAACTGTCGCCTGTCCGCATTCACGGATTGGAAGGACCTTCATGGAGGCTCAGTGCAAAGGCATCATCAAATGTGAGTAGAGAATATAATTTTATGTGAAGGAGCGGAGGGTGCAGTGTTTTTTTTTTTACTTAAGGGTTTTTTTTTTATTAAGGGTAGTGTGCAGGTTTTTTTTTAATTAAGGGAGGGGGTGTGCAGGGTTTTTTTTAATTAAGGGAGGGGGTGTGCAGGTTTTTTTTATTAAGGGGGTGTGCAGGTCTTTTTGATTTTTTTATTAAGGGGGTGTGCAGGGTTTTGTTTTTTTAATTAAGGGGGTGCAGGTTTTTTTTTATTAAGGGCGGTGCAGGTTTTTTTTTTATTAAGGGGGTGTGCAGGGGATTTCTTTATTAGGGGGGTGTGCAGGGGATTTCTTTATTAGGGGGGTGTGCATGGGGATTTTTTTTTATTTAGGGGGCTGTGCAGGGGTTTTATGTGCAGGGTGGGTGTATGAATTTGATGTGTAGTGGGGTGCAGATTTTTCATGTGTAGGGGCCGGGCTGTATGAAGTTTGCAAAGTGGGTGCAGGGTTTTTACGTGTAGGGGGTGTATGAACTTTATGTGATAGTGTGCAGGGTTTTTATATGAAGGGGGTATGAATTTGATATGTAGGGTGTGTGGGGTGCACAATTTGGATGTGCAATAAATATTCTTGAAAACATTGAAAAACCTTTTTCTTTACGTTTTAAGGTCGGGGGGAGAGGGGGGTGGTGTATAAGGGGGAGTGGGTGCCAAACACATGGTCCGCCCTACTGCTAAATGCTCTAGGTACGCCCTGTAAGAACGTCTGTTCAGTTAAAAAAAAAGTGCAGCCATGTGCTTGGCGAGGTGAATGAAAGACATTGTAACAAAAATAGTTGATACTAGTAGAGCGGCTGGATACAAAAGATCACAATTGATGCAATCTGCCTAGCCAGTGCTGTGGCTAAACGATCGAGGCAGCTAAACGGTCCCCAGCGCTGCTTGTGACTACATATCTAGCATATCCTCCTGACTGAGACCCAGCCCATTAATTTGTGTCCTCTGTACTGGACATTTCGTTCACATGCATCTCCTTTAATTCTTTTCAGCTACTCTCTCAATCCCTGCCGTATTGTAAAGAGGACGTCCTGGGATTTCCAGTGATATGTCATGTGATAGGCTGGGATGCTGGGGACTTTCTATTCCTTTACATCAAAAATGGAAAGAAATTGGAAGACAATATTTTCCTCGGTTCCAAGGACGATATAGCTCGAGATTGTAGCACAAGTGGTCCCTTTCAAGTAAAATTAAATTAACGTTGTGATAACACAAAATCTGATGAACCAAGGGGACCAAACTTTGATAGTCTCAAAAAAAATGGAATACGATGCAATTGTATGTTTTTCTTCTTGTACAATAGAACTGTAGTATATGAATAGTTGTATGCCTGTATATAGTTGCTGATTATAAAAAAAATAAATGCAAACAATATTTGTTGACATAGTAAATGGCCCTAATTATAATGTGCTCTGCTCATGCTGAACTTACTGTATAATTAGTGACATTGTGCGGGGCGTAACCTAATGGTCTCTGTAGAATAATCCAGGGTATATTATTATAGTTGGAATATGTTTACTCTCTTATATTTGTTATATTTCCATGCATTTTCTACACATCCTCATTTATTAGAATTCACATTAAATGGTGAAAACAAATTATATTCCAAATTGTTACATTTATAATGTAATGAAAAATATTCCCCTAATTTATCAAAAATGTATTTTGGGTCTGCTAACAATATAATCTAATATTGCTGATGATGAGAGGAAGGGGGGGGGGGTGATGTGTGAGGGAGGGGGGCTGGTGATGAGAGGGTGGCTGATGATGAGAGGGGGGGGTGATGGTGTGAGGAGGGGGTGATGATGAGAGGGAGAGGGGGTGATGTGAGAGCAGGGTGATGGTGTGAGGGGGGTGTTGCTGACAGGGAGACGGGGTGATGTGAGAGGGGGTGATGCTGAGAGGGAGGGGGTGATTCTGAGAGGGAGAGGGAGGTGATTGTCTGAGGGGGGGTGATGAGAGGGAGGGGGGTGATGTGAGTGAGGCGGGGTGATGTGTGAGGAAGGGGGGTGATGATGAGAGGAGGGGTGATGTGTGAGGGAGATGAAGAGGGGGGGTGATGTGAGAGGGAAAGGGTGATGTATGAGGGGGTGATGATGGGGGTGATGTGTGAGGGAGATGAAGAGGGGGTGATGTGAGAGGGAGAGGGTGATGTATGAGGGGGTGATGATGGGGGGTGATGTGAGAGGGAGAGGGGGTGATGGTGAGGGGGGTGATGGTGAGAGGGAGAAGGGGTGATGGTGAGAGGGAGAAGGGGTGATGGTGAGAGGGAGGGGGGTTGATGGTGAGAGGGAGAAGGGGTGATGGTGAGAGGGAGAAGGGGTGATGGTGAGAGGGAGAAGGGGTGATGGTGAGAGGGGGGGGTTGATGATTAGAGGGAGGGGGTGATGATGAGGGGGGTGATTGTGTGAGGGAGGAGGAGAGGGGACGGACGGACTAAATACCTTAAGTCCCTGGTGGTCCAGTGGGCTCCCTGGTGACGCTACATAAAAAATAAAATAATAATAATTAATAATAATGTGTGTCAGATCTTGGCTTTTCACACGACCATGTTTGGAAAGGAAATCTCCACTGTTTCCAGCAGAGAGAAGGTAGTAGAAGAAGACTTGTATGACACGAGAAGACAAAGAACTGTCTACTAGGGAAGTCCTGTCTCAACTCAACACCATGCAGGTCCAACTCTCTACCTTAATAGGGATACATAGTGTCTCAGTTGGAGACTGGTATGCAACAGGTATGTGGAAATTATATATTTAAATAAAATATGGAACAACATCTATAACATTTTCATGTGATGCTCCCTTTTGTTTTACATTTAAATTGAAGATTTAATGAATCATACTCTGGTTCAGTCCAGGCCCATCCAAGGTGCTTATTGCAACAGAAGAGAATAAAGAAACATTGGGCAGTTTTATCTTCTGTTGCTGGCATTTTTTTCATGAAATTTTCAGCATTTAAAAAAAAAAGAAAAGAAAAAAATTTGCATTATTTATTGAATCTGTTTAGATTTTTTCACCTGTCACTTTTTTGTACTCTAACCATCATTTTTGAGTAATCGTCTTTTTTTTCCCCCGACATATCAGATTTTAAAATATTTAATTTTTCAATTGTTTCATTTCTCTTCTCTGTTTTCCTATACTGGCTGCCAGGTGCTAATAACAGAATTTTTAACAATGATTGACAGGGAACCAGGTGGAGGCACCAAGTTTCCAGGAGGAAGACTTATTTCTACATTTAATTTTGTCTTTCACACATATTTGTTAAATATAGGGATAAACAAACATATTGAAAATCCTGAGAAGTGACATTTCCTCTTTAAAAATTTACCATTACCTTCTCTAGGTAACCACTATCCATAATTCATATTAAGCAGAATTTCACAGAATTCTACATATGACATGAGGTCATTGAGAAGAAGGACAATTTAGCTTTAAGGAGAGGAAACGGTTCTTTACAGTTAGAACAAGAAAGATGTGGAATTTTCTGGCAAAAGTGGTGACTTTATCCAATTCTATAGTGATATTTAAATAAGATCTGAAGGGTTTTTGGAAAAAGGGAACATTCAAGAATATAATAATTAAAATGTGGGGTAACAGCTTGTTAATCCAATATAAAGTCTGGCTGCCATTCCTGGATCAAGAAGGATTTTTTCCCCATATTTTCTTGCACAATTAAAAATGGCTTTGCTTTGGGTCTTTCACCTTAATTTTGACCTTCGCCTCAGTAAAAACAAAGATGTGTAAAAGGTCAAAATTGATGGACCGGAGTTCTCCCAAAAGTAATTAAACACTTGCATGTCTATTCTTTAAGCTATAAATTATTCATGAAGTATCAACAAATAAATATAAACCTCACCACTTGGTTTGCAGTCAGCATTAAGGCTAATTTTTCCCTGTATATCTTTTCTCTGAACCTCCTTCTGACCTATTTCCGTTCTCCAGGATTAAATGTCTTGAAGTGGATTATTCAGCATCTTTCAGCACTGGTCTCTTATAGGGCTGCAGGAGCTTCCTCAAGGCCAAAGGCAGTTCAGGACGAGATTCTCAGAAGGCAAAGTGCACACATGCCCTTTATAGAAGCAGAACTGAATGGCATGAAGTCATAAAGAAGTCAAGTTTAACTTATGATGATAAGTGATTCCCTTCTCAACGTGTGTCAGTTTGCAGAAGACAAACAGCTGAAGGAAGTCGAACTGGTATAAATTATGTCTCATTAAACTCATCTAAGCATACGAAAAGAAAAATATTATTTCAAAGAAAAAAAATTCTTCGGATGTACTGAATATAAAACACAATCCCCCAAAATATACATGTTTTATAGGTTTCCTTTAAGCAGTTCGAGACAGAAGGTCCGTCCTTCTGACCTTGATTACTTGGGAAAATTTGTCATGGCCTTTCTGTTGCCCACTTATTGGAGCAGTCAACGTTATAAACAATACATTTCTTTTTAACATTACAGTGCTCCTGACTCTCTCTACATTCATAGGCCTTATTTAATAGAAATAAGAGAAAAAAAAGAGAACTATAAAAATAAAAAAGTCATAAAACTTACCTTTATTCCAGTGCCAACACAGTCATCTTGCATCTTAGCTACAACACAACGGTTTCTCAAAATTATGTTCATACAACATGACTTTCGGGCGACCTCAAACTGACCTAATTGATCTAACAAGTCACAGAGAATATAGGTCCTAAAGTCAAATAGCAATGTTTTAGAAAAGGATGAATATTAAACAAGATAAAAACATATAACAACACACAGCCGCGTTCTGAGATATATATATATATTATTTTTTTCTAAATACATAAATATGACAGATTGATTTTAAGTTATTTACTTATTAGATGAGTTCTCACTGACACAGTAAAACACGAACGCTTATCATTTAGCAAATGAAGGGATTAAAAAAAGCACACGGCTGAATTAGATACTGCTAAGTTTGGAAGTTGTGTGCTTGCAGACTTGTCCACATAGATAAAGTACCGTGACTGCTTGGATCAGATATATGAGGACTGAGCACTTAAGACATGCATTTCATACAGCAATGCTGTGAATGGCATTTATCATTCCAAAGATGTACAACATATGGTTAACAAACAATAGTAATAAAAACATTCAAAAATAAACATGAATGTTTATTCGCTAAACAGTGAATTGATTTTCAAGCATTAGGACAAAAAAAATATGATTTTAAATGCTTCAGTTTTCCAAATTCAATTATTTTGTCAACTTAGTGAAAGAAAAAAAAAAAAAAAGATTTCTACCAGCCGTGACTATCCTTGGCACTTCTTGGTACATAAAAGAACAAGACAAGTTCGACAAATATAGGAGCAGTAATGCCCTTCTCAAATGTGTCTGCAATCTTACAACATTAAATAAATACAAGGCAGTCAAAACAGCAACTTTTAAATTTTTTTATAATTCTTTATTTTTGCAGTGCATAGGTTAGTAAACAGCCTTGACATTTTGAAATGTATAAAGACCATGAAGGCTAAAAGCTAGATTGTCGGAAAATGTCAGATATACAGCACTTTTTTTTTTTTTTAACAGTAACAAGAAAACTAACGATAAAAAATATATACCATGCGGAGGGTTGGTATGGAAAGAGATTGTGTTAAAGCGATTGCATTTCCTAGGGACTGATATTGTTTGAGTATAGGTCGGAAACGTAAAATATATTAGAGTAACAACTAGCCATCTCACCCTGATCACACTGTTTTTTGGCTAAAATGTTGGGCTAACATTGCTGACGATGGCACAAGCCATATCGCCCGGAGAATGCGAAGCATCAGTAAAGTAACAATATCGTAATCTATGTCTTCGGTGCGGAAAGAGTCATGTCTGTCGGGAGTGTCTGCAGTGTGAGTTCCCATTAGTAGTCAAGGCTTAGATACTCATCATTTGGAGTTAGACAGTGAAGTGTTATAGAGGTGTTCGCCTATAATTTGTGTGACTCAGTAGGGTGATATGCCTCTTGAGCTCGCTGTATGTTGAAGCACAGAGGAAGCGTGAGTGTTCCTATGTCAACGAGTGTCGTAAGAGATGTGAGGACTGAGGGATTAATTTCAGTTCTTGTGGGGTGATGGTCAGTTTGGAATCTGGATGTACTCAGTATAGGCTCGGGTGAAGTAGTGCCCCTAACCATGGGGGCTTTGGGGGGGGGGAGGGGGGAGGGCGAGTAGGTAGTGTTGAGGCTAGGCAGGTAGAGCTAGGTGTGGAAAACAGCAACTTTTTACAACAGTAATCAAAATTTATATTGGCAGTTTAAGAATTTCAAGTTATGTATTAAGAACGGAAAACAGGTTTAAAGGAAGGTTTATCTTGGTATTTAAAATGGTATAAAAATCTGTTATATTACAGTGAAGCCAACTGGATTTAGAACATACATACTTTCTGAGTTACTTCCAGGATCCTATCCTGACAACCAAGTTTATGTTCATTTATTCCTGTTTGTTTAATAACTAGTTCCAGCTCTGCACCACTAGTGGCCTCCCTAACCACTAACCTTGGATTTCACCTTCGTCATCCTCACCTGCCTGGACTAATCAAGAAGCTACAAAAGGCTACACCCAACTTACCACATGGCCTTGACCATGCAGTTGATGCTCATCCTGAAAGACTTCAGTTCCTGGCTCCTGTAAACATTCCTGTAGACCTACGCTTCTATCCTGCTAACCAGCTTTATACCAACCTGTTCCAAACCAGCCTAACCTACACTTCTGTCCTGCTAACCAGCTTTATACCAACCTGTTCCAAACCAGCCTAACCTACACTTCTATCCTGCTAACCAGTTTTCTACCAGCCTGTTCCAAACCAGTCTAACCTACACTTCTATCCTACCAACCAGCTTTATAGCAACCTGTTCCAAACCAGCCTAATCTACACTTCTATCCTGCTAACCAGTTTTCTACCAGCCTGTTCCAAACCAGTCTAACCTACACTTCTATCTTGCTAACCCACATCGCTGTAATGGGCGGTGCAGATGCAAGGTTAGTGTTTGTGTGGGGGCCCCCTAGAGAACCATCTGGGCCGTCCCGAGTCTCAATGACTGATTAGTTACCCGCTATCGTGCCCCGGCCTTCCCTTGGGTGGCTTTTTGTTCTCCCCCGGCAGGGTACTCCCTGTGATATGTCATATCGGCCCCCAAGGTGGCTCTTTGTCACCTGATTTGGCGTGAGCCCCGATCCCAACTAGGAGGCGTAGTCATGAGGATGCTGTCGTAGTCTCCCTTTTGTCTATGTCGTGGTCTATGGTGTAGGGATTGTTTTGGATAGATATGCTGTCCCTCCGTCTCTGTCGTCTGGGTGCTGATAACAGCTGTGTAGATGTGTGTCTACCTAATTGCGGTGTCCCGGTAGGGGTTGGTGTGAGCCGTTCGGCAGCTGGTCCTAACCTACACTTCTATCCTACCAACCAGCTTTAAAGCAACCTGTTCCAAACCAGCCTAACCTACACTTCTATCCTGCTAACCAGTTTTCTACCAGCCTGTTCCAAACCAGTCTAACCTACACTTCTATCTTGCTAACCAGCTTTATACCGACCTGCTCCAAACCAGCCTAATCTACACTTCTATCATGCTAACCAGCTTTATACCGACCTGCTCCAAACCAACCTTACCTAAACTTCTATCCTGCCCAATCAGCTTTATACTAACGTGTTCCAAACCAGCCTAACCTACACTTCTATCCTGCTAACCAGCTTTATTCCGACCTGCTCCAAACCAGTCTAACCTACACTTCTATCCAACGTTATCCTGCCAACCAGCTTTATACCAACCTGTTCCAAACCAGCCTAATCTACACTTCTACTCTGCTTTATCCTGCCAATCAGATTTACACCAACCTGCATAACACCAATCTGGACTTTGCCTCTATATTGCAAGGTGTTTTTTCCATACATTATCAGTACTCCTTCCAAGAGGGGGCTGATTCACTAAAGACTTCTTTTCCTATTTTCCTGAAACCTTGTTGTTCTGTTCTATTCTTTTATACTTGTCCTTCTTTATTCAACCTATACTTCATCTATAGGTTTTTATGATCTTCTGTTTATTATCTATATAGGGCATATTGCCTAAACCTTTGTTTCTCTTATTTTAATTCTCCCAATTATTTCATTTATAAGATATCCTGCTGTGTTCTATTATGTCCAAACTAACCAATAAAACCTCTGATGTTAACACTGGCCAAAGTCTCTTACCTGACTTGCTCAAGATCAATACAGTTACATTGGAATGTGTGATATGTTGGGGGCTGCCTTGGTTTCTTGACTTCTAACCCACAACAAAGTTACGCTGTTAATAATATTCCTTTCCCAATTACCGCTGTCTCAACCCAATAATGAGACAAACATCATCTTAAATTGGGTAGAGCTTGGACCACAGCTTTATTTTTATTGTGCATGCGGTTACAGGGTATAGACGTACGCCACAACAGCGTGTTTCAAGAGTTACATTAGTTAGGCTGCGGCATGAAAATTCGCACATTTTTGTATATTTTTTATCAAGCTGGGGTAAACACGATACTATGCACATTTTTATTATGTCAGAAAAGACAGTCGATTAGGAGTCGTTGTATAAACATGTTGCTTTCAGGTAGAGTGGGTCAGTGGCTTCAATCAGTCACCCCAGGCCAGTAGTAGCAGGAGCCCCTGCTTGTATATAAAATCAAGCATTCTGGCAGTTTGCTGTGACATGTGTCTGTACAGTGCCTCATGTAGATGTTTAATGTCATCTGTGCCCCCCAGTCTGTGTGTGTTTGCGCGGACATGTCTGCTACTTGAATGTATGGTAGTGGTTGTCGGTGGTGTGAGGGATAAGAGCAATAAAAATAACAATAATAACAGCCCCCAAACGTCCAGTGACACCTGCACAATGAGGAACTCACGAGCACTGTAGTTGATAAGGTATATCTAGTTTCTCTGAGCGTCTCTGAACCGGCCCAAGGCAGTTGGTGTCAGAATGTATGGCCTCGCGGCCCCGGCTGGACCTGAGAGAGTCCTGCTCTGTTGTTGGAGTAGTCGGGAGTGAGGTATCAGGCATCAGGATGTGTTTTGTCCGTTTGTTCCTCCAGGTAGCCGTCCTGCTGTGGTAGGCTTGTCGCTTGAGGTCATCCGTCGGTTGGTGTTCGCCATATTGTAATGGCTGGATAATATTTGCAAGGGTCTGCCGTGGGCTGTTCTGTTTCAGGCTGTATGGTGGGCGAGCACTGGGTCGGTCCGCTACTGAGGGTGTCTCGCTGGGTAGAAGGTGCGGTCGCTCTGGGCAGGAATAGTCATTGTTTGACGTTCTGTCCCCTCACTCGCCTCTTAGAGCCGCCTGTGTCTCGTGCTGGTGGCTTGAGTGGTTGTGAGGATTGCCACGGGCTTTGTAGCTTCCCCATGTGGCGGGACTGGACACCAGGAGCCGTCTTGCTGCCAATAGACACTAGGAGGGGGGTATTCTCTGTGCCGTCCACGCACATGGCGCCCGCCATTTTGGATGCAGGGGCTCCCTGGCCTTGTTGGAAGAGTCGCGGTCACGTCTGCAGGGTGAGGACCGGGATCACCCCCCCGGTCCATGGGGGGGGGAACGGAGCCGGATCCGCGCCGGTCTGAATCCCCAGCCAGGATCTGTGGTGCAGGATAGTGAGGCAGCGGCCGTCTGCCCCGCTCACCGCGAGAGAAGGCCCAGGTTCGGGCAAGGAAATTGTCTCCCCCAGGGGACTGAAGCTCAATGAGCCAGCCTCTCCCCGGGTCCAACAGTCCACTGGTTCTGGGCATCCGTGCTGTCGGTCCGATTTCGGCTGGAAATGCTCGTTTTTGTCGAGTTTTCAGCAGCGTTTTGCTGGAGCCGCTCTGACCTGCGGCCGTCCAGCTTGGCGGTCCGGCCCTGCCCCCACAGCTTTATTTTTTAGCGGACAACTTGCCAAAAAAAACCAAACCAACCGGGGGAGATCAGTCTAGCAGATAACTTGTTCCATGAATTCAAAGCGGCTTGCGACCCGCCATCAGTTCCTCTGCAGACCACGACTTTTCAGTTCCAATAAGGCAAATCTTTTTGACCGTACTGCTATGCTATCAAAGAGCACAGTGGCTGTGACAAAACAGACAGAACACTACAACAAAGACACCACACAGAGACCAATAGCTAAAACACTAAAATACGTCATGGGGCGGAAGGAAGGGAAACAGCTACATTGACCCGTCAACACTTTGCAACATTGTAACCATGTCCCAACATAACCAGGCCTCCTAGCCCTGCGTGCAGCAGTAATGATCCCGCTTCCCCAAGTGTCAGGGTGTTGTCTTTATTGTCCAATAAAATAGTTTGTAAAATAGAACTTCATATCAGCATATTTCTGTGGTGGAGAAATCAACACATGCATGTTATGGGGAAATTCAGAGGCATTCCCAAAAAGATCAAAACAAAGGAGAAACCAGGAAAAAAGAAATACATCAAAACAGACAGGACAGACCAATGAAACAGCTGACTATTTACTGGCCTTTAAGGATGTGCATGGGCAAAAAATTCGGATTGGTTCAGCACTTACGACATTTGGGACTTCGGCAATTCGCAACTTCAGCACTTTGGTTCGGGACTTCCGAAATTCAGGACTTCCGAAATTCAGGACTTCGGCACTTCACGAAATGTGGGACTTTGGCAATACGTACATTTGTAAGTATCCCTCTCTTGCCACCACAATCACTTACACATCTGTAGGGCTCCCTAACCCCTAACCCTAACTCCTAACCTAGGAGTAGGGTTAGGAGTAGGGTTAGAGGTAGAGTTAGGGGCCCGGACTGCCACCACAACCACTTACACATCTAATAGGGCACCCAATGCCAGGAATCAGCTTATTGGTCTAAATTCCTGTCATCATTCACGTAATTTTGCTTCCCTCTCTTGTTTTGCCACTTTTCAGAAACTGAAACACTTCGGCAATTCGGTTCGGTACTTCCGAAATTCGGGACTTTGCCACTTTGGTTTGGTTCAGCACTTCCGAAATTTGGCAATTCGGGACTTCGACAATTCTGTAGCATCCGAATGTCCGAATTGCCTTAATTCGTCCGAATTACTGGCAGTAATAAAAGGGATATCAGTCTGGACTGATGGAGAGAAAGAAGATATAATTTACTGTAAACAAATGAAGGTAAGAATCATGACAAAATAAATGCAGGCAAGGGTAGTTAGCAGAAACAGAATAAGTACAAAGTAGAGTAATTGAATACAAAATCAAGGATGGAGTTGGGAACTGAAATTAAATCCACAGCTATGTTTTATAAGAAATGATATCGAGGCAAGACAGTAATATGAACGAAAGACAAATCAGAATGCGTCAAACCAAGGCAGTTAACCAAAGGAGCGAATAATAAACAGGACAGAACAAAATATAAACAAAAGTAGTAATAGCAGGAAACGCTCCATGAACCCAACTCTGATCCATCACATCTCATAGGCACGTTATTGTTGGGAAAATGACGAAAACAAGTGTAAAACAATACACTGTTTTTCATTATTTTTCGTTTTTTTTTTTCTTTCATTACATGTACTTATCAGTGTTATAAAGAATCTAGAAACCTCATATTTGTAGAGATTTTTAGATTTTTCAATTATTTTTCCAGTTTCACAGATTAATATTTTCTTTAGATGATTCTAAAATATTTAACGGGAGTGAGCCCAAGATTTTATTTTCTATCTGCAACTTCTTTCTTATTTACTTCCAATCCTCTATTGTGTTGTCTAAACTTTTCATTTCTATCTGATTATTTTTATCCTCAGGGATCTTATGTTTCCAAAACAATTAGAATACATCTTTAGTATTGGAGAGGTCTTGTTCAATATGGTACCAATTAAACATTTTTGATAAATCTTTCTGTGATATTACAGCATGTTTTAGTCTACTTGCTAAATAATTTTTAAAAATATCAGGCATTCCCAAACCTCCATCTTTTATATTAAGAACCAACTTTCTCCAATTTATACAAGATTTTTTTATCTTTCCAAATGAATTTTAGAAAGGTAGAATGTATTATTTTTAGCCAGTTGTCTGGGCATCTAATTGGGATCATTCTAAAGATGTATGTCCACTTAGGCAAAATATAAGCCCTGAGGATATTTATCATTCCCCACCAGGAGAAATTGAATTTTCTCCACTTAATCAAATTTAAATTAGTTTGTTTTAACAAAGTTAGGAAATTGATTTCCAATAGATTATTTGTGAAAGGGGTTATGTTAACACCAAAGTATTTAATATAATCTTGAGCTCATATTAATCCATATTTTTTTTTTTTGTTTACAAATTTCCATTATATTACTTTTCCAATTTTTTACAAAGAAACTAGATTTTTCCAAATTAATTTTATAGCCGGAGAACATAGAGTATTTACCTAGTTCTTCAATCAAAGCATCGAATGATCTTATTGGGCCTTCCAGTGTCAACAGGATATAATCTGCATAAACGTTTAACTAGTACTGTTAGACGTTTGGAAACCCTTTATTTATTGTTTGCTAGTATGTGCAGGAGGGGCAAGAGGGGAGGGACTGTGACGAGACTACCTGGTGCCTGTATGCAGAACCCAGTTCTTTTGTGTGTCTTCCTTTGAATTACTGTGTTTCCCCTAACTTGTTGCTATGTTTCTCCTAATTTTTCATATTTTATGCCTGTTTCCCCGTTCGGGAGTGTTCATATGAACAATGTCCAGAACGGGGACCGCCCCAGTGCCCCATTAGAACGATCCCGCCAATTAATCGGAACGTTCATACTTGTAACAAAAGTGCTAAACCGCAAGGTTCGCACTGGCAACATAGTGTGAAACCGCAAGGGAAGTCATTAATGAGTGCTCTACTGGGTGGCCACCAGTCCGTATAGACAAATGCCAACCAGGGGAAGCATTCATGCTCTGAAAGGAGCCACTTCCCTTGCAGGTTTCAGCACCTGAGCAGTGGGAACGGAGATGGGTCTGTGCCTTGGTGGGGACTTCTTCGGTTGGTGGGGACATTTCTGGGGGCACAGGCTAGTTTGGCGGTCTTTCCTGTGCCTGGGAGACAAAGGGGCAACCTTGTTTCCCTCGCTTTGGCTCCCATGCACAGAGACTCCTGGTATGAAGAAGCCCCCTGTTGTTTTGTGTGAGATACCCGTCGCCTGGGGCGAGGGCTTCCCCTACCTGGGAGACAAAGGGACAGCAACCTCTTTTCCTGCCTTTGGCTCCCATGTAGGGAGGATCTTGGGATATGACTCCTGTCGTTTCTGGGACGTAGACCCCTTGCATGGGGCTTTGCATTAAAACTGTGTGCACCAATAAAGATTGTCAGAGTTGTACCCTTCATCTAATCTCGACTGATGTTTGGGAAAGGATTGCTGAACCGCTGAATTTACTTGTATGCTGTATTTTGATTCCTGGGAACGTAGGAATCAGCGCCCGAACTGCGAGCTATAATCACTAAATACCTAGCAGTTCGGGAGAAACGAATGGGGAAGGGACAACCCTGTCTGGTACCATTATTTATCATAAAACTCTGTGAAATGAAATTTTGTGCCTTTATTTTTGCTTTTGGTCGTGTATACAGGGCTTTAATTGCGCCTATCATTCCCACTCTGAAGCCATATTTTTCCAAGGATTTGAACATAAATTCCCAAAAGCCTTTTCGGCATCAATTGACAGGATGATTAAAGGCACCTTCAACTTATCTGACCCATCTAAGATGCATTCTCCTTAGATGATTAATTGGAGATCTATCAGGAGCAAAGCCTACTTGATCTTTTTCTACCAATGATTTTACTACTGTTTTTATTTTTTTCTGCTAGTATTGAGGAGTATATTTTGATATCTGTATTTAGTAGTGAGATGTTTTTTTTTATTATTATGTCCTCACTGTTTAGTTATCACAGTGGCTTGGTTACTTCCTGAGCTATCGGAGTCACTGCGTGCTGCTTGCCTTCATCAGAGAAAGGTACAGTAGGATGCATTACACAAATAATCCCTTAAAGGAATCTGGAACTTCTCTCTTCATTCCTGAATTGTAGCTTGAGCTCTCTGGAACCCTACAACCATGTATCACATGCTGTCAAAGAGACGTTACCACCAGATGCTGACTACTTTGATTATATAATAAAGTTATAAGACTATCTGCTACAACTAAAATAATAAATAAACAGAGTGCGGAAAGTGCCAGTGTTATATTTTCTAAAATGGACAATATTCTACCTTAAAAGGTAAAAGCAGACCGCCATGGTGGTTAGTCGCATAACTGATCGTCTCCTGCAGTTTTTTGTCTATTTTACTTAAAATATGAGATTATTACTCCTAACACTCTGAAGCAACAGTCCAGTGTACTGGTAGGTACTGGTACCGAGGCTCAGCTTCCCTTGTGAAGTTTACCCCTTGGAGGGCGATTTGACACCTTCGTTGCTGAGGCCTCCTCAAGCCGTGAGTGGGGTGGACGGCCGCCACCTTGCTATCCTGCCCAGCGGTAAACAGCTTAATCTTGGTGCTGGGTGACTCTGGCCTTGTTCCCTCCCCACCGTGGACCGGGGCGGGGATGATCCAAGTCCCCATTGGTGGACTATCATAACTTCAGCTGAGAGTGGTGAAACCGCAAGTCTGCAACCTACCCGCCAAGATGGCTGCCACACAGGAGTCATCTTCGCTAACTGCCTGCACTCTAAGGCTCTATTATGAAACAAAGCTTGCTCTGGCTATTGATTGCATATGGCGACACTTCAGGGCTGCATTACACCGGAGGTCGCAGAGGCCTCAAAGCAACGCTGCCAAGCAGGCTCTGTGTAACGTCGCCCTCACATCATCTAAGAGGAGGAGGGAGAGTGTCCCAAAACAGAGTAAAAGTTCCCAGCTGCGGTGCTGCATCCCCAGAACAAGATCTGCACCGGTTCGTCACCCCTCACAAAGCTTACTGTGACGAACTGAGCCTCGTCACGTGTTCTTGGAGGGGCCTGCTTGCCAGCCTCCTGCCTCAGGACTATTTGCCATGCAAAAAGGCTCATAAAAGACCTTGTTTGTGCCTTTTTGCTATTCTGTTCAGTAGATTGCATTGCCCTCCTATTCTAACATTGTTCTGTTCGACTACCGAACAACCGCACGAACCAGGAACCACCCGGGAGCTTGTTTACACCTATTAACACCTATTAACACCTTGAAACGGTTCTCACCGCAGTGTTCTAATTGTTCATCTGGGTGTCTGCAATTCCTATGGACAACCACGAGGTGGCGGCCATCTTGTTCGCATGAACGCAGGCAGCAGTGTTTAGGCATGAATCTCATGGAACTAAAATCGGACACAGAAACTCCAGAACACCGCTGGACTTCCATCATCGCCTGCGTTCAGTTCTATACAATTTAGAGAGACACTGTTCAGTGAAATCGTTCGTCTGGATGAGGGGAGCAAGCTCCGGGGTAAGAACATTGACTATATTCGGTAGTTTGTTCGTTTTCCAAACTACCAAACTACACCGACCGCAAGCCCTGATTCTCTGGAACTGTTTTGGGCATGGGACAATGCATGCGGTCGGTAAAAAACAAGACTTCCAGGAAATTCCTGAACCCCTGAACTGATCTGGGTGATTTTTGGATATGCTTGTCACCCAGATCAGGGCTATCAGGGGATGTAACTTTTGTGGGGATTTTGTGTGGCTGGTCCTGTCTGGAGCTGTGAGACAAATGGAACGAAGCGGAGGGAGGTCTGGGGCTGGCGAGGATAGTTGATAGAGACTCTAGGACTCCTACCTTCTCGCAGGGATAAAGTTGTCATTGGCTGAGTTCCAACATAGCGGATAACTGCAGGCTCTACAGCATGTATAACTATGCCTTTGTCACTCTCTAAGTGTACACCCAGTGGTTTCCTTCTCTTACCCTACATTACTCTTACAGTGTGTTCTTTACATTAAGCAGTAGTTTGTGCTAACTCATATGTGTCTGGTATTACCAGCATCTTTTCTTTTATTAAAATAAAAAAATAAAAAAAACAAGTGCAGTACTCTCCACATGTTTTTCAAAATACGCTTGGAGCATAACGGTGACTACTTCAATGACGGTGACTCCTTCAAAACCTTTGACACCCTAAAAACAATGGCACCCCTAATCACTAAAGACGTATTCAGATATGTACAGTTACGTAACTTTGCCAAAAACCCTGACATAAGGAAAGCAGCACAGACCCCAACGACATTCTACGAACAGCTATGTAACGCTGAAACAATTCAAAAGGGACTAATCACGGCCATATCCGCGCAGCTCAGCGCCCCTGAAAAGGGAGCTGAAGAGCCAAGGTACATACACCAATGGGAAGCGGACCTGGGTGGGGTACTGGAGGGGGAGGATTGGGTAGACATATGGGAAGCGACGGCTAAGACGTCGAATTGTGTACCCCCAGGACATATGACATGACACCAACTCAGACACACTGGCTGATATTTAATGCCTATGATGTCACGGTAACCTAAACTGCTCTAAACACTGAATTGACAGCCACGATAACCAATGACATGTCTGATGGATCCTAGAACCACACAAAGTAAACTGCATGGTATATATAGTTGTTATGTCCTGTATTGGTCAGACTTAGTAAATGTTTTAACCATGAGCACGAACTGCTATATAAAATTGAAAACGACACAGAGCGGCACAAAAGGATTGCTTTATATTATACGAAACTTCTTGTCTCCTGTAAAATGCACTGTACACTATATCTGTTATTCTTGTACATGTTTGAATCTATATGTGTAACTGGCAATGCACTACAAAAATAAAAAATTATAAAAAAAAAGGTATAAGTAGGAAAAATATCTATAAAGACCAAAAATAAAAAGCTATTATAACGTAACACAATAAAATGAAAGAAGTGCATTTGAGGACAACTCTGCATTTATTCTGGGAAGTCTGGCTAGCGATTCTTTTTTTTCAATTTGACAATTTTTATTTTTTTGTCCAAATATCATAACTGGGGTACAGAAGGAAAAAAAGGGGAGGGTAAAAAGACACTTACATTACGACAGTCATTTTACAGTGAGACAATTTCAGAAGTCATAATCGGAATACACATATGCTTGTTTCTGGTGCCTTATCACAGGCTCGTCTGTGTGATTTGTCTCCTAATCGTTATTACTGTGCTCCCCTTGGGGGGGAAGGGGGAGGGGTCTGAAGGAGGGGGGAGATGAGAACGGGGTACCTTACTTCGCTATAAGTGTGTACAAAGTGGGTTCATTGCCTGCCTCTCACTCTAGGGCCGCTGACCTTGTGTATCTCGCCTTCGTCTCTTGACTATAGACGCTCGTTCCTGTTTTTTTGGTTTGTCTATTGCTCCTATCCTAGTGTTTTCGTATCCTCCCTTCCACCTTTTTCTTTTTTTTTCTTTTTTTTTATTATTCCCGTTGTGTGGAGATAACGCTTTTCCCTATCCTCTTAGGGGTTCAACTCTTTGTCCCTCTCTAGGTATGCCTCCCAGTCTTTCTTGGCCTGTATCATGTGTTTCAGTGGGTGGAACCCCTGGTAGGTCTCGGTCTCATATGTCATCTTGTAATGTAATCTTGTCTAGGTACTTCCTAATAGTGAGGTCTGTCGGGTGCACCGTTTGTGTGTTGTCTTTTATGTTATAGAGGGAGGAGTAGTATGTGGCGAACACCTCGCTGATTCCCTTAGGGGGGGATATTTTGGATCCTGTCTGGTCTGTGAGGTAGGATATCTTTTGTTTTGCCTGCCTGGTTTTTAGACGTTGCGCTAATAGCTTGCTTGCCCTGTTGCCCTGGACATAATGTGACCGTCTGAGTCGTTGCATATTTAAGTTGATTGTGTCTAGTGCGTGTTGGAGTATGAGCTTATTGAGCTGGGTAATCCTGGTTTTTGTCTCTATAGTCAGTGTGGTTTGGTTCAATCTGTTCATCTCGTAGAGTTCTGTTTGCCATGCTCTGAGCTGCGTTTGACGCTGCTTTTTCATGTATGCTGCTCTGCGTATTAATAAGCCTCTCGCTACTGATTTGTGTGCTAGCCACAAGGTAGCATCTGAGGTGTCTGTGGTGTCATTTAGTTGGAAGTATGCGCGGATATCACCCGCCAGTGTGTCTGCAAACCTCTCGTCCCTCAGCAGGGAGTTATTGATTTTCCAGGGGCTGCGGTGTTTAAAGTCGTAATTGTTTTTTAGTTCTAGGGTTACTGGTGCGTGGTCGGACCATGTGATTTGCTGTATGTCACTGGATATGATTTGGTCTAGTGCTGAGCCTGACACCAGGAAGCCGTCAATTTTCGAATAGGAGTTATGCACAGCTGAATAGTGAGTGTACATTCTCTCTGTTGGATGTGTGACTCTCCAAGCGTCATATAGGTGATGGGTATGTAGGAGTTTCACTATGGCTCGACATTGCCTATTCAGGGGGCGGTGGCGTGTCCTATGTGACGGTAGTGTCGTGTCTAGTGTCGGGTCTAAAATATGATTGAGGTCTCCCTCAATCACTGTGACGCCCTTTTGGATAGAGCTCGTTTTGGTCAGGATTTTGTGCAGGAAGTTTCGCTGATTGGTGTTTGGGGAGTAAATGTTTATGATGGTGTACAACACATCGTTAAGCTCTCCTATGAGAATGATGTATCTACTGTTTGGGTCTATGTCTGAGGAATGGAGCGTAAACGAGACAGCCTTACTGATCAGGATGGACACCCCTCTAACTTTCGCTGGAGACGTGGTGTGAAATTGGTGCGGGTAGTCATTAGTCAATATTGCGGGGTGGTCATTGTGCATAAAGTGCGTTTCTTGTAGGCAAAGGACATCAGCTCCTAGGGCCCTAGCTTCTTTGGTGAGCAGATGTCTTTTCACCGGGGCGTTTAGGCCTCTGACATTGAAAGAACAGACTATCACGGTGGGTTGTGGGATCGGTACTCTGCACCTCTGAGATGGCATTCGATAGTTTTGGGGGTCTCTGCTCTTCCCAGCTTATTCGTGCCGAGCAGAGTCCTCCCCTGTGCGTAGGGTAGCTCCCTTAATGGGCCTATGGAATAGTCATTAGTCCTGACCTGTTCGGGGCTTGATATAGTTTGTGTGGTGTTTATCGTTGGGTTACCCACTAACCCTGTCCCCGGTTCGTTGGTAAGGTATACAACATGTATTTCAAAAACATGACTTAAAACTACATACAATAATGCAATAACAAAAACCAAAGAATATACATAAACATTCTTTAGTAATAATGGTGCCGTGTGTTCGGCATGGCACTGCATTGGCGTGCCTTGGGGGAAGAGGCTTATGGCCTCCTGTCCTACGGGAATATCAGTTCCCTGTGCGGCTATACCTCATGCTTATGCTGGGCAGGCCCAGCTCTCTACTAAAGCCTCGCGACTTTTCAGTCTTCGTATATAAGTAGTGTCCATTGTTGTTCAGTGCTTTTTTTTTTTTAATATGTCAGTGTAGTCTCGCTATTTCGCGCTGTTGAAGAGTTTATTAAAGTCGTGTGGGTGGCCCCCTTTTTTTATTTTTTATTATATAAGACTTGCTGGGGCGGGTATGTTGTGCTAATCTGGCTCTCCTCAGTGAGCTAAGAGGGGAGAACAGGAGCCGTTTTCTGTGCCGCTCTCTTATCCCTTGTGCTCCCTGTGTCCTTCCCTCCCTCATCCCCTCACTCTACTAGGGGTATATGTGTTGTAATGTGAGCGCATTGCAGTTTCGTACTTTACCCAGCCTTGCAGCTGATACGTCCATGCATTAGGTCACCATAGGGCGCCCACACTGACAGTCATTGTCCTTTATCTTTTTTTCGCCTTTTTCCAGTCCTGTGACACTTTGGGTCTGTCTCCTTCTTGGGCCTTCTTTGGCGCAACTGTGATGTTCCACTCTCTCAGGATTTTCTGGCCTTCCTCTGGGGAGCCGATGACGGTAGTCTTCCCTTCTTTCATTACCAAGAGTTTGGTGGGATATCCCCATCAGTATGGCAGATGGTTCTCTCTGAGTCGGGTGGTTACCTCTCTGAAGTCCCGTCTCCTCTTGAGTCTATACGAGGAAATGTCCACATATATAGCCATACCTTTGTAAGCCGGTGGCATCTCCCTCCGCTTTCTGCAGGCAGTGAGGATCGCCTCCTTAGCATGGTAATAATGCATCCTGAGCAGGATATCTCTCGGAGTGGATGGAGGTAGAAATGTAGGTTTGGCTGTTCTGTGGATTCTGTCTAACAGGAATAAATCTTGTGGCAGGTCAGGGGCTAATTCTCGTAGCAGGCCTGTGATGTGGGCGGAGAGATCCTCCGTTTTCACTGTTTCCGCTACTCCCCTTATCCGCAGGTTGTTGCGGCGCGCCCGATCTTCCATGTCGGCTATCTTTAGGTCTTGGTCATTCAGCCTTCCAACCAGGCCCTCTACCATGTCTGCTAACGAGTTATGGGCCTCCGCCAGGTCTGTGAGTTGATCCTCGGCGTGCGACGTGCGCTGGCCTATATCTTGTATTTCTTTTTGCAGGTCTTTAATAGCAGTGTCCAGCTTACCCACTATCCTGTCTGACATCTCCTCCAGCAGTTTTTTCAAGGAGTTGTGTGTCAGTGGGCTTTCTTGGTCGCTGTATATGCTTCTGATTCCTCTTCGGCGCCATCTTGGAAATGATCAGCCTGGCTTGGGGCCTTCCCCTGCGCCGTCCGTGTGGCGAAGAAATTTGCTTTCTCCCCCTTCTCACCTGCCCGTTTGCTTTTGGGCTGAGACATCTTAGGTCCGGGTGACTTTTGCGGTGTTTTGTCGCGTGATGGGCTTAGTATTCCGCCTTTAATAGCCGCCGCGGCACGGAACTCTGTTTACATGCGGCTGCTCCGGTCCGCATCCAGGACACGCCCCTGGCTAGCGATTCTACATAAACAGCTGAGCTAAGTATTGACCTACTCATACAGTGTATATTGCCTGATCCTACCCTTTTCTTTCATACTGTGTTTTACTATTGCAATAAAAATATACTTTGTTATTGATATATATACGTGGACATCCTACATTTCATCTTTGATTATCGTGTTAGCCAGAGAGGGGGGCACTTGTGTACACTTTATATAGAGCCTGGTCACGGCTCTAACATACGTGAGTGGTGCAATTTATCACTTACTGTATCTTTTTTTGTGTATTACACCATGATTGCTTTTCTCTCTCTTTTTTTCTTTTTCTTTTCCTCCGTATACCTTCTAAGACAAAATATTCCATTTTGGGTGAGAGCGTGGGGACATTCGTCAAGAGGGAAAATATGGGCACTGTTTTATAATTGATTTGAGAGTTTTATATAGAAGCGCCTTTCACATTTTTATTTATTCAGTTCTTTAGTTTATTTGCTACTATTAGCTAGTATTGGGAGTTAAGCTAATTACCCAGGAACCAAACTCCTCAGCCAGTATGAATACACAATCGCCACCTGGGAGAATGATGGTGAATGTATGGCGCAAATGTATACATCCGTACACATTGCCTGCCCACAAGGTAAACCTCACACCTGGAAAAATAAAAGTTAAAAAATGATTAATTTAATGTCCTCGCCATATGCTGATATCAGCTCAAATGTGTTTTAAAGGCACAAAATCAGACAGCAGACAAAAAATTCAGAAGGGAAATGGTGGGATGAAAATATGAGTAGAACATCCATTATTATTGTAAGAGAACAAATATTATGAAGAAGAAGGTGACAGGAAATACAGAATAGCGAACTAGTACTGCGTGGGGGGCGGGGCCTGATATAGAGGGTGGGAAAGGGACTGAAAATGGAACTGACACGGTGGGAGAGAATGCAACTGATGTGGAGGTCACACGGGAAACTTGGATTAAGGAGAAGAGAAAATGGAAAGGAAGGGGAACTAAAATGAAAAGATGGTGGAATTATCTCTATTATAGAGGCTGATATGAAAAACCTCAGATTGTATGGGTAAAGTTTTTTATCAAACAAGAAGCATATATAAACATTGGGCAGAGGCAGTGGTGTAACTAAAAACCAATGGGTCACGGTACAAAAATTTTTCTCGGTATTACTGAGATATACAGCTCCAGTGGAAACAAGCATGCAATTATTCGCTGTAGCTATTCCTATTATTAAGTACTAACAAACTAGGGTGTTTAGTACATCACAGTCCTCAGTTATGCCTCATACACCATACCTCAGCATAGGCATTAACCCTGACTACTCATCCATGTTAATAACTCTGATATTGTTAGTTAATGCCCTTATATTATAGCCTGCTATCTCTTTAAGGATTACTGACATGTGCCTTATTTTGTGCCATCTTGTCCATATACAAAAATTGTGCTTATACCTCAATTGCCTCACTGTTACGACTATGATATGTGTTTTGTTTTTTATTTTTTGATCTTGCTTCTGCAGGCAACGCAAGACAGTTTGTTATTTACGCACAACAAAAATAAAGAATATATTTTAAAAAAAATTAAATTGTTCTCGGACACCCCCCCATGTGTCTCATTCTACCCCCCAGCCCTTCCATGTTTCTCAACCTCTCCACCCCCAGCTCCTCCACGTGTTGCACAACTCATCCCCTACATGTGCTCATTCTTCCCAGTTCTTCTATGTGTCTCAATTTCCCCCAACCCCTCCTCGTGTCTCGTTCTTCCTCCATGTGTCTCATTCCCATTTCCATGTATCGCAATGCCCCAGTCCCTCCATGTGTCACATTCTCCCCCCATGTGTCTTATTCACACCTTCCATGTGTCTCAATTCCCCCCCATTCCCTTCCATGTTTCAATTGTCCCCCAGTCCCTTCCATGTGTCTCAATTTCCCCCAATACCTTCCATGTGTCTCGATTTCCTTTCTGGTCACTTCCGTGTGTATCAATTCCCTTTATCTGTTCCATGTGTCCATTTCCCCCCAGTCCCCTCCATGTGTCTCAATTTCCCCCAGTCCCTTCCACGTGTCTCAATTTCCTTCCCAGTCACTACCATGTGTTTCAATCCCCTCCGGTCCCTTCCATGTCTCTTAATTTCTCCAAGTCCCTTCCATGTGTCACAATTTCCCCCAGTCCCTTCCATGTGTCTCCATTCCATCCAGTCCCTTACATGTGTCTCCAGTCCCTTACATGTGTCTCAATTCCCCCCAGTCCCTTCCATGTGTCTCAATTTCCTTCCAGTTCCTTCCATGTGTCTCATCCCCCCAGTCACTTTCGTCTGTCTCAATTCCCTCCCTTCCATGTATCTCAATTCCCTCCCCCAGTAACTTCCAAGTGTTTCAATTCCCCATCCCGAGCCCTTCCATGTGTCTTTTCCCCATCCCCCTCTGTACCTGCTCTGCATGCTCTACACTGTCCATGTAGAGTGGCCAAGCGAACCTTGGCACCCGATCTGACAGGAAGTGCTCTCAGTGAGCACTACCTGTCAGACAAGGTAGATGGAAACAGAGGCTCCTCTAGCCACGGTCCGCTTGGTCACGCTACATGCTATGACGGTCAGAAGGGGAGCACTGGGTTGTGCGCTCCCCTCCTACCAGTCACCAGGTGACTGTGCTTTACCATCGCATGCGAAATAGCACAGTTAGAATACCCTACCATGTACTGCACATGCATACCACACAGATAATTTTGGCGCATGCATATGTGCACCATGAAAATACCCTACCCTAATACTGCGCATGTGCAGTTCCACGTCATAATGAAACCCGACATGCACACTCGTACCCAACACAGGTAAGCCTTCTTACAGCTGATTCGGCACACTTCCGGTGCGGTTGCGGTGACTGGGGTAGGACATTTTCACGGGGTAGGGTTTTTAGATAGAACACCAGGCTTAGCTCAGTGCAGAAGCTTCTGGGGGCAGAGTAGGCAGGGCAGGGTGGACTCCCGACAGACCCCAGATGAATTGTTAAACTGTTCTTTAATCATTCCTAAGCAAGCTGTAGTAGTTATTTAATAAAATAAAAATTGACTGATCCTTAATAGTTTTTCCCCCCCATTCTTTGGGGCTTTCTTACCATTCACGATACACCCACCATAGAAATTTCAACACATCTACTTATGTCCATGATTGCTTTAAATATTTCCTGTACATAGTCCAACTTTCAAATTACCCACACCTCACCTGTGGTATTTGTGATACGTGTCATATCTTCCTGCTTCCTTATACTTCAGATTCCTGGAATCCAAATGGCCCTCTTTTCCAGGAGTTCCATATTGTCGGTGTGTCAACAGCTCCACAGCAATAATAATGATAAACTGTCTATATATTATACATTGTTCTTGCTCTAAATTATATTTTAGTTCCATAAATTGTTATTAGTAAGTCTCCTAAACTTTTTATAATATAGCCAAGCTCCTGGCCACAACCCCACTCACAATCATAAAATTAAAGTGTCCCTCATTTAAAATTTTAAATGTTGGGAGTTATGCATATTTACATTCAGGTTTTCTAAATACGATTAATTTTGTTACTTTGATTACTATGTTATTACCTGCTATAGGTCATCACATTGAACATGAGTAACCGGTAAACTTTGTATGGGGGGTGTCTTCTTTACACAGTTTTGTTTATGGAATTGTGCACCCTAGGAACCCTAGGAGAAGATAAACTATTATGTGATCAACCAATGATTTGTCTTTTACGTAGTTTCAGAAGAGGTAAAAGAAAACCTGGAATGTTCTAAGCTAATTGTAGTTTTTTTTTCTGTACAATGCAGTAACTTATGATGAATAGTTATGTTTATTGTATAATAATCTATTTGTCTCTGCAATTTATATTTCAATTTTGAACTTTGACACTGCACATTTTTGTGAACTACTCAGTAAAATAATAATTATCCCCCAAAATAAATTAAAATAAATAAAACATATATATATATATATTCTAATTATTATTTGTGACACTATATATATATATATATATATATATATATAGTGTCACAAATAATAATTAGAATAATTATTATTGTCAGCAGTTATGTAGCACCATTATATTTACAGATGAAGAAGGCCCTGTTCAAAAAGCTGACAATCTATGAGGATTTGAGGTAGGTAGATATATCATTAATGAAGATTTGAGGTAGGTGGATATATCGTTAATGAGGATTTGAGTTAGGTGGATATTTATTTATTTATTTATAAAATATTTTACCAGGAAAGTTACATTGAGATTTCTCTCGTTTTCAAGTATGTCCTGGGTCCACAAAACATTGCATTGATACAATAGCGTACAATAAAATACAAAAACAATATTTATACACAATATACACAACATTTAACATAGAACAGGTAGGACATATATAATCAAACATGGCAGGTGCATTCTGTTTTGAGGAATGTAGAGAGGGATCTCGTAAAGGATTTTAGGCCTGGGGAAGATTTGAAAGTGTTCAAGAGGTCGTTCCATAATTGCGGTGCTCTGTAGGAGAAGGAGGATCGAGCTGCTTTCATTTTGTATTGAGGTAGACTAAATAAAGTGCTGGTACTAGGTCGAAGGTTACAGGAGGAGGGAACAGCCGGGGAGAGCATTCTGCTCAGGTAGGGTGGGTGCTTCCCAGAAAAGCTCTTTTCTCGTTAATAAAGATTTGAGTTAGGTGGATATATCATTAATGAAGATTTGAGGTAGGTGCATATATCATTAATGAGGAGTTTAGGTAGGTGGATATATTGTTAATGAAGATTTGAGGTAGGTGGATACATCATTAATGAAGATTTGAGGTAGGTGGACATATCGTTAATGAGGATTTGAGGTAGATGGATATATAGTTAATGAAGATTCGATGTAGGTTGATATATCATTAATGAAGATTTGAGGTAGGTGGCTATATCGTTAATGAGGATTTGAGGTAGGTGGATATATTGTTAGGTATCTTCCCAAGGATACGTACTGGTGAGGTGTTAAGCAAAAAATAATAACAAAAAAAAAAGAAATCTTAGTCCAAAGGTTTCTCATATTCTTTGACAGAGAGACTGTGAAAAAGGGCTACCGGGGGGGGGTCAGAAGTAGTATTTAGCCTGGGCTCCAACTAGCTGATTTATTCCTTATTCCTCAGCGATATAGTGGGTCCAGAGTTATTGAATCACAGAGTTTCTTCAAATACTTTTGGCCGTTGGGAAGTTCTGCGGCCTATGTGGTGGTGCGTGCCATCTCTCCGTCTGTAGTTCTTCTGGAGCCTAAAACTGCAGAGGAACTTCTGCTATTCTCCCCCTAGCCGGTGAAGGTCATCCCGGCACAAACAGAATATTTTTGTTGAGCAAACATTAGGGGTACCATCTTTTCTAATTACACAATATACACAATATATACACAATATACACAATATATACACAAAATACACAACATTTAACATAGAACAGGTAGAAAATATATAATCAAACATGGCAGGTGCATTCTGTTTTGAGGAATCTAGAGAGAGATCTCTTAAAGGATTTTAGGCCTGGGGAAAATTTGAAAGTGTGCAGGAGGTCGTTCCATAATTGCGTTGCTCTGTAGGAGAAGGAGGATCGAGCTGCTTTCATTTTGTATTGAGGTAGACTAAATAAAGTGCTGGTACTAGGTTGGAGGTTATAGGAGGTGGGAACAGCCAGGGGGGGGGGGGGGGGACTTTCTGCTCAGGTAGGGTGGGAGCTTCCTAGAAAAGCTATTTTCTTGTAAATGAAGGTTTGAGGTAGGTGGATATATCATTAATGAGGATTTTAGGTAGGTGGATATATTGTTAATGAAGATTTGAGGTAGGTGGATACATCATTGATGAAGATTTGAGGTAGGTGGACATATTGTTAATGAGGATTTGAGGTAGATGGATATATAGTTAATGAAGATTCGAGGTAGGTTGATATATCATTAATGAAGATTTGAGGTAGGTGGATATATTGTTAGGTATCTTCCCAAGGACACGTACTGGTGAGGTGTTCTTCTGCTATTCTCCCCCAAGCCAGTGAGGGTCATCGCGGCACAAACAGAATATTTTTGTTGAGCAAACATTAGGGTCTGTTGGTCTGTTATGCGCTTCTCTGTTCAAACTAGACAGGTTATTTGCTGACTGCTGGGTCCATCTTTGCCAGACCTCCATACCTGCAAAGCAGACTGAAACTTTACCTCCTCCTCTAAGAGCCTCGCATTCCAGCGTTGGTTATGCCCGTGAAAAAGCAAAATGTAGAACTCTTCCACAATTCTAGCAACGTCGGACACTGTTTCCCCGATTGTGGCAGAGAATCTGGCTCTTGTATCATTCTCACCTTCAGGTGGGGAGGTCACGTCTTTGGATCACTCTGGCAGGCAACAACTCTTTGGTGCTGTTGCAGTCCCCAGGGCACATTGGTCCCTGTCGGCATATACCTATCGCCAGGCACCTGCTACCACCGGGCCTCCAGCTTTCCGGACACCTGCTGCCTTGGGGGACTTGTGACATGTTGATCTGCTTAGTACTTGCTCTTATTGATTGTTATTATTCTCTCGTTCTCAATAAAAAATGTATACATTTGTAATTTTATTACATGACAGGAGGCTTCATATTTTGCATGACTTTCTTTACTCATGCTTCCAGCAGCACAAGTCAATCATTAAAACTTTAAACCAATCATAACAGTGCATAACCATATAAATAGCCTTGTATGTCACATGATTTCCTCTTTCTTTGCTGCTTCCAGCCAGGACACAGGTCAGAGTATTAGCTCTCTACTTATTTCAATTTATGCAAGTTTTTACCTTGTGGCCCCTTTTAATTCTTTGGGCCACTATACTGTATCTGTTAACCCCCTTTATTCTGATTGCCCCCCTACCTTTATATATATGTTTTATCACCTAACCGTTTTACTGTTTTGAACCCAGTTTTCCCTGGCATCTCTGCCTGTCGGTCTCACGCGATTCGCGGCGTTTTACCGCGATCGCGCGGAACCGCCAGCTCTCACTAGTCCCAGGGTACTGAAGGGTGGGTGGGGGGCACGGGGGGGGTGCCATCCGATACCGTCGGTCCACGATCGCGGACCGCGATCGCGGACCGCACGGCAAAATTTGCGCGCGAACGGCGGCCATCTTGGATCTCGCGAGATCCTCGGCGGCCATCTTGGTTTCGCCAGTTCGTGATTCCCACGAACTGGCACACACACATAATCTTCCTAACGTTTTGCCAAGCTCATATACTATTGGTGTAAAGGTTTACACAGGCTAATGATTGGAAAGTAAATGGAAGTGGTCACAGTGCTGGGCTGGAAAGACTGCACTGTGGATCTATATGCTGACAAACTTAGCCAGCTGGATAACTCCCATCAGGCTCAGGCTGCAATACAAATGAAATGGATGTTCACAGGGGTGCACACACAGATGGAAACACTGATTAAATTAATAAATGAATATGACAATAACAATAATAAAGAAATAAATAAATACAAGTACGCTTTATTGTATGCGGCACCTCCATAGTACAACTGGGGTGATCCTCGCAACTCACAGTGGCAATACCTTCCACAAGTTACTTAAAAGGGTGAATTCATTACAAGCGTACTGAGGTCTTCGATACCTCACATTACCGGGCTCCGTCCCGACCATTACCCGGGCTCCGTCCCGACCATTACCCGGGCTCCGTCCCGACCATTACCCGGGCTCCGTCCCGACCAATACCGGGCTCCGTCCCACCATTACTGACCGTACACCCCGGTCACTAAGAGGCTGAACCCTCTATAATACACTAGGCACAACCCTAGTGACTGTTAAGACAGGGTACCTGGGTGAACCCCAGTTGTACGTGGAAGCCACTGTGTAACCATATACGCACTGACGTATACTCTGTCTCCCCACAGACAGGAAACAACAAACAGACATAATGTCGGACACTACCCCAACATCAGCAGTAGACTTCCAGGCAATGATCAATGCTGCAGTGTCAGCATCGGTGGAAAAGGCACTGGCCAAGATGATAACCCAGTCACCGCCGGAGGCGGCGGACACCAGACCTCCATCAAAAAGGGAGGATAAAGATCCGACACAACGTAAGCCGGAGACAGCGGCGTCCAAACGCCACTGGAAGGGCTCCAGTGGGAATCTCCCAAGATACGAGGGAGGAAGTCTGCGTAAACGGAACCGCCAGTCAAGACACCTGGATCACTCCCCTACACAAGACCCCTCTTCAGGGGAGGAGGGACCATCATCACCTCCGTTGTTGGAAATAATGGACGGATGGAGGGCTGAGAACTCACCCTCGGATGAGGAGGAGGATTGGCAGGACATACCGCAGGAAAGCGGAGAGTTCAGCCAGAGTCAGGAATGGGCAAGCCACTCCGGCAACATGGGTTCCCACAAAACAAACATAGACGAAGACGGGGTGTTCCTAGACGAGACGGGCAACCCCATGTTCGACCCTCGCCAGATTCGACACCCCAGATCGTCCGAATGGAACCTGCCGGACCATTTGACACAATTTGTACATTTCTGGCTACGGAAGCCAATGGATAAGGAAGTCCGGGCTAAGCTTAAAGCAGAATGCCCGCGCCCCGTACTGCCTGACAAAATTGCCATCACACCGGAGTTTGACACCACAGTAGGGGTGTTTATGTCCCGGTCGGGCAGAGACCCACGAAAGGGAGTTGAAAAAGGCATGAAGTCGGTCCAAGACAAAATGCTAGACATGATAGGCCCGCTGGCGAAGATACTATACTTCGCTGACCTGGCGCTTACTCAGGGGACACCCCTCGATGCGCACGATATCAGAGAATGGGCACAGCGAGCGATCTGTCTCCTAGGAAATTCAAACGCCGCCATGTGCGCAGAAAGGCGTAAGGCAGCTCTATTGAAGATAGACACCAAACTCTTGGATCTGGGAAAGAAGGAACTAGGTCCTCGGGCAGACGGACTACTCTTTGGAGAACCCTTCCTGGCGGAACTAAAGAAGCACGTCGGCCTATTTACTACTTTAAATAAGGCCCAATCCTCCATCAGACAGGTCTTTCGGACCCCTCCAACAAATCGGAGTGTTTTTGGCAGGGCTGGTCGGCAGAGGGGTCGAGCCACCAGCCGCTTCTGGCCATCAGGCCCCAGCCGTCCATACGCGGCTCAACAGTTCTTCCCATCAACAAGAGCCACATTCACACGGGGATCCTTCCGTACCAGAGGCACTCGGAGCAGAGGACGGGGACGATTCAACTCAGGTGAGCACGAACTGTCTTCCGTTATGTCATTCTGGTTTAACTGCTGGCAGACTGTCCCTTTTTCCACAGGAATGGGAACACATCTCCACAGACGCATGGATCCTTCAGACCGTGAGAGGATACGTGATAGAATTCACACAGACACCATACCAGACCAGACGACCACGACCCATACGGGCGTCAGAGACTCAGATACGCATCATAGACACGGAGATAAGAGCCCTATTCGCGAAAGGAGCGGTGGAATTCGCCGCAGACGACCAAGGTTACTTCAGCAACATGTTCGTAGTCAGGAAGAAGACGGGAGACTATCGTCCAGTTATCAACCTACGAGAACTCAATGGATTTGTGGCTTATCGCCACTTCAAAATGGAGGGTATTCACCTCCTGAGGGACCTATTGAAAGAACACGACTGGTTCACACGTCTAGACTTAAAAGACGCATACCTGTCGGTCCCCATGGCAAGAGAGAGTCGACCTTTTCTCCGGTTCATCTGGAAGGGCCGCCCGTGTCAATTCACATGTCTCCCATTCGGACTAAGCTCGGCGCCATGGTGTTTTACGAAACTCCTCAAACCAGTCATGGCACATCTGAGAGGAAGGGGCATACGTTGCCTCATTTACCTGGACGATCTGTTGATCTTCTGCGAATCAAAATCCAGAATTCAATCTCAGACGAGATTTACCATGCACTTTCTGGAATCACTAGGATTTGTAGTGAACAGAGAAAAATCAGCATTGACACCATCACAGATAGTTCAGTTCCTCGGGTTCGAGATAGACTCCAAATCGGGAGTTCTACGCCTCCCCGCATCCAAGATAGCGGCCATTCGCAAGGAAATCCGACGCATACTCAGGAGGGACACCATACCTCTCAGACTACTAGCGAGGATAGTAGGCCTACTATCCTCGTCAATACAGGCGATCTTCCCGGGCCCGCTCCATTATCGGGCCATGCAGAGACTGAAGGCTCACTACCTACGAGCAGGACTCACATACGACCACTGGATTCCCGTCTCCACAGAAGCTCGGACGGAACTTCGATGGTGGCTACTCCACATGGAAGCCTGGAACGGCAAAGCCATCTTCGGGAAGAACCCGGACTTTGTATTGGAGTCGGACGCGAGCCTTTGGGGCTGGGGAGCCCACTGCGCCCACACATCCACAGGAGGTCCATGGTCCCAAGAGGAACAGGGTCTCCACATCAACTGTCTGGAACTGATCGCGGGATCATTTGCGATTCGCAGTCTGGCCAAGGAGATGACGAACTGCTGCATCTTACTACGTATGGACAACATTTCAGCAGTCCAATACATAAATCGCCTGGGGGGAGCTCGGTCAAAAAACCTGACAGAGGCGACGAAAGAGATATACCAATTTTGTATTCCCCGCAACATTTCAATCAAGGCGGAATACCTACCGGGAATCAACAATATCACGGCAGATTGGTTCTCTCGACACTGGAGAGAGACGGCAGCGACTGGCGACTGGACACGTCGATATTTTCAGCAGTGAAAGACATCAGGGGACCACTGATCGTGGACCTGTTCGCGTCGCGGACGAATACACAGCTACCGAGATATTACAGCTGGCTGCCGGACCCTCAATGCGAAGCGGTGGATGCTTTCCTACAACAGTGGCCCCCGAAGGGAGCGTACGCATTCCCACCATTTGCGATGATAGCGAGAGTGATCCATCGCATCAGAGCGACCAAGATCTCGATGGTACTCATCACACCATTATGGAGGAGCCAGGCGTGGTTTCCGGAATTGTTAGCCCTAACACAGGACCATCCCCTACTCCTACCATCGTTCCCCTTTCTATTGACAGACCCGCAAGGGGAACCGCATCCACTAATACTACAAGAGAATCTGGAACTGGTAGCTTGGAGTCTTTCAGGGGAACCTGGTCCGTCGAAGGTCTATCGCAATCAGCTAAAGACCTTTTATGGGATTCCTGGGCACCAGGTACCCGACGCAGTTACATATCAGCATGGAATACATGGACCCGCTGGTGTGTGGGAAGAGACTGTGATCCCTTTACAGCACCTATTCCCACAGTGGTGAATTATTTGTCAAACCTCTTCACGGAGGGAAAATCCTATCGTTCCATTAATGTGGCAAGATCAGCAATTTCAGCGGCACACGTGCCAATACAGGGTTCTTCGGTAGGTCAGGACCCTTTGGTATGTCGCCTTCTACGAGGCATCAGACTATCCAGACCACCGGAACCTAAGTATAATCATATGTGGGACGTAGAGGTGGTCCTCAGTTTACTTAGGAATTGGCCAGACAACGTAGACTTATCCCTACGGCAGCTGTCGGCCAAACTCACCTTGCTACTATGTTTGGTCTCTTTTCGACGAGTCTCGGACGTACGAGCGTTCGACGTGAACGGTTTCTCTATAACACCGGAAGGGGTTACCTTCACGGTGTCTAGAAGAACTAAAACTAATTCGACATCTATATTTTATCCCTTTTTTCCTACGGTTCCCCGTTTATGTGTAGTTTCCACACTTACTCGTTACGTGGAGGTTACAGCAAACCTTCGTGCTCTTAACAGAGGTCAACTGTTGGTGTCATACACCAAACCTTATAAACCGGTTACCACCACTACACTGGCGCGATGGGTACGTTGGATCCTATCCTTAGCGGGTGTAGAAACGGGTTTCGGAGCCCACTCGGTCAGGGGCGCAGCCGCATCGCGAGCGTTCTCGGCGGGAGCATCCCTAGCGGATATATTACGTTCCGCGGACTGGACACGGGAAGATACTTTCCGGTTATTTTATTTTCGTCAAACCACACACGCATCTTTCTCTCTATTACCTCAGCTTTAAAAATGCAAAATATGAAGCCTCCTGTCATGTAATAAAATTGTAGATTATGCTAACGTAGTGTACTTATAATCTTAATTTTAATAATGACAGGAGGCGAGTATTTTCCCACCCTCCACTCCCGTTTCTATGGGTTGTCTTATGTCAACGTTTTATAGATCAGTTATGACTATTATAGTTTATCAAGAGAATAGGGATAAAGTTTGAGGTAATAACCGTATATTGTATGGTATTAGTTAATGGTTTATAGATGAGGATAGACTGTATTATGGTATTCTAGATAGTACATATCAGATTAACATTTATGATACTAGGTATGGATAGACACGGTAACGATGATATCATGTGGACATAAGTCTACTTCCATCCTCTTACACTCGTTTCTGTTTTTTGCAGCATGATGACAGTTATGGATTCCGGATAAGACACATCAGCTGTGGAAGTTATCGAATCAAGTTCCAATACCGTTATGAGTTATCAGTTTGAAACTACCATGGAACAAGTTTGGACTATTTTATGTTTACGAACTTTTTTTGTTGTTGTTTCGAGACAATACATGGACTAGTCTGTCACCAAAGAAAGAGGAAATCATGTGACATACAAGGCTATTTATATGGTTATGCACTGTTATGATTGGTTTAAAGTTTTAATGATTGACTTGTGCTGCTGGAAGCATGAGTAAAGAAAGTCATGCAAAATACTCGCCTCCTGTCATTATTAAAATTAAGATTATAAGTACACTACGTTAGCATAATCTACAATTCACTTGGAACTCACTTTAGTAAATAACTGTGTAAGTCTCTCTCTTATATGGGTTCTGTGATGGAATCTCTACTACCTTGAAAAAAAACAAGAATAGAACATTTAAAAAAAAAAAAAAAAAAATGAACACAGTTGGCATTGATGTAATTTCCATTTTAGCTCATACAAATGATGACAAATGAGCTTACCCAGGAGTGCATTTTAGCAAAGTGAATTTGCATTGATTTTCATATTGAATGCCTGTTCGGTTATGAGTGTTTTATTCAACATACTCCAGAAGAGTCATTGTTTCTATATACAAAACCTGTGTTTTTCCAGTGTCATCTCGACTAACAAAGAACGTCAAAGCTGCTCGAGGTGATCATTATGAGTAGATGGTTTTTATATTTTAACATGAGTCACGCCAGTACCACTTCAGTCTGCTTTTCCCCTGCAGCTGAAATCTTCTTTTTGTCTGCAGTTTCAATGACTTCACATATATATTTTCTTTTTATTTCTCACTGTAGCAGTATATTATTTATTCACTTTTTTTACACTCCTCATCTAGTTTTCCATAATTATATTACCTTCGTTTCGCTTTTTAGCACCGTTTACTGTCCATTCTCTTTAGTACATTTGAGATATATGACTTGATTTCAATACAAGAACAATAAATGAGAAATCAATGCTTTTAATAGTACTTTGGAAAAAGTAGAGACACATACAGAAAAAAAATTAACGGTATTGTGTTTATTGTATGGTTATGATAACTTTACACTTTTAAAACAAAACATGAAAAAGAAAAAAAAAGTAAAGAAAAAGTTAGTAAAGTAAGAAAGAACAACTTGAGGTGGATTTCTAATTAATTTTCCAGAGGTTACACTTATATAAATAATTTATTCTGTGCTATCAGAAGACAAAAATAAAAAAGCCGTGGCTGTCAAGTCTTCTTTGACCCTACACTCCTCTCTCAAAGTTCCCAAATCATGCCTCTCCTACCCTATCTGCCACTTTTATTATTGTAAAGCGCTACGGAATCTGTTGGCGCTATATAAATGGCGATAATAATAATATAGTATTATGGCTGCTTAACCTTCTTTTAGGAATTTACAAAATATCAACATAGTGATGCTCTTTCTACCTGAGTTCAACTGTTACTGTACCACTGACTATTAATAAATAAATAATAATAATAAAAAAAAGAAAACATAAAAGTCGTTTGGTATGAAGGTTAACACTGATAAGTCAATTTGCAAAAATAAACTGTGCAGTGAATTACTATGCTTTGCATACTGCACGTCATCATATCGGGGTGAAATATGGACTGGGAGGACATCTGAGCTTGACAAATACCACTGGTGTTTAGGATGGTTATTACAAAGTGATTTGAAAACAAGAAGGTAAAAGGCCAATATATATAGCTACACGAAAGCATTGCTGAATATTAAGTTCAAGATGGTGATAATTATACCCAGCACTGTCATCAGGCCCACATACTTGGAGGGTAATCTACTAAAGGCCAAATCTAGTTCCCTCAGTTCAGCTGAAATTCACTGTGTGCACGCAACCAGTCAGGCTGAAAAGAAAACAAATTAAAATGATTTCTGAACTGAATTGAGTTATGGCCAATTGACCTAAATGAACCCATAATTGAAGGTGGGATTGCTTGGGAATTTCCATCTTAAACAGATCTTGCATAGAGATGTCCCGAATAGTTCGCCGGTGAATAGTTCTCCCGGTTCCTAAAATCGATGCCATATAGACGTCCCCTGCTAGGGGACGTAACAGGGATTAAACTGATAGGAATAGTACTACTTAACACACCACTCCTATCTGGTGGCACATTAGATTGCACGCGCAGTGCCCCAAATTTGAAGTAGGAGGACCGACCAAGCATCTTTTTCCATCTCCCGGTTCATAAAATCCATGCCATATACACGTGCCCTGATAAGGGACGTAACAGGGATTAAACTGATAGGAATAGTACTACTTAACACACCTTATAATAACACAGAGAGAGGCAACGCAGAGAGAGGAGTCTGAAGAAGAGGAGTCAGAGGAGGAAGGTGGCTTTGAGGAGGTGGAAGACCAAACACAGCAGGCGTCCCAGGGGGCTTGTTGTCACCTTTCGGGGACCCTTGGTGTTGTACGTGGCTGGGTGGAGGAAGAGACCTTCAATGACATCAGTGAGGACAAGGAACGGGACATGGCTAGCTTGGTATCCAACCTTGTGCAAATGGGGAGTTTGCGGTTGTGCAAATGGACTGTTTGCGGTTGTTTGCGGTGCGTTAAACGGGGAGTTTGGTCTGTCACTGTGAAGCGGGCGTAACCCTTACACTGATCGATACAACATCATAAAAACTCAATAATAGGTCGCGCTGTACAGGAAATATTACAATAAATAGATAAAAATATATATTTTACTCACATATGATAAAAGGACAAACAGAGAATAAAAATAGATATGTGCATAATAGTCCCAATATATAGTGAACTTCTTGTGGGTTCCAATAGGCTAATAGCGACTTGATAGTGTAGTCAATGAGAGGCTGGATCTTCTATAGCTTAGGAAATCTTGACTCAATGGCGGACATGTGAATGAAGAAAACAGAAAGACTCCAATAGTGCAAACTGTGTTTGAGTAGATGGAATAAAGTGTATGTTAGGGAGGTATATCACTCACCTATTCAAGAGCATGTACTTGCTCAAGTGTGATTAGCATTCAGTGGCGTTGGCCCCCCACTGTCGGGATATAGGTGTAGATAATTCCTCGATATGAAAGAAAAATAGAAACCAAATATAGTGCTCACTGTATTAATAAAAGTAAGTCTGAGAAGTAGAGGGCGTACTCACATTTGAATGAGCAGGATATACTGCTCAATATGATGGCGTGGGTGGTATAGTCCCCACCTAGGATTCTTTGGATGAGTATTTGCTCCAAAGTGACATATGACCAGGTTAAAACAATATAAATAAATAAATAGGAATAATTAAATAGAATAAAAGGTATATGGCAAATAAATGGTAAAAAAAAGCCAATATTCCTTTATTAATACAATAAAAATATATATAAAAATAGCCAAAACGCGTTTCGCCACACAGGGCTTTATCAACTGGCAATAATAAAATTTGACCTGGTACATAGAAGCTTATATAAACTTAGGGGATACATGGTTATTCAAATGTTGGCGCCAAAATGACGTAATCAATACAGTGAGAATAATACAAGAATATTAAAAAACATAAAACACATAAATATAACAAGAACATAGTTTAGTAATTAAAAGAGTAACTGAAAGCTTTATAAATAGCTTAAAAACTAGTGTTTTTATTGATGAATGGAAGTAAAATAGTCATGTGATCACGAGCTGCCGCGATCACATGGTACATCCCAGGTGTTAGTCCCCTTGAAACAACTTTTCCATCCCTATTGTGGCCAGAAAGAGTCCCTGTGGGTGTTAAAATTTGCCTGCCTATTGAAGTCTATGGCGGTTCGCCCGTTCGCGAACATTTGCGGAAATTCGCGTTCACCGTTCGCGAACAGAAAATGTTATGTTCGTGACATCTCTAATCTTGCACTAGCCCATAGATTTGCCCTCAGATGTATTAGTTTTACTAGATGTATACCATCTCAGTTGGTATACAAGGTAGCCAACTGAGATCCCTGAATTTGCATGAACTAATTTTAATACCTTGCAGGTGTTAAAGCTTCAAGTTCTACACCAATAGTGAGGTCTTACAATTATTTGCCACAGCAAGGCTGGAGAGCCCATAATACATTTAATACTTGCTAGGAATACATTTTCACTTGCCAGGTGCTAGTAGAAATTTTGATCCCTGTCACTGTGTCATTGTCAGGGTAAACCCTGTGCCATCCAGATCTGGTCACCTTGGGTCCTTTGCTGTCCTGGGCCTGCTATCTGCCTTTGAGCCACAGCAGGTATGATTATTTTAAGCTGTTCTAGCCCTATTATTCCGGGCTATGTCTGCAGCACCGGGCACTGGACTTATTCTATGGTCATTCCTGTGCTTCACCTGAGGCTGATCATTCATCTGCTGGGTATATAAACTGCCCCTCCCTGAGGACTTTATCAAGTCTTTGATCCTGGTGTATGTGTTCAGTTCCTGTTTTCTAGTCTCCTGAACTTGTATTCCATATTGACCCCAGCTTCTGACTTCGGCTACACTTCTTTATCCTGACCTCTAGCATTCTTTGACTTCGGCTATCCATTGACTATCCTGCTGTTTGTGATCTTGTTGGTACTGCTTTGGAACACCTTTCCTGCACATCCCCCGTGCATAGATTCACAGTCCAGGTGGCTTCTTACCTGGTCACCTTGGACAGTGTCTATCTGCACGGGTGAGCAAACATATCTGCGCTACAGACTCCCACCTCAGGTAAGATCCTGACCGTCATGATACTTACCCAATCAACGCCATCAATTCCGTACTGTTCACAAGTGACGCTAGTCGAACGCACTGTTTTGTGACGTTCGGTCTGTCTTCCAATAGCAATTTGGATGCTCAAACAGCACGTCATTTCAGGTGATCTCAATCAGGACTTGGGTAACTCTATTTATATCCTGTTTTAGCCCTTATTAGTTGCTCTATCGTGATTTCTACCTTTGTATCCGATTAGTGAATTTTTAAATCTGTTTTTTCTGGGGAGTTTTCTTAGATATTTGAGTACCTCTGGAAACTTGACTCAGATTGTTTATCACATTTCTGTTTATCTGTAATCCTGATCTTGGCTAGTTCTTGACTTTGTCTCTCTCTGTTTACTATGTTAAGTCTGGTAATATATCTATTTCTGTCTCTCCTTTATGGATTTCCATTTCCTGCGAGTTTGGGTATACTTCTCATGACACACGGACATTGTTTAAATGCACTTTTCAAGTACTTTTTTTTTTCAAGTTGCAATGTAAAGGTTATGTAAGACCCCTGCCCACAAATGGGTGAGGTAGGTAGTTTTACTTGGATGGTCACATTTAGTACCAGATTGGCATTAACCCAGTGATGTAAATGGAGAAAGGCTTCAAGGCTTCAGCACGGTTAATACTAGAAATATTGGGCATTCTGCTTGTACGTTACTCATTGGAACAGTTTAGCAATGGTTCGATTCAGCATTCTATGGCTTATTCTGTGACAGTGCATTAACCATTCGGTAATGCCAGAGGCTGATGAAGTGGGGGCAGCTTTGCACACTTGTATGGCTTGTATGGAATATACATTTAGATGGCCTACGTAACACTTGCACATACGGTGAGAGTAGGGGAAGGAGCTGTAGTTAGTCATTCTCTTCTATTTGTTGGTAACTATTTTAAACTCTCATCTTCTAATCTATTAACCCTCCAATCACCAAGTATAAGGAAAGAGATTCTAGAGCCACACAATATTCCTCCATCCCCAGTGCACAAGTTTATGGCTTCTCCTTGTTAATCAGATCCAGGAAAAAAAAAAAACCTCAGTGCCTGCAGCTGTCAGTAGGTATTTATGCTGTCACTAGGCTAATAGCTCAGATTAATGATTGTGATCTAACTCCAGACCAAGTCTATTCATGATGGCCAAGTTGTAACTCTTTCCTATGCTGGAAATGTATGTAGAAAGTTGTTCTGGGTGGGAAAAGAGACTCTGTTGCTGTCGGGAAGACAGAGCGCATGCAGTTACAGTCTGCACAGATACACAAATATAACCAAAAAAAAATCTACAAATAAAATGTCAAAAATAGTGTAATACAATAAAACACCATATAGTAAATAGTGGACTATTGTACTCACAAAAGTTGCTAGCAGACAGAACAAATAATCACTGTAGCTGGGATCCTCTGTACTCCAAATCCCAGTATTCCCAGTACCACATGTAAGAGAATACAATAGCAGACATAGTGCAAAACTGCATTGTGCCAAACAAAATTTTGCACATACGGTGAGAGTAGGGGAAGGAGCTGTAGTTAATCATTCTCTTCTATTTGTTGGTAACTATTTTAAACTCTCATCTTCTAATCTATTAACCCTCCAATCACCAAGTATAAGGAAAGAGATTCTAGAGCCACACAATATTCCTCCATCCCCAGTGCACAAGTTTATGGCTTCTCCTTGTTAATCAGATCCAGGAAAAAAAAAAAACCTCAGTGCCTGCAGCTGTCAGTAGGTATTTATGCTGTCACTAGGCTAATAGCTCAGATTAATGATTGTGATCTAACTCCAGACCAAGTCTATTCATGATGGCCAAGTTGTAACTCTTTCCTATGCTGGAAATGTATGTAGAAAGTTGTTCTGGGTGGGAAAAGAGACTCTGTTGCTGTCGGGAAGACAGAGCGCATGCAGTTACAGTCTGCACAGATACACAAATATAACCAAAAAAAAATCTACAAATAAAATGTCAAAAATAGTGTAATACAATAAAACACCATATAGTAAATAGTGGACTATTGTACTCACAAAAGTTGCTAGCAGACAGAACAAATAATCACTGTAGCTGGGATCCTCTGTACTCCAAATCCCAGTATTCCCAGTACCACATGTAAGAGAATACAATAGCAGACATAGTGCAAAACTGCATTGTGCCAAACAAAATTTTAATAATATTGCACTCACAAATGTCCCAAAGGATAAAAGGAAACATCAAAAGGCCAACTTTTTGCAGGATCCTCAAAAGTATTTCACTTTATGTCCCAATTCACCAAGTCACAGAAGGAATTCAATGGTACAATAAATTAATAAAATAAATTAAATACATAAAACCATTTAACCCTACGCATTTCGTCTGCTGGTGCTTGGACTTTCCTATTTGGTGTGTTTTACAGATACACAGATGCCTCTTTGTGGGGGGCAGAGGGAAACATATAATGGGGGTGTAAGAGGATTGGTATGATGTCAGTTATTTCCTTTACATATAGGAACTCTCCAAGGACCATAACCACGATAACATTTTCCCCATGTAAGCAGTCAAACCACAATCTTACATGTCACTTCTTACCTGGGCACCGCTGGCAGTGCAGAGCTAAACTCAATGGCTGAGAGTTCAACTGGCTTTCTCAGCTATTGAGATGGCACTGTAGTTCAACGCAGAGAGCTTCCAGACCTCATTGAGGTCACCAGCACCAGGAAAATCTCAGGTAAGTTGTCAAACCATTAGCAAATAGTCTGACTAATTACATTGGGGGGGGGGGGGGGGGGAGGGAGAGGGAGGGAGTGGGTGCACCAGGGGCTTCATGCAGCACAACTACTACAGTGTACTGTATAAAGACCAAACGTTTATTCAGCAGGGCATAATATCCGGAAGGAAAGAAATAGAACATTTCAGCTGTATGAGGCCATAGTCATATAATGTGCCGAGCAAGGGGTTTATCCAAGCATTAAACAAGACAGTTTTGATATTTTATCCAAGTGAATCCAAAAGAGCAAGTGTGTCTCCTGGTGAATAAAAGTCTGGTCTTTTTGAAGAAATACATGGAGGAGACAAGTGTATTATCTTTTCTTGTGCTGGATACAATATGCAAATAGGTACCTGGATAGCACTGTCTATGTCAAATGGCTCAATAAACTGTACTGGTTATGGTACTTAGAGTGACCCTTTACGATTTACATCCTATTTCTTTTTTTTTTTTAATATTTCATATTGAATTAAATCTTGTGTCATCAAAAAGATGAATCGAGGATAAAAAGCCAACCTACAATGTTAATCATTACTATTGCTACATATTTTATGAGGAATGAGAATTCCTCAATTTCCTCTTCAATAATAAATAGGGATATATTCAAAATATTTCCCACGTAATCACTAATGATGAGTAGATTTTCATGCATTTTAATTAACATTAATGTAGCATGGTACTTATCAAGGTGACTCTGAAATGCATTATTTATGTGTGTAGATTTCAATATAACTTACTGTAAGCATCTACTTTGTAAGGCTTATTGTATAGTTTTGGTGCATAAGGCGTGGAGATCAGGAAGCTTTGCCCGAGCAATTATAGGTTTCTGACAGCAGCGTTCAAACAAGCTCTGTGCCATGGCAAACAATAACTATGGAATCGCTAATTTAGCCTTCAGCTTATCAGGGCAGTAAGATGTAGTTAAACTTCATGCCTTGAGTCATAAGGGTTAAGTCAGACAGCTTTGCGGTTTTATCCAAGAGAGCATTAGTTCAGGATTCTCTCTAAACACTTTGCAGAAGGCTAATGCTTTAAGTAGCTCTTAGCTGAAAATTAAGGCTCTATATAACAAGGTAAGAAGTTCACTAAACAAATTATTATGTCTGGACTGAGTAGAAAATGTACATTGAAACAATGGCAACTCATTCTAATGTCTACTGCGCATGAATGTAATGACCACTGAATCTACAGTACTAAAAATAAGTGAGCAAATCCTGCCCACTACTTATATCTTGTATATTTGCTAGCACATAGATTTATCAGTGTTATGTTCTGAGAAATTGTGCAATGTAATAAAAGTGGGTCAATCACTCTGAGAACCAGTAGAACCAGCAGGCACATTCTATTGGTGACACTCCCCTATTTAAATGGTGGTTAATCATTTAGGAACGTATTGCGGCATTTCTAAAATTAGCGGAAATTAATTTGGGACTCTCTTTGCACCCCTCCCTAAACTCTCTCCCTTATTGGAGATCTGTGCCTCTGTTTTAAAGGACCCTTTTTGGGATGAGTGGGTGGTAATGGCAATTTTAATCAGTGTCTAAAAATGTAGGTCTATGGGTCTTTATCGGCGTAATTATCTAGTTTATTAAACAAAAACACAAATTGAGCTAATTATGTAATCAATAAGAAACAGGGTAAAAAGGGGGATATCCACAATATTACGATTTAGTAAGAAGAAGCAAAAATATTATTTCTTAGTGGATGGTCAAAGGGAAAAGGAAATATGAACTTTTAACAGACCCTAAAAAGTCTGATAAGACCATTTTACAAGTCATTAAAGCTCCATTTGAGTATCAAATTCATTTTTGATACACACTCTGAACAGTAAGACATTAATTGTGCCTAATGAGATGCTAAATGCCTGATATTGTTTATAGCCATAAATCTTCTCCAAATCCAGTTAATGCATGTATAATAGTTAGAGTATTAGATATACAGTGTCATTTAAAGGACCACTCTAGTGCCAGGAAAACATACTCGTTTCCTGGCACTAGAGTGCCCTGAGGGTGCCCCCACCCTCAGGGACCCACTCCCGCCGGGCTCTGGGGGGAGGAAGGGGTTAAACTTACCTCTTTCTCCAGCGCCGGGCGGGGAGCTTTCCTCCTCCTCTCCTTCTTCCTTGTGACGTCATCTGCTGAATGCGCATGCGCGGCAGGAGCCGCGCTCGCATTCAGCCGGTCGCATAGGAAAGCATTATCAATGCTTTCCTATGGACGCTTGCGTGCTCTCACTGTGATTTTCACAGTGAGAAGCACGCAAGCGCCTCTAGCGGCTGTCAATGAGACAGCCACTAAAGGTTTTGGAGGCTGGATTAACCCTCAGTATAAACATAGCATTTTCTCTGAAACTGCTATGTTTATAAAAAAAAGGGTTAATCCTAGAGGGACCTGGCACCCAGACCACCTAATTAAGCTGAAGTGGTCTGGCTGCCTAGAGTGGTCCTTTAACTCTTATAAGGGAACTCTTATATCAAAGGAGTAACATTGTTGCAAATTCTCTAGACCAGGCATAGGCAACCTTCAGCACTCCAGATGTTTTGGACTACATCTCCCATAATGCTCTTACACCCATAATGCTGGCAAAGCATCATGGGAGGTGTAGTCCAAAACATCTGGAGTGCCAAGCTAACACGTACCCTGGATGGCCCTAACGTGCCTTTAACAGTTCCTAATAATGTTCTCACTAGGAGGAGAAATCTCTTTACATTCAACAATGAACTTTGGGAGAGAAACAAAAGATCTGACGTGAGTCGGTGGCACCGACACTTTCTACGTTTTTCGGATGTTTCTGCTCTTAACATTTCCTCCTCTTTAGTATGAAAGTCAATATATTCCTAGAAAGACAATGTAGCTAATAAAGAGATAGTGTTTTGTCACATATATTGAAGTCATGCACCGGACATCTCAAAACACACTCCGAGCTGGCTTTAGCTGCTCATCTTGCATGGTCTTTGGGCAGGGAAGCTGTATTTCTGACCAAACAAGACTTAACCCCTTAAGGACACATGACATGTGTGACATGTCATGATTCCCTTTTATTCCAGAAGTTTGGTCCTTAAGGGGTTAAATATGGTTGTTCAACTTGCTCCCATGGACTAAAGACAAGCAGAGGATGCACTAAAAACAGGTATTTACTCATATGCAAGCCTTGTGATAAAATATATAATACATGCAATTTGTAACTTTAAATAACAATAAACAATGTCCAGATTAATAATGTCCAAGTAGTAATTACTATGTTAACTAATGCTCACAAATGTGAGTCTACTACAACATGAAAATCTGTATTAGAAATGTTAGACATTGGGTTATCAATTCATCAAATTTTTTTTAGACAAACGTTTACTTACTAAATAATTAACTGATCATACAAAATTTAAGTCAAAATAGCTGAATTGTAGAATTTTCCACTTGGGCTATTTTGTACATTTTCTTTCAAATTCAGTTTTCAATTTTAATTTTAGTTTTGTTTGATGAATAAGCAGTAAACCACACAATACACTTATAAATCCTAAATAAATATAGTCGTACATTGTGATTGTGCAATGCCGTCACAATGTCTTGAAATATTAGTAGTCAAACCTACTGCTCCACATTCCTGTGTTATGTACTAATTTCTATGTACGCAATAAAAATGATACATTGGAAAGAAAAAACAAGAAAAAACACACCATAGGATGCCGCATATGTAACCCGTTGTGTGATCACTTTGGCTAGATCTCCTGATCTGCAATGCAGAAGATCTGAAAGAGGGTAAGTCAAAACCGTCTCTATGTAGGTGGTAATACAGAGCAATGCAAATTCTGCATCCATTGCTTTGAATGAGGGTCCCTGGTCACCCATTACTCTGACTTCCCTCAACACCTGATGGAGGATAACTAATGCAGACGTTTCATTCTGATTAGTCATACCAACTCGTACCATCGATGAGTGGCAGTGACAAACTGAAATCAATCAGCCTAACACTGTTGCATATTGCTGGTTTGGCTAATGCGGAATAATCAGCCCAAGTAGCAGGGATGGGCCATGTTTTAGCCGGCTATGTGCTGTAGATAATGTAGTTTATGTGCATTTAAGCTTAATAACCATCTCCATGTAGAAGTTGAGTAGTAGATGTCCAAATGTCAATCTTAATAAAAGTGTCTCTTTATTCTCCATCCTAGATTAGAAAGGCGTGCAGTTGTGGACATTGTCTAATGTAGATGGTAACCATTATGGATTCAACTTAAAGGAACACTATAGGCACCCACACCAATTCATATGATTGATCCACCTTACATTGCCTCTAGTGGCTGCCTACCAGGCATTTCCCCAGATGCATGTGGTCTACATTACCATGATAAGTATTAGCTGGCCTTTACTTGGAAATAGGCAGGTATAAACAAAGTAGTGAAAAAGAGGTATTTTAACTAGTGATGTACCGAACTGTTCGCCGGGAACCGTTCGCCGGCGAACATAGCTTGTTCGTGGCGAACGCGGCGGGTGAACATATGCGATGGTCGGTCCGCCCCCTATTCGTCATGGAGGTGGGAGGGTCTGGGAGGGAGGGTCTGCTGCTGATTGGCTGGAATGTGTCTGCTGACTGTGAGGTACAGGGTCAAAGTTTACTCAATGATGACGAATAGAGAGCGGACCGACCATCGCATATGTTCGCCCGCCGTGTTCGCCACGAACAAGCTATGTTCGCCAGCGAACGGTTCCCGGGACATCACTCATTTTAACATATCCGTGGTGGCAAACCAATTCTACACCCACATGTCCCTGATCATTGGTTAACCCCTAGATTAAATCAGAGGCATTATTTTTTTTTTTTTTTTTAATTCTTTATTTTATTGTGCAGATTCAACAAAAATATCCACATTGCCACAACAGCTTTTGTAGACACACATAGTAACAAGCATCAACATTGCTATGGCTTAGATAGGCCTAGCACATTTTATTTATTAAGAGTATAGTAGTGTTGTCTATTAGTATGTCTGACATGTCCAAATCCTCAGGGGTCCGTGAGTGTGCCTTTTTGTGTGTGCGTATCTGGGCATGTGTTGTGTTTAGTAGATCTGCATTAAAACAAGCCATGAAGGTGTACTGTGATGCGGGGTGCACCCCGAACTGGTACATGACTCTCACCCGAGGTTTTCCCCCTGTCCCCATGTGTATGTCGGTAGCTGCGTCTGCTGATATCGGTTAAGGGGGAGAGTCAGGAGCAGGCACGGTTGGGAGTGCCTCTGGTCGTCAGTGTGTAAGCGTTCCCCGGTAAGGGGTGTAGTGATTTTCGTTGTGGGGCCATCTCGGGTGTGTGGAGGTTAAGCTAGGTGGACCTATACGAATTGTTTTTGTCTATTAGAATGCAACTTAGGGTAACCAAAAGTAAATGGGAGGAACTCGGAGGTTAACAGTATAAGAGTTCATATAGGAACAGAGCGGGATCATCATGGGCTGGGGGTCATTCCCTGGGGATTGCGGTGTCAGCAGTCCGTGGGGTTGTGTAACAGGAACCCTCTCAGCTGTATTATTCCTCAGGTTTTCTGTCGTTGGTGCGGTGGTCGGGTGGGCGCCCCTGGGATGAAGTCAGCGACAGCGGTTGGATCCAGTCGAGCAAGGTCTGAGCTCTCTCTTCCATGGGGCAACATCAGGCCTGCTGTGCGTAGGTGTGCGTCCAGTTCAGGGTAGTTTCGGGCACGGTAAGCTCTATCTTGGTACGTGAAGGTGAGCATGTTCGGTGTCCCCCATTTGTATTGGACGTTCTGCTGTTTGAGATGTTGTAGAAGTGGTTGTAGGCTCTTGCGCCACTCCAGGGTGCTTTTCGTCAGATCCTGGAAGAGGGATATCGTGGCACCTTCAAATGTCAGGGGGGTTTTCCCCCGCGTAGCTGCTAGCAGTTGGGCCTTATCTTGCAGGGTTTGAAAGCGGAGTATCAGATCTGTATGTGCTGTGGTTGGTGCCGTTGCGGGCTTAGGTAGACGGAACATCCCATCTAGGCGCACAGCTTTAGCCTGTTTGGGCGGTAATAGGTCAGCCAGCAGGCGCCTAACGAAGTGCGGCAGGTCTGTTTGGCCTATAGTATCCGGGATGCCTCGAAGCTTAACGTTATAGCGCCGTCGCTGGTCTTCCAGCGTGTTAATCCGGTCGTTTGAAACTCTTTGTAGTTTCTGCACATCCTCCAGCGCTTGTTCTAGAGATGCTATCCTTGCATCCTGGGTGCAAGTTGAGGCCTCCAGCCTTGTGACTCTGGTGGTGACCCCCTCCACTGCTTCTTTTATACAGGCCATGTCGGCCGCTATGTTGGTCCTGAGTTCCGCCAGCATACTCCTGAGTAAGGAGGCAGTGACTGGCTCCTCTGTAGGGGTATTGGAGGGCTTTGTTTTGGGCGGTGGAGCAGGTGCCATACCTTCTGCGGGATCTATGTAGAAATCGTCCGATGAGTAGGAATAGCCGTCATCTCCTGCCGCCATCTTGTCCCATGCAGACTTCTGCGAGCGCCGGAGAAGTTCCCCGATGTCGTGGGTGGCGGGGTCTCGCTCGGCTCTGGGTTTCTTATTTTTCCGACCCATGGTTAGTCCCCGTGTCGGGGTGAGTGTGCTCGGGTGGCTTCGCAAAATCTCCCTTTGGGCTGTATTTTGCGATTTCTGGCGGGGAGCTCCTGGTGAGTGCGACCGCTCTGCTCCGCTGTTGGCTCCGCCCAATCAGAGGCATTATGATTCCATTCACAATTCCAATTTGGAGCTAATTCAAATCAGTTTGGCATTGTCATTGCTCAATGCGGTGAATTTAACGACATTTAAGGTAAGTTGGAAGTTCTTCCAATTCCTATTATTTAGAGACAACATGTACCTGCTGTTGTATAATTAATTAAATGCTATTAGTATAATTTCCAAAGTAAAGATCATATCTCGGTTGTTTACTATATAATTTCCACATACCTCCCAAGATTTCAAATGAAAAAGCAGCAACACTTTAATTTTCTGAGAAATGTTAGGTGAATTACTGATATGTTTTGATATTAAAATGTATTTAGAACAAGAACAATGTATCTTATTTACACAACTGATTTAGACTGATTTCTAAACACATTTGTTGTTACTGTGGACCTATAATGTACGTCCAACAAAAACAGTAGTTAACAACCTCGGACGTACCTGATACGTCTGTGGCAAATTTGATTGTGTATGTGTATATATACACACATACATATATTATGCGTGTATTTGTTTTATTAATATATACATATATTAATATAAAAATACACTTAGAGTAAATTACACAAGTGTGTGTGTATATATATTATTCTTTTTTTTAAAATTACAAATAATTACAAAAATTATATGTAATTTTATTCAAACTGTATTTTGATATCAATATATATCTAATGTATATAAAAATAATACGAAATATACATAATTACATAAATAATTTCATAAATATACACGTAGACTTCAAATATATAAATATGTATAAATATTTAAATTCTGCGTGCATATTTATGTAATATTTTTACATAATTAAGTAACTTTATTGACTGCAATTTGGGGGACCTGCCTGACAACCCAGGCAGAAAGTCCAGAAAATTTAATTTGCTGGCACTATATTTAACCCTGTAACTTTCCAAGACACCCTAAAACCTTTACATGGGGGGTACTGTTTTACTTGGTAGACTTCACTGAACACAAATATTAGTGTTTCAAAACAGTAAAACATATCACGGCGATATTGTCAGTGAAATACTTTTTTTGCATTTTTCACACACAAATGGCACGTTCACTGATGATATCATTGTGATACGTTTTACTGTTTTGAAACACTAATATTTTTGTTCAGCAAAGTCTCCCGATTATAACAGTACCCCCCATTTACAGTTTTATAGTGTTTTTGAAAGTAACACGGTTAAATGTAAGGCTTGATTTTCAATTTTTTCACATTGAAATTTGCCAGATTGGTTATGTTGCCTTTGAGAGCATATGGTAGCCCAGGAATGAGAATTACCCCCATAATGTCAATTTTCAAAAGAAGACAACCGAAAGTATTGGAAATAGGGAATTTTCTGTCTTTTTTAGTAGCCAGTTCGTCACAAACACTGGCCAAAGTTAGCGTTCATAATAGCTTTTTTTTTTTTTATTCTTTATTTTGTAGTGCATGAAGGTATAACAGTGCATATGTGGTACCACCGACGGCATTCCACACACGTTTTAATGACATTAATAACATTGGGGCATATAGGTACTTTGCACATTTTTTATATATTAACATGAGAGGTCAACTGTATGAGCTGTAGCTTAGAGGAGTGTTCAACGCTTGAAACAAGATAAAAATAGGTTAAGTTATGCATCAAGATTGTCAGATATTGATAAACAGTGGGTCCCTGAGACCTTTTAAGATTCACAACTGTGCATTTTCAAGTGGTTTGAGTATAACCAAGGTCAACAGGTGAGGTATAAGATGCAGGTACACATACTACGAGAAAACTAACTGATTACACTGAACTGGCAGGTTATACATGTTACTTAGTGGATGTGTGTGCGAACAAGCTTCTTGGGTCGAAAACAGATTATTAGTGTAGCCCTATGCCATGTTGCTCGTATTGGGAAATGATGAGAACTGAAAGTGGCAGTTAGGTATGCAGGCTAAACTAGACTAGCGAGTATCTAGTGTGGGGCGCGGTATTGCGCTAAACTCCATCTTAGTAGACTGAAAAGCCTGGACATAGTGTAGAACATGCTTAGTTAACAGGCTTGTGAAACAGGCTTACAAGAGTAAGCTTTTTTTTTTTTTAATTCTTTATTTTTTCGTGCAAAGATCATACATGCGGATTGGCGCTGCCACAACAGCTAGCGCAATCTGAATTGTATACATGCTTAAACACATGGCAGTAAAGAGCAACATGGCACTTTTTATGTTTTTTAACGTAGCTAGGTAAACAAGGTTATAGCTTGAGCTTCACAATATCAATTCACAATATCACAATATCAACAAGAAACATTTGCTTGGTTCCCAGTACAGTAGGTGAGTGAATATGCTTAAGACTTAATAGGTGATAAAATTAAAATATAAGTGATTGTGAGTAGGCAAACTTGTCCAGACTTAGAGTAATATTTATGCCCATTTATAGAACAAATCATCTATACTAAAGAGGAACATGAGTAAAAGGGAAAGTTGCAAGACTGTGCTGTCGTTTTTTCCTCCCAGGAAGCCCCCCTTTTGGATATTAGCTGACACTCTTGGCTCTTTGGTTCTATTATAGTGCCAGGACAATCTGTTTCATGTATAGGAGTTGAGTAAGCAAGGCTAAAGCTTAGCCAGAAAATGAGATTATGAGCTGAATTACTAAACAAAATAAATTAAGGAGAACAGTTTGCAAGGAAGAAATGCAGTTTGGACTACAGATTCGAGCTGTCTCTAGGTTATCTAAGGTATTACCTCGATGTTGGGCATAGAGGCCCCATCTGAGCAGGAACTTGGTTAAGTGATACACCTGTGCATGGGTATTAAAGGCCAGGTACGGCGGTGCGTTGGTGCCCTGTACGGAAGTTTAATTCGAGATGGTGATTGTGTGTGGGCTTTAGGGAGACGTTCCGTGTGATATGTGCGGGGCTGCACTACTAAGGGGGGTGCCCTACCTTGGGCCCGTAAGTACAGAATGGGGGTAGTGAGACTCCCTGCGCTAGCAGCCTAGTTGCTGGTTGGGAATGGCCTTTTACCCGATGTCAGGACTAACCACTGTAGCTGGTGCCAGTGTCACTATGAGCAGGAGGAGTAGGGGTGGCTCAGCCTCTCCGGGTGCCCGGGTGTTCCTATCTTCGGGGGGGGATTCCCGTGAGGGTGGAAGTTGTTAACCGTCACAGTGTGATCCATGACTTATGAGTGCGGGTGTCTCCGCATCTAGGGAGCAAAGCATTATCGTGAATAAAACATATATGTACAACATAGCAACAAAACTTTTGAACGAAAGTAAAACAGAGTTATGTTTAGTAGGTGCCCCCGTCAGGGGCGTTCAGGTAGGGGCCGCAATCCGTGCAGCGCGGGCCGCTCCTTTTGGGACAAAAGTCTCTGCGGAGGCCGGGTTCCATTCGTGGGGTGTGGGTGGTATGCGGGGTTGTTGTAGCGAGTCCGGAAGGAGGCCCAAAGGGACGAGATGCGTCTTCGCCTCCATGTGGCTCTGTGGTGTCCCGCCTGGGTTCCCCTCGCTGTATAGGCAAACGTCCCGGATTTGTATGGTCTCCCAAGCGATCTGCAGTGTGATGCCGTCCGGCACCAAGTAAAAGTCTAAGATAAAAAAGAAAGAAAAGAAAGAAAACTGGGTACGAAGAAAACGAAGGTCCGATGGTAGGTAGGAGCGGCCGCGGTACCCTGTCACTGCGTCTCCTAGGGCGGTATATTGCCGTGTGGTGCCCCATTCTTCTCTGCAGGGGTGCTTGGCTGCCCTAACAGTGGCACGAATGGCTTGATCCTTGCGGGGTCCCAGTTGTGCTTTGAGCTGCTGGCTTCTGCTAGGCCTGTTGGCATAAGGGAGTTCTCTGGCAGGCCAATTGTGGACAGCAGCCGCTCGGCCTCTGGTAGGTCTTTGACTGTGTGAATTAGGTTGTCTTTGAGGACCTGTAGGGCCCTTGGCGTGCGTCATCTGTAGGTGATGTTGTTTTGTCTCAGGAGTGTCGTAACTGGTTGGAGGGATCTGCGCCATTGCATGGTATCTCCCGACAAGTCAGAGAAGAAGGTAAGGCTGGCGTTTTCAAACTTGAGCGGGGTCTTCCCTTGTAGGGCCTTCAGCATAGTCGCTTTGTCTGCTCCAGATCGAAATCTCACCACCAAGTCTCTGGAGGCCGTGGCTGGGGCTGTCCGTGGTTTGGGGATTCTAAACATCGCTTCGAAGCTCAAGGTTTTCGCTTGTTGCGGTTTCAGTATTGTGCCCGCGAGCCTCCTCATCAGGTGCGGGAGTTCTTCTGCCGAGATGTCGTCTGGGACACCCCGGATCTTGAGGTTGTTGCGCGTCTGTGATCCTCGAGGGCTGCAAATCGGAGGTCCGTAGCTGCTTGGTGCTTTTTGAGCGCCTGTAGCTCTTTACGCAGGTCTGTAATTTCTTGGGCCTGTTTGTTTGTGTGGGCCTCCATGACTCCAATGCGCCCGATCAGGCCTGTCACCTCTGCTCGGAGCTGTGCAACATCCGCCTGGAGCACCCGCTGTAGGTCGCCCAGCATTGTTCTTAGCGTGCCCGTAGTGATCAGTTCAGGCTGTTGTTTGGGTGCTGGTGGTTGGGTCAGTGGGGCGAACATGCCGCTGGTGTGCTCATCCAGGCTAAATTCGTCCGAGGAGTCTGAGTACCCCGCCATTTCGGCGGCCATTTTGGCCCCTCGTGCGTCTTGTGCCCGGCGGAATATGTCCCCGATATCGGGTCCCAGTGTGGGCCTGTCCGGCTTCTGTTTCTTTGTTTGGGCCTTTTGGTGGGCCTTTGGGATCGATTTTCGTTAGTTATTTTGTGCGAAATTCGCGTTTTTAATCACTGTGGATGAGGAGCTCGGTGAACGTGCGTCTGGTCCTGTTGGCTGCTCGCTTTTTGCATTTTTAACACACAAATATAAATGCTAACTTTGGCCAGTGTTTGTGGCTAAGTGGCTACTAAAAAGACTGGACATACCCCATACGCTTGCGGGACACGATACAGTCATACCTCATGACACATACCTCAACATCTTTAGATAAAGGCATAGCTGACTCCCTTGATGAGCCTATCACCCTGGAGGTGTACCCTGGTGCAGGCTATAAAAACCTCAAAACTGGGCAAGAAACCAGGTCTCAATGGCCTACCGCTCAAGTACTACAAGTGCTTTGTTGACATCCTTTTATGTGCCACTGCTGGCCTTGTCCAACTCCATAAGAGATGACCAGACCATACCCACACAGACCCTGACTGCTCACATCACCATCCTACCAAAGGAGGGCAAGGATGGAGAGCACTGTGGAAATTATAGACCCATTTTACTCATTAACTGCGACCTGAAATAAATGGCGAAGATCCTGGTGGCGTGGTTACAGGCGCATCTCCCTACATTGGTACACCCGAATCAGTTGGGGTTTGTGATGGGTCGCAAGGCCAGGGACAACCTGATCAGGGCACTCATGATTATGCATTGGAGGGCTGCTGGGCGCGAGGGCCTTCTTCTGCTATCCACAGATGCGGAAAAGCCCTTCAACAGGGTTAGCTGGGATTACATTTTTTAGGTGCTGTTCATCCTGGGACTGGGGCCACATGTGAGGGACTGGATAGAAGCAATATACAGGCAGCCCAAGGCCCATGTGATCGTTAACGGGGCCCTCACGGAGGAATACTCTATCCATAATGGCACCCGACAGGGATGCCCCTTATCCCCGCTGCTCTTTGTCCTTGCCCTCGAGCCATTCTTGACGGCAATAAGACGTAACCCAGACATAACCAGGGTAGAGAGGGGTCTAAAATGAACTTTCTACCACGGATGCTCTATCTGCTGCAGGCTATCACCATCCTAATACCATTGTCTTACTTCACCTCCTTATGTGTGGCTTTAGGGAACTATGTGTGGAAAGGGAAAAACCCTTGACTAAAGTACGTGCAACTTACACAGCCCAAGGAGAGGGGAGGTCTGGCTTTGCCGGACTTCTTTCTCTACTATGTCGCATGCCATCTCCTTCGAATTAAGGGATTGGTCTAAAAGTAAAGTCAAAAAGCTATGGAAAACAGTAGAGGAGGCAGATATAGGCACACCGGTGGCCCTGATTCCTTGGTTGTCTGGAACAGGATCGCGGGCAAGAGTGGGCTTACCTCCTACCCATCACCACTGCTCCCAATAACACACAACACAACCTTCCCGCCGGGTCTCGCCCCTGGCACATCTAAAGAATTCTTCCCAGACCCACTACCCAGACTACGCCACATACACCCTGAGACAGGCATGAGAACACTCATTGACCTTCATCAGGAATCGCCCCCAACCTTCATCAGACTTTTAAATACCACCAGCTGACGACAAGCGCAGAAACATGAGCCCACACTATTTGAACAGACATGTGTTGATCCAGAGCCGCTCCCGCAGGGCGTGTCCTTCCTATACTCCATGCTACAAACGCTGATCCCACTCGAATCACCGAAATTTATGGGGAAGTGGGAGAAAATATGCTAACAAAAAACAAAGATTTTCCGTTTATAGTAAAACTCAGGAGACAGCTTACATATTGCTTACTAACTGGTACCGTACTCCTGACATATTACACAAGATGAACCCAGCCCACCCCGTACAATCATAGAGATGTGGCGTTGCGGTGGGGACGGCCCTGCATATTTGGTAGGAATGCAACAAGATTCAGCCATTCTGGAAAGGGCTCCATAGCATGTTAAAATAATTCACGGACAAGCCCCCGCCCCCCACTTTGAACCTGCTGCGATGCTTTTACATCACACGACAACACTGAGCACCAGATACAAATACAGATACAAAGACGATCACAATAAGAATCCTAAATGTAGCCAAACAGATCATACCCCAATACTGAAAAAGTCATGGACATTTGGGCACATTGGCTGCTGAGGACGGCGAAAACCGGTTTTGTCAGCAAACTCCGTCCCTAGGACAGCACCACCCACTAGGTCACCTCTCCTCACAATTATGCATTGGAGGGCTGCAAAAAAAAATTAAATAAAAAAAAATCTTTATAAGGATGCTGGAATGTCCCTGACAAAGTCCGAAGTCAGACAAAACATGTAGGGCAGAGAGGCTTGTATGGTGATTGGTTTTTATTGATATTTTACTGTTTGTTTCATTTGTTCATGGAGATCTTGTAAGAGTTTTTCTAGATCGGGTAAAGTGCAATTTTATGAGCTTTTTACTCTATTAAATCTTTTGATTGCAACTTAAATAAAAGTGTTTTCTATTTGGGAATTTTTTTTTTAAAACATAAGGACACTTGGGAGGTATTTTTCCAGTACCTTGCAAAAGAACAAATCACAAAAAAAAAATGACTAACAATTTTAATAAGCCGTTTTTTTTTTTTATATAGAATCACCTATTTTTACATTATACAACTCACATTCCAAATTAACATGAAATGAGGTGTATACTTTGCCAATATCTTTATATAAGATATCTAATTATCCAATGTGATGCTGAAACAATCTTTAAAAACTTAGTTATTCACAGCAGATATTTAAAGTATGCAAACTTATAAACAGAATAGCTGAATTCTAAAGCACATGCTATTTTTTTATTGCAAAACTCAATGAATAAATTAACCATAAAACTAAATACAGTCACCTGATCCACTTTAATTCTCTGAATTAACTTTACCTTTTTTTTTTGTGGTTTACATTCTTGGGAAACAGAGCAACCTGGAAACCAACACAGACAAAACACAAGCATAACCGAACGATATTGTTCTTGCGATTGTCAGGTGTTATATATGGGTGGAGTGGGTTTCTCAGAGCCTGGAGCAATGTAACAGGTTTTTCCAGGAGAGAATGTACTGTGTCCAATTACAATAAACCTCAATCAGTATTCAGCACTAAGTTGGAGAAAATTGTTTTGTTGCTTGATCCCACAGACAGCAGTGTAAAACTAAAAATAAACTAAACCTCTGAAACTAAACAATTTCTATTTGCCGGTTAAAATATTAGCAGATATGCATGTTATCACTGGGAATAAGAGAAATTATTAGTTACCTTATAGCAATTAATATTAAAGGGACACTATATGATGAAGCAGTGTTGGTGTAAAGGTCATGCCCTTGCAGTCTCACTGCTCAATTAGCTGCCATTTAGGAGTTAAATCACTTTTGTTTCTGTTTATACAGCCCTAGCCACACCTCCCCTGGCTGTGGCTGACACAGCCTGCATGAAAACAAAATGGCTTTATTGTCAATCAGAAGTAACTTAATTTGGGGCGGGCGGAGCCAGCACCCGAGCTAACCGGCCGCGTTTTCAGACAGCTCCGTGCGGCACACTCTATTAACCCGCCCGGAGCCATAATTCCCGCACCCACCGGACCCCTAAACCGGCTCACAGCTTACTGACAGTATGGGGAAGAAGAGCAAGAAGCAGAGAGCGGATCCTGGCACGGGATCCGGAGATCTAGGGGCTTTTCTCCGAGCCGCGTCGCGGCCTGCAGACTCCAAGATGGCGCCCGAGATCTATGCCTCACAATCCTCGGACGAGGATAGCTACTTTGCAGAGCCTGCACCGCTGACCCGCGCGCAACAACTTCCACAGGGACCCGTGGACATGGGGGACGCTGCTCCAGCCACCAAGGCTGATATCAAAGCTTTGGTGAAGGACATTCAGGCCATGTTCCAAGCGGACATGGCGCTGATAAGGGCAGAAGTAACCACACTCACTAATAAAGAGGCAAATGTGGAGGTGGGCCTGGGGGACACTAAGCTAGCGCAAAGTGCCATGGACGCGGCGCTGAGCTTACTCCGCAAGCAATACGCTGACCAACAAGCCCAACTGGCTGGAATGGAGGACTGGTACAAGAAACCTGCGGGTCCGTGGAGTGCCAGAGACACTTACCAGCACGGAATTGCCGCACTTTTGCTGACGGCTTATAGCCACATTGCTTACACCACGACAAGCAAAGTTGATCACAATAGACTCTTGTTTCAGACTCGCCAGGGCGGCCTCCACACAATGCGAAGGAGTCGGTGATGTACTGATTAAATTTATACGGGACTCTGACAGGGGCATGATTATGGGGGCCATGAGAGGCTCCCCTACGGTGGAGTTTGAAGGGGCACAACTGGAGTTCTATAACGACTTCTCCAGGCACACCATGATGTGGAGGAAGTCCTTTCGCCCAGTCACCCAGCTACTCCGGGACCAAGCTATCCCCTACAAATGGGGCCCACAGGCAGAAAAGGCGGGCGAAACATATAAGCTATCCCACGCATCTGATATACCAGCCTTCCTGCAGGCACTCGGCCTTCCAGCGCTAACAACACAGCAACAGACCCGTCCAACATGGACAGTAGCGGAGATTACCCCTTTCGTGCCTAGAAGAGAAGCTCAGAAAACCACATCCCTACCAACCTGAAGCAGCAGCAAAACCGGGCCCACACGCCCTTTACCTGTTGCACATAACAAGAGACATACCTGACCCGTTCCACATTTGTAATTTCCAATGCTGTTGGTTTATGTTTTAATTCTCTCTTTTCTTTCACCATACATTGGTATGTTTTTTCTTTTCTTTTCTTTTTCTTTTTTCTTTTTGGCTCTGTAAGCCTTTGAATAATAATACGCATTAAGCCACTGTCACCCCCCCCATTACACCCAGAGTGCGTAACACAGCTTGAAACATACCGCACACTACCTGCCGCACTCTCCACTAGCAACTTAGTCAACCACACCCAGCTACGACACACACACCTACCTGAGCTCATCTAACTAAGGTCCCACGCTCAACACATTCACATTTAGAGGTGCCTTAATCCCTACTACAAGACATACCCCGACACTAAGCACGCAGGCACTTAATGCTAAACAACGCCTTTAATACACTTTATTTAAAAAAAAAAAAAAGAGGCCAACAATTTCCTGACTTTTTATTGTCTCCCTTTTCTATTCTGTACCCGTAAATTTTATGCCTCAATAAAAGAAAGATTGACAAGAAGTAACTTAGTTTAAAATGTCTTATCTCCTGCTCTGTAAATTGAATTTCACACATAGGAGGCTTCTGCAGGGTCTAGGAGGGTATTAACTGAGCAGGAGATCAGAAATTCTAAATTAAACAGTATTTTTAAGGGGACGGGGCCTGACCGCAGAGCGGGACAATCGCACGTATCTGTTGCTGCTGCACTATACAGCACAAAGAACTGATTCCCACTGAGCAGAACCTGTGACCCGATTCCTCTTGGTTCCCTGGCGACTTGGGACACCGGGATCTACATAATGACACCACGCCTGAAATTCTCTGCACTGTTCCTGCTTGCCCAGCTGTTGGAGCCTACACACGTGGCGGACGCGGGGGAGACGGCCGTTCTCCCGTCGTCCCAACGCAGTACAAGACAAAGCGAGAGCCACCGTTCCCCCCCTATGGACCGGCGGGGGTTATCCCGGTCCCTCACACTCTGACACACACAGCCGCGGGGACTGCAGTTGTCCACCCGGGCTGGCGCCCTGAAAGCACCGAGCCCAGCAACATGGCGGACGCAGCACCGAGGCCTCCACCCACACAACCTCAACTCACCAGCCTGGACCTGATCTTCCAGAGATTCTGGGCCCAGCTGGAGGAATGCCTCACCAGGGCCTCCTCTGTTCACATAGTGAAGATAGTGGGGATGGTGAAGAGGAGACGGAGCGGACCGATCCCGGGTAAAGCACACACCCCTATGCCCGCTACAACCGCTGTAAACCCACCCAAGCCAAGGGTCACATGGAGGCTCCCTCCAAAGCTTCAGCCACCTTGCCAGAACCCACCCGCCGTTGGCAGCGGCGAAACACCGGGGCCATCTGCAGCGCCCGTTCAGGGAAAGGCTCGGCTCAAATGCATAACCGAGCCTGTGGCACGCAGAAGCCAACCCAACAAGAGGCCTGGGGAAGAGGAGAGATCCCTCCCTCCTCACAGCCACACAACCACCCTGCACCCTCCAGACCATCTATGCACCGACCGCCACACGACCTAACACGGGCATTGGCTGAAGCAGAGAGACGAACAATGGGCCTGCAAACGAGACCGACCACCCTGCATGGACTGCAAACCTGAGAGTAATGTACCACCATAACTGAGCAATGCCTAACACCTGAGTGGACACTGATTATTAGTGATCCAGTCACTGGACTCATAGAATCACACTTAGTGAACCATCAGCTATACCCTTCCATTTTACTTAGGAAGTAGATCAGCCTGTCATCTGAGCCCCTCGATGCCCGCATAGCGACAGTGGCCTAGTTTATAACGACGCATCTGTGTGTCCCTAGTCAGATCATAGCAGTTACAGGGGACTACCCCCCACACGCTTGGTTTCTAGCTAGCAACCCACCATATATTCCTGAGCGAAACTTAAACTAAACCCATGTTACTCACTCTTACAAGAAAGCTAGTACCAGCCTGTAACAATCAACTTGATAGCCAAACCACACTAACCTGTTTATATCATTAGCGTGTATACCTGCCTTACCTGTGTTAAAGAGGATGCTTTCTTGATACAACTACTTAAGCCTGATTATACCATAAAATTGTGTATGTTATTCAAATGTCCCGCATGTTAGCGAGGAAATGCCTGAGGACTGCTTTTGGGGCACCTCAAGCCTGCTTGTACCGTTTTGCACTGCAAAAAAACCCAGTATTTTTAATACAGAAAATGTAAATATTAGATGACTTTTTACAGGAAGTGTTTAGAAACACTGTGCAAGTCACATGCAGGCAGGTGTGGCTAAGGTTGCATAAACAAAGTGATTTAACGCCTAAATGGTAGAGAATTGAGCAATGAGATGGCGGGGGCATGATCTGTACTACAAAATTGCTTCATACAGCTAAAGTTTTTTTGGTGACTATAGTGTTTCTTTAAATATCACATGTACCCAATGAATATTCTATTACGTTTGTGTCAGGAGATTTGGAATTCCTTGTTGTTTATACATATACCGTGTTTCTCCGAAAATAAGACCGGGTCTTATATTAATTTTAGTCACACAAATCACACTAGGGCTTATTTTCAGGGTAGGGCTTATTTATTTACGGTACCGGTATGTACATTGAACCCCCCCTTTAATTAATCCACCCCCCTTTAATTAATCCACCCCCTCTAATTAATCCACCCCCCTTTAATAAATCCACCCCCTCTAATTAATCCACCCCCCTTTAATTAATCCACCCCCCCTCTTTAATAAATCCACCCCCTCTAATTAATCCACCCCCTTTAATTAATCCACCCCCTTTAATTAATCCACACCCCCCTCTAATTAATCCACCACCCCTTTAATTAATCCACCCCCCTTTAATTAATTCACCCTCCCTCTAATTAATCCACCCCCTCTAATTAATCCACCACCCCTTTAATTAATCCACCACCCCTTTAATTAATCCACCCTCCCTTTAATTAATCCACCCCCTTTAATTAATCCACCCCCCCTCTTTAATAAATCCACCCCTCTAATTAATCCACCCCATCTAATTAATCCACACACCCCCTCTAATCCACACCCCCCTCTAATTAATCCACCCCCCCTAATTAATCCACCCCCCTCTAATTAATCCACACACCCCTCTAATTAATCCACACACCCCCTCTAATTAATCCACACCCCCCTCTAATTAATCCACCCCCCCTTTAATTAATCAACCACCCCTTTAATTAATCCACCCTCCCTTTAATTAATTCACCCCCCCCTTTAATTAATTCACCCCCCTTTAATTAATTCACCCCCCCTTTAATTAATTCACCCCCCCTTTAATTAATTAAGTCCCAGACATAAAATACCGGTATCTACTCACAGTTCAAAGAGTCCGACCACTGGGTGCCTCACCGCCCGGAATGGATCCTTCCGCTGAAGATCCGTGAAGGCAGACTGACGGCGCTGCGCACGTCGTCATCACACTGCGCACGTCGTCATCACGCTGCGCGATGCCGCGGCCCGCAACGCTCCTCCCCCTCCTCATAGAAGAAGAAGTCCCGCCAAAGGTAAAATGCCTAGGTCTTATTTTCGGGGTAGGGCTTATATTGCAGCCCACCCCGAAAATTCGGCTAGGGCTTATTTTCGGGGTAGGTCCTATTTTCGGGGAAACACGGTAAAAGGAAAACACAATTATTTTCAGCACATTTTACAAAACAAAGTGTCTCTAGCTAAGGTACTCTATATATATACATATATATATATATAAACACACACACACAACTGGATAATCTTTTTAAAGGGTTATTCCCAGCACCATAACCACTGCAGCCCACTGTAGTGGTTATGATGGTAAGAGTACCCAGGCCTCAATTTCCATTAGTGAGGTAAGCCGTTTTGTAATCGTTTGCCATCTTACGTGGGTCCCAGCCGAGCTCTGAGACTCCTTTCATCTCTGGTGATGTGCTAATATCGTCACCATTCATTGGCTGAGAGTGCCGGCTGATCATTCTGAGCCAATCAATGCAACTTGATAGCCAACAGGTAGATAACTCTGGCGTCAAAGGTGTAAACCGGAGTATCTGCAGAACCTCATAGTGAAACTCTGAACATACAGACTCCAGGCATCACGAACTCTTCAAACCACTGAAGTGATCATGGTACTTTAATGCCGGAGGTGTATTGCAGCATCATTAGGGCATCATGACCCAGACCAAACAATAGTTCCGGACTGGGTAATGGCAATCCTGTGCATATTGGGCATTTGTAGTCAGCAAGCAGAGCATGCTGGTGACAGGCATCCAATGGTGGCAGAGTCAGTCCTCCCTGAAATCACTCCCGCTCCATCAAGGCGTAGTGACGTTACCATAGGATGATCAGGCTGCCAGGAGAACCTGAGTTCGGCACGTGAACAGAGGTGAAGCACGAAGGTATACAAAGCTGCTACATTAGCTTCCGAGTTTTTTCATAAATACAACCCATACAAACAAAGTGACAGTGTTTGCTTAATTAACATAATTGTGAAATGGAGAGGAGACCCCGGTAGAGATAACTGCTCTGACATGTTTTCTTCATGTAAATAGGCAGCATATGGTAACTTGCGTGATCACGTTACAGGAAGAACTGTCCTATTAGGTGAATTCCAATTCTGCACTAATTCTTAGGGCAGCACTATCCATGCTGTATACCACACCATAGAGAAGGGATATACACTAACAGCATTACATGCACTGACAGGTGAATAACAATGACATCTATCAAGGGGTGGGATATATTAGGCAGCAAGTGATCAGTCAGTTCTTGAATTTCATGTGTTGGAAACAAAAATTGGCAAGCAAATAGATCAGTAAAATAGTGATGGTTAGACAACTTGGTCAGAGCATCTCCAAAACTGCAAGTCTTTTGCGTTGTTCCCGGTATGCTGTGGTACCTACTAAAAGTGGTGCAAGGAAGGACAACCGGTGAACCGGCATCAGGGTCATTAGATCATTGATGCATGTTGGGAGCAAAAGCAGCCCAACTGGTCCGATCATACAGAAGAAATGGCAGAAAATCTTAATGCTGGCCATGATATAAAGGTGTCAGAACACCTAGTAAATCATTGTTTGCTAAATATAGGACTGTGTAGCCACAAACCGGTCCGAGTGCCCATGATGACCCCTGTTCCCACCAAAAGAGCCTTCAATGGTGACGTGAGCATCAGAACTGGATCGCAGAGCAATAGATGAAGGTTGCCTGGTCTGATTAATCATAGTCTCTTTTACATCGGGTGGATGGCTGAGTGCGTGTGTGTCATTTTCCTGGGGAAGAGATGACAGCAGGATGCACTATGGGATAAAGGCAGGCTGGTGGAAGCGGTGTTGTTCTCTGGGCAATGTTCTGTTAGGAAACCTTGTGTGCCGTCATTCATGTGGATGTTTTTTTTACACGTACTAGCTACCTAGAGATTGTTGCAGACCATTTACACCCCTTCATGGCAATGATGTTCCCTGATGACTGTGGCCTTTTTCAGCAGTATAAAGCACCATGTCACACTTCAAAAATTGTTTAGGAATGTTCCTAGGACGAAGTGTTGAAGGCATTGCCTGGCCTCCAAATTCCCCAGATCTCAATCCGATTGAACATCTAAGGGATGTGCTGGAACATGGAGGCCCCACCTCTCAACTTTCAGGATTTCAAGGGTCAGTGTGCTGTATTGATTAGGTGTTTAGAGTTTTTCTTTAAGGAGTATTCCTTGCCCTTGACATTATGTAAGACAGTGGCGTACATACCAGAGTCGCAGGGGTCGCGGCTGCGACCGGGCCCGGCCCACCAGGGGGCCCGGCCGCCCCTGCGACCCGGTATGTATGTCACTGGGCCAGCCTCTTCTCCTAGGGGGCCCAGGAGCCAGCCACACCCTACTTACACCCGGCTGGCTGGTCTTGCGGGCGCGCGAGGGAGCACTCTCCCCTGAGTGCTTCCTCTTCAGCTCCCTCGCGCACCGCAATGATACCGGAGCCGGAAGATGACGTCATCTTCCGGTGCCGGTATCATTACGCGGCGCGCAAGGGAGCTGAAGAGGAAGCACTCAGGGGAGAGTGCTCCCTCGCACGCCCGCAAGACCAGCCAGCCCGCCGGGTGACCGCCCCCCCCCAGGAGCCCAGCAGCACCACTGGACCCCAGGGAATCCCCTCAGCACTCCAAAAGGTAAGGAGGCTGGGGGATTAAATAAAAAACAAAAAAATGTGTTAGTGTGTGTGTGTGTTAGTGTTACTGTGAGTGTTAGTGTGTGTGTGTTAGTGTTACTGTGAGTGTTAGTGTGTGTGTTACTGTGAGTGTTAGTGTGTGTGTTAGTGTGTGTGTTACTGTGAGTGTTAGTGTGTGTGTTACTGTGAGTGTTAGTGTGTGTGTTACTGTGAGTGTGTGTGTTACTGTGAGTGTTAGTGTGTGTGTTAGTGTTAGTGTGTGTGTTAGTGTTACTGTGTGTGTTAGTGTTACTGTGAGTGTTAGTGTTACTGTGAGTGTTACTGTGAGTGTTAGTGTTACTGTGAGTGTTAGTGAGTGTGTCTGTTGAGTGTGTGTCTGCTAGTGAGTGTCAGTGAATGTGTTACTGTGTGTGTCTGTTACTGAGTGTGTTTGTGTTAGTGAGTCTGTTTGATGTCTGTTAGTGAGTGTGTGTTGGTCAGTGAGAGGGTATGTTTTGTAAGTGAGTGTGTATGTATGTCTGTCTGTCGCTGAGTGTGTCTGTCAGTAAATGTGTGTGTCTGTTAGCTAGTGTGTATGCGTCTGTTCGTGAGAGTGTGTGTGTGTCTTCAGCACTTACCTTTCTCCAGCGCCGGACTCCCTTGGCGCTGGGGATCCCTCCGCCTCTCAGCTCCGAATGCGCATGCACAGCAAGAGCCGTGCGCGCATTCAAACCGCCCATAGGAAAGCATTACTCAATGCTTTTCTATGGACGTTCAGTGTCTTAGAATCGCAGAAGCTCCTCTATCGGCTGTCAGTGAGACAGCCACTAGAGGCTGGATTAACCCTCAGTGAAACATAGCAGTTTCTCTGAAACTGCTATCCTTTCAGCTGCAGGGTTAAAACTAGAGGGACATGACACCCAGACCACTTCATTGAGCTGAAGTGATCTGGGTGTCTGTAGTGGTCCTTTAAGTGTGTGTGCATCTGCATGCACTGGTGTACATACCGCGGTCGCAGGGGTCGCAGCACTGCAACCCCTGCGACCAGGTGCCCGCCGCCCCGGCCCGCGCAGAGTAAGCCCACAGATCAATTTTCGCACTGGGGCCCCATAGGTCATGTGTACGCCACTGATGTAAGAGAATACTTTTAATGTGTTTTGTTTTTGTCACTCCATTAATTAAATTAAAACTGACCAACAAGGCTAAACAGGACGTAGATGTTCTTTAAACTTCAGAACCCCCAAATTTTTCTCATCTTAAACAGGACTAGCATGGTGACAATGAAGCATACATTTCTACTTTAAGAACCAATTACATATGTATCCTGCTAGAAATAAAACAAATGAAAACCATGTTTTAATTGTTTTAAAGGACCACTCTAGGCACCCAGACGACTTCAGCTTAATGAAGTGGTCTGGGTGCCAGGTACCTCTAGGATTAACCCTTTTTTTTATAAACATAGCAGTTTCAGAGAAACTGCTATGTTTATAATGAGGGTTAATCCAGCCTCCAAATCCTCTAGTGGCTGTCTCACTGACAGCCGCTAGAGGCGCTTGCGTGATTCTCACTGTGAAAATCACAGTGAGGGCACGCAAGCGTCCATAGGAAAGCATTATGAATGCTTTCCTATGCGACCGGCTGAATGCGAGCGCGGCTCCTGCCGCGCATGCGCATTCAGCCGATGACGTCGCGATCAAGATGGAGAGGAGGAGGAAAGCTCCCCGCCCGGCGCTGGAAAAAGAGGTAAGTTTAACCCCTTCCTCTCTCCAGAGCCCGGCGGGAGGGGGTCCCTGAGGGTGGGGGCACCCTCAGGGTACTCTAGTGCCAGGAAAACGAGTATGTTTTCCTGGCACTAGAGTGGTCCTTTAAGTGCAGTCTGCATTGGATAGAAGATATGTCTAGTCTCATGTGACAGGTTGAACATGGGATTACCATATATGGTAAACTGATCCAGATCGTTATCTAGTTGCAGAAGATGACAGATATGAGAATTGCAGTACACAATCTTACAAAATGAATATTAATGTAGAAGGATGATAAAAAAAATCAATAATTTCAATTATTTTTTTTAAATCTTTCCTCTTTGGTTTTTGATAGTTACAATGTGCTTGCATTGTTTATATGTGATGATAATATAAATATATTATAAGACGCGGGCTGATAACGTTCTGCAGGAATTATATAAAGGACATTGTTGGACTTCTATTACAAGACTGCCAGGCTTATTCTATTATAACCAAAGGATATATAATGTATCAAGTGTGATATAAATAGTTAAGATAGTGTATAGATATTGCATAGCAAACATGTTTTCAGCTGTTGTAATTAATATATTACCTTTCTCTCTTGTATTAGTATTTTTTTATTTATTCATGTTGTCTTCATTAATTACATTTCCTTTTTTTGTTTTCTTACTCATTAGCACAATTATATAACTTAGAGTGTTGGTATTGGCCAGTACAAAATTAGTTATGCAGTTGGTTGGGCGTTTTATTGGAATTCTCTATCACATGGAATTTAGGAAATCGGCTCTGAGATACACCTCGCCAAGAATAGCTTTAACACTTGTTATCGGTCTATTTACAGCTAGTCTCCGAAAATTCCTTGGTTAGAGATAAAGGCTTGTGTCTAAGACTGGGACATTTTCTTCACTGTGCAGTGCTCAGGTCTGACCATAGGGGGCGTACAATCTTAAAACTGGGGTCATGATAGGTCGGGTGGTTACGGTGCTGACAGTTTGCAAGTTGCAACCACTGCTCAATGGCCCTGAGAATCTTACATCTGCAGCCAGCATATAGATTGAATGGGAAAGTGTAGTATGTGAGTGAATGCACGTTTTATGTGTGTGACTTGTGGAATATTCCCGCATACCAAGTTGAATGGCTGAATATTAGCATGTAGCAAGCTGTGCATGTGCATTTTTGCATAAAAATAAGAAACTGCATATATGTTGTATGTTTGTCCATAGTGGCAAACCTAGTTACTCTCAGTAATCAGGGAATGGGTGCATATTGATACCTCTAGCATGTAAGCTCATTGAGCAGGGCCCTCCACCTCTCAGTTGTCTGGTTACAATTACATGTCTGTTAGTCCACCTATTGTACAGCACTACTGAATCTGATGGCGCTATATAAATAATAAAATAATAATAATAATATATTAAAGTGAGAGGATTCCATGTAACAGAATCAGTGTGTGTGTGTGTGTGTGTACGAGCAAGATTTATGCATGTGCGAGTCTTTGTGGACAGTGCACAGTGTGTAATTGTTGTACTTGTTTATTATTCTTGAATAGTTGTATAGTTCTATTTTATAAAGGCTCCCCTTTGGGTGGGAAACGGGTGTTGTATGTCAGTGTTTCCCAACTCAGTCCTCAAGGCACACCTACCAGTCCAGGATTTGAGGATTACCCAGTTTTGTCTAAGGTGTTTTTTCTTTTTTTCTAAAAACACCTTAGACAAAACTGGGTAATCCTTAAATCCTGGACTGGTAGGTGTGCCTTGAGGACTGGGTTGGGAAACACTGTTGTATGTAATGTAGATCGGAATATTTGACTGAATGTCATTGAAAACCCCATATTTATGTATGGCTAACCTACAAGACAAACTGTTATTCTTCTCCCCACATAGACACATTGTCCAGGCGGGAAAGGGCAATCAGAACATTTCACATTTGTCAATATATACAACGTCTATTAACAATGTTTTTTTTCAAGAGTCCGTCTCAAGTTTGGAACAAAATAAAATGACAAATTTCGGCACCTACATGACCCTCTATCAAGTATACTACACAAAGTGAAGTAACTCCAATATAGAGCAACCCCAATCAATATCAAAGAGCAATAATTACATACTTTAACTCACTCTATTTTGTTCCAAAATAAAGACTGCCTCTTGAAGAAACCATTGGCTGTTCCTGGATGTTTGTATAGATTTCTAATGAATCTTTTAGGGAACTTGCCCTTCCTGGCCAGAGCACTATGGTGGAAGTAATCCATTACAGCGTGTTGTTCTCTTTCTTGTGCAAACATTTTTACATTTTAATCCCAAGCTGTTAAGGAGAAGGTAGGTGGGTACAGACCTTTCAAACCTTGCATTCTCTTGTGTATTCTTTCCAATATTAGTATCACAGGATGTAAAACCCTGTGGTTCTAGATCTCTCAGCTCTAATTCAACTTTATGAAATGGTTACCAGTAAATCCAGGCTGGAAATCTTCTTTTGCTAATCCATTAAATCAATATAGTGCATTATATAAACAAAGTATAAATGTCCAGACTCTGGCACTCAGCCCCAAAAAACAGAAAATCGGTCAATTTACCCGGGTGCTTCCTCAGCAAATAGTATAAACAAAGTCATAACATTATAGAGTGCATTATATAACTACGAAATATGCAAATAAAATAAAAAAGCAGTTCCTGCAGTTCTGTCCAAACCAGGAAGAGGCTCCACCAATAAAAAGCCTTGCATTCCGCTCTTAGTGGTCTCATCTCTTCACAAAACTCCACTTATCCATAAAGAAGCCTTCATGAGGCATGTGTACAGTACAAATAACAGTGCGAAAGCAGACGTGTAACTTTACACAAGGTTTCATAAAACACCCCAGATTTTGAAATGGGGTTACATCATCAGGCTACAGATCCACCTATCACTACTCATTTTTAATTCATTTACAACATTCGTTTTTAACCACTTTATAATATAAAAATGACAATCAGAAATTCATAACTACACAATAAAACTCAGACCTGTCTATGAAATACCACTGTACACCTATACCTGAATGCTCCACATATATCACTGTGGTGGAATCTCGGTAAAAATAAATTTAGTAGGCCAAGATTACCACGTGGCATGTGTACGTGCATATGCTGACGTATCGGTCGGTTGGTTGCACGTGGCAAGATACGATCAGTAGTGTACGGAGCATGTGCAAGAATACAGGATGTAGTATTCCCCTCCTCCATTGTGCTGGACAAGCCATGCGGTCAAGCAGGAAGTTAGATCTTGTTTGTATTGATTGGTCAAGAGAATGTGCGGGTGGAGCTTAATATGGGAGGAGTTATGTGCCTATATAAGGAGCCTGCACTATTGTCTGGGGCTCAGAACTTGTTGTATTTTGGTGACATTAGTCCCTCTGAGTCCCAATCGGTGAACCGAATAAAGAATCTCTTCCTTCCTGAAGAAACCTGTGTCCATCTCTCTGTGCTTGGCTTCCGTCAGTTTCTCCGGTATCATCACCTTTTAATCTTTACACCTGTTAATGAGATATTATTATTATTTTATAATTTATATAGTTTCACATTCCGTAGCGCTGTACAATTATAATGTTGGCTAACACTATATGTATAATATTGTGAGCATTGTGTTTATATGATTGTCAATCCTTAAATAAAGAATAAAAAAACCAAAAAAAACAAACCTGCAATTATAATGGCTTCTGTCATTCGGTTGACGGGCCCATTCGTGGGTTTCTGTAGTTTTATGTACAGCATTCACCAGAGCTGTCAAGTGCACATGTCTAGTTGTGGTCATTTTTATAATTGTAGCCAATCAGAGAAGGTGGGCTCCCTTGCAGCATGCACATGGTGTACAAATACTTGTACTGTGAGGGGAGGATGTACAGCTAATTTCTCAGGCAAGTGGAAGAAGGGTGCTGGCTTATCGCTGCAGCAGTTTTTGCAAATCTCTGTAATTCTAAGCAACAATTGGGAAAGGGATGTATAACCCTACACAACTGTCATGAATACAAGGAGATCCATGCATTTCAATACTGTGTGGGATGGAAAGCTACCCACATTAATTTGGCTCGCTTAATCAAACTGTTAAATATTATGCATCTAGGACTGAATATGAATCTTGACATGTTTATCGTTGAAAGTAAGTGTTGGATATACAAGATATTTGATTCCTGCCTGCGATGACAGACATGGTAATAGAAAAAGACAGATATTTCCTGCTACATTATAGCAGTGAACTCCCACCTTGTATGTTCTCTCAGCCAAACTAAGAAGACAGCTGTTCTGACATCTTCCCTCCTCCACTGATTGCTGTGTCTGCCATCAGTCTCAAGAACTGTAAAGTTACAAACTACAATCTGGCTCAATGCACAATCACAGGAAAGAGACAATTTGTTCTTTGTTTATTCCCCTCATTCAGATCTTGTCATTGAGCAGCAGTGTTCCAGCTAATATTGGTAATAAAAAGAATGCAGGAACATGGCTTTAAATAGAAATGGTACATCTTTCATTATAATTATACTCTGAATTAAGTATTTTTTTATTTTTTATTGAGTGGCTTCAGAAAAAGACAATTTGGTGAGGTTTGAATGCATCTCCAAGATTTGGAATCATCTGATTTGCTCAAAAATATAGCAATCATCAGTACATTTGGTTACCATGTTTAAAATTGCAATTTGGTTCTGATCAATTTATTGAAACATTAAATATATAATCATATTAATAATAATAAAAACAAAATGTTCACCTTACATGACAAATTTCTTTCCTTCCTCGTGGTGAAAGTTCATGTGTCAATACATATGGGATAAAGTTCAAATGAGGTAAAAACTCTCATAATGTAATAGTTAAGCGTGTTGTTTCTTTTCGTATCCCTCCTCTAGAACCCTCGGGAGAAGGACAAGCCAAGGCACCAGTAACCAAAGAATGGTGGTGCATTGTGAGCTCTCACCACTCGGAAGGAAATTAATTGGTTACAGAAGACACACATTTTGTTTTCTTTCTTTGAAGAAATTCATAAGTCACAACAGGTACAAGCAGAGCAGGGCACAAGGCCACCTCAAGCATAAGGGGGGAATTGACATGACTAAATGTAAACAACTATCCAGAGCACCTTCATGCCAGAAACTGAATCAGGAGACACAAAACCATCAAAATACTAACATTACAGGGCCAGGAGACCCATGCTTTTTAACTTTAGTTTTAATTATCTAACCTTTATTTAAATTCAATTAAAATATTGAACTTACTAAGTGAAAAGGTGTTCATACAGTGCATAGCAACTCTTCAACTGTGGTCATGTACAAAATAAATACACTGACTTAAAATTGCAACAATGGTTCTTGCGTATAGCTGAGCCTAGATGTATTTTAGTTTTGGTCCGGGATGAAGGTACTGTGCACGAAACATGTGACAGTATGATTTTTTGGGGGTGCTCTGTGTGATTAGGAAACTATAGTGCCATATGTGAGGTTTAGACATTAAGTGCTCGTTCAATGGTGGTATAGTAGATTCCTTATAACCTAAATGGCACTGACAAAAGTGTTTATTTTAGTGAATAGGGACTATTTTAAGATTTTGAGGCACACTATGTCTAGGCTCAGCTATATAAAAGAGCCATGTTTGTAATTTTGAAACATTGAAGACTGTGTATCCATTTTGTACCTGGCTATATAGTGTTAACGACACATATTAATTAGTCCTATCTTTCCTACAGACCTCACCTCTATCTTGCTACCCTTCAATAAAAAAAAATAGAGAGGATGAGTGCAATTGGAATTGAACTATATTTAAGCCCAGGGTGCAGAACGGATAAATTTTTACACACTATCTCTCCAGAAATATAGTGTAAACATACTTTGTTGGTCTCCTCTCACTCAAGCCTACTCTATTGGTATGTACTGCTTGAATACTTTTTTCACTTAGTATGTCCTGTGTTTTAGTTGATGTTAAACAAAGGATTTATTTAGAGACATTTGGCAGGTAAGTGCCAATTTAGAACTTTTATTTCTTAAACTGTGTACGCAAATTATTTTGGGGCTAGGTTCGAAAACAATTGTCAATACTGAACATTTCTAGAAGTCTGTGTGCTGTTTGTGTTTTTAAAAAAAAGATCTTACCATGAAAGATCAGTACCAAGAGACATGACTTTGGAGCCAAAGTTTGTCACTAATATAGTCCATCTGGCACCTATGCTCAAAGTAGTGAGTTCGGGCCAACATCCTCAACTGAGGCATTGAAAATTATCTAATTTCCCGGTTGAACAAATGGACAGAGGTCAAGTGATTCTGGAAACGCATCTTTGGCCCCAAGGAGGACATGGCCACTGACTGTCTGGCCATGCAAACAGTGAGACGAATAAGTGCTCCAAAGATCTGAAAGGAGTACCTAATATTTCTTGTCCAATGCCTATTGAATCCTTGAAAGATGCACTAACCTCCAAGAGAATAGTAGTATTTTAGGAAAAGGTAGAGATTAGAAATTATCCCAAGTTACTTCAACGCTTTACAATTCACCACTAGCTATATTGGTACAATTGTAATGAAAAAGAAGAGGTGTTTTTTTTTTTGTTTGTTTTTTTTATAGGCTTTTATATACCTTAGTGAAGAGATAAATAGTCTCTTATTTTGACTGAGAGCCAAGACGATGGCCCAGAAGAAGTGCTTCTTCTTTGCCTCACTTACTCCTATTTGATGTTTAATCACACAACCTATAGAGCTCACCCTCGTCAAAAATTCTAAAAATAAATTCTCTACAACAATAGTGAATCATCTGCTATAGTCATGTTAGTAAGTTTGCATGGTACTTGTGAATGTTGACTTTATTTACACGGTTGACTTTATTGTAAAAGACATACACAATCTCTGTAGAAACAGGAACTTCTCTAAGTATCAATACTGTGCATTCTGTAGCTGTTTAAATAAATAAAAAAATGTCCGTAAGCAATGCAGGGAAATGTATTACGTTTTTCCATTAACTTTGCTACACAGTTAGGAAAGAAAAGAGATAATTTAAAGCAGGCAGTTTGACGAGGGCACATAGCATGTGAAATCCAAACCAGCCAAGAGAGACACCCATCCATCAAGGAAAGCAGAGGATGTTTCTAAAAATGAATTCCAAATTCACCGGCTTTCTGTTTTTACCTTGGTGTTCCAGGAAAGTCATTCGAGAATTTACAAGTTATCCTCATTGTGATGACATAACATCAATAACATTTCTTTACAGGGACACAGATGTAATTCTAATGATTTGTAATATATCACAGGCAGTTTCCCTGAAGTAAAACCTATAAAAAAAATAAAATAAAAAAAGGATTTGAGAATTTGTAGGGATAGATGTCTAATATTGCTATAATACAACAGGAGTTTTGTAGTGTAGACAATATGCGTCAGGGGGGATTTTGGGTGGGACCCCCTGTCATTAGGAGTTTTTCACTCTGAGCAAAAAGCTTACTTTTTAACTTCTGAATATCAGAAATAAATTGTTGGATTCTGTATTGTGAGAAAACATATATACAGCTACAATACGATTGTCATGTTGTCTAACATATCATTTACCTACACATATACACACGCAAACTACACACATGGGGAGATTTACATTTTGGTTTGTTTAGGTGTCAAGCCTAGGTATAGAAACCTGTACAATTTCCATCTTGCGAAGTCAGTGTATGTAATGTGTTTACAGCTGGTGTGACCATGCTGATCAAATGTCATACTCTTGATAAAGTTTAAAGGGACACTATAGTCACCAAAACAGCTTTAGCTGATCAAAGCATTTTCGGTGTCCCTGCAGTATCACTGCTCAATTCTCTATTTAGGAGTTAAATCACTTTGTTTATGCAGCCCCGAGTCACACCTCCCCGCATGTGACTTGCACAGCCTTCAATAAACACTTCCTGTAAAGAGTCATCTAATGTTTACACTTCCATTATTGCACACTCTGTTTAATTTAGAATCTCTTATCTCCTTTAAAGCGCCACGGCCATATTTATTTTTCTTATGTCCCTTGTATCTTAATGATTATACTTCCTCCCTTGCTACTTGCCTTCATTTAAATGTATTATGCTTTCTTGCATTGGACTGTATCTCAACACCTGGGTGCTGCCATTATTTTCTCTTATCTCCATGATGTCCTACTGTTTGCCCTGCTGACTGATGGATTGTGGGTAAATTAGCTTAGCAACTGAAATGGAATTCGGCTTAAGCTCCGCCCATTGCCAAAAAATAAAAAAGTAGCTACTATTTTGTTTTAATGTATTACTAATTAACTACAGTGAATTTAAAAAAAGAAAATATAACCAAGGAGAAATAGAGGGACAAAAAAGGATTGATTTGAAACCAAAACCTGCAAAGTGACAGGACCGCTTTTGGTAAGTAACATCGCAGATCCATTGTCATCTGCTTTTAACAAAGAGGAATAATGGGTATATTTCCACAGTAATCATATATAGCTGTTAGTTGACAAAGACAACTTGAAAATTGGTTATTGTTTTCTGTTATACTCCTTTGATAACATTACAGAAGTGTTGTAAGTAGTAATGAGACCATACACTTTTTATTTATTTATTTTTTGTGTAAATCTTTTTTTTTTTTTTTCATTTTTATTATTATTACTTTTTTTTAACAAAACAGAGCTGGTTCTCTTTAGCTCCGAGCCAAAGTATTAGGCCTCCTGTTCTGCCTGGGCAGCCATTTTGTGGGCCACAGGGCGCTGGAGCATAGTGTAAATATCTCGTATGTCTCTAGATGCTCCCACTTCCTGTTTTTGGGATCGTCTCCCCATTATGTTTAGGTCAGGTGACCGATGGTCACCTCTCCCCGGTGGGAAGAAGAAGTCTTCAAGGGCTGATCCAAGAGTTGAAGGAGAGGTGTGCCACTTGAGCTAGCTGAGAAGCTGTGTAGGCCCCAAACTTTCCTCTCACCCGTTTGTCCATCAGGGAGAATAAAAAGGCATTGGGTGAGTATCTCCCTTATATAGGAGTTATTGAGAGCTATTTGATATCGAGGAATCCTGGCAGTGACAGGGAAATCGGACAAATAGTTGAGTTGCAGCAGGAGTTGCACTTAATGGCAACGACTTAAGTATTCATGAAGTATATGAAAGGAGAGGATAAGAAACACAAAAGGGGTAAGAAATTTAAGAGGGGGATTAAAGGACAAACAGGTGAAGATGAATTTTGGGGAGGCGGGGGGCAGATGACAAAATGAATCTTTGCCTGTTGAACCAAAAATCCTTGCACTTGCCCTTTGTTTGTGCACACCAGGTCGTTCCCGAAATTGCTCAGAATGCTGTGATCGCATGTTATCTGAGCTCCTACCCTGATACTTATCTAACAGACTGGCTGGTCAGAGCAAAGGCACATAAGAAAATAGAGAAGCTCTTCCACATGCCAGCTGACACCATAATTCCTGTTTTTTGTAGTTAAAAAAAAGTCTAGGTTTATTAAATGTAATTCACAGTGAAATGCATGGCAAATGTCTCTGAGACCAACAGGAAACAGATCCTGTAAGTTCAGAGGCTGTTAGAGTTATAGAGTATAATGGGGAAGGCAGCCACTACAGGTGGACTTAAAGGGACACTATAGCCACCAAAACAATTCAGCTTAATTAAGCAGTTTTGGTGTGTAGATCATTCTCCTAAAGTTTCATTGCTCAATTCACTATAATTTAGGAGTTAAATCACCTTTCTTATGCAGACACAGCTACACTTCCCCTGGCTGTGACTGACCCAGTCTGCATAAAAATTGTTTGATTCTCAATCAGATGTTAACTTTCTTTAGAAGTTTTTATCTTCTGCACTGTAATTTGAACTGTAAACCCACACAGGAGGTTCTTATAGGATCTAGCAAACTGTTAACAAAGCAGGAGTAGAGTAATTTTAAATTAAACCGAATTAGCAATAAAGGAAGTGTAAATATTAAAAGACTCTTTACATGAAGTGTTTAGGAAGACTGGGCAAGTCACATGCAGGGAGGTGTGAATAGGGCTGTTTAGAGAAAATGATTTAACTCCTAAAGGCAGAGAATTTAGCAGTGAGACTGAAGGGGCATGATCTATACACCAAAACCTCTTTTATTACGCAATAGTTGTTTTGGTGACTGTAGTGTCCCTTTAACTCTGCAATGTAAATATTGCAGTTTCTCTGCAACATTGCAAATTAAGGGGACAGGGCACTTCACCCAGATAAAGTGGTCCAGGTGTCTATAGTGTCCCTTTAAATACTAATTTACACGTTCTAATAATCTCTCATGAAAATTTAATAAAGTAACTCACTTGTAAGTAAGTATCAATACTAACAAAATTATACATTTAAATAAAAGTAAGTATAAATAGGTACAAAGTGATACAAAACTGCTGCCAAGGATAATACTTCCAGTAATAAATAATTTAAACAAAACAAAGACACTTCGTAGACCAAATTCAGACTTAATGGAACCCTTGATTGCAAATAAAAAAAACATATTGTCTCTAAATACCTCAAAAGGCTATTTATATCTCCTCCTGTGCCTTTAATCACAGCATTCTGTATAGTCTGTATCCTAGGGCAGCTCAAATGGGAAGAATTGCATTCCCTAAAATGCCTCGTTAGGGGAATAGATCTATCATTTTCATTATTTAAAACAGAATGTATATGCTCCTGCATGCAATCTGTGTATCTGTGTGGTCTTGTACACATATTGCTGTGATTACCACATGAAGTACATGCCAATAAATAGATCACATACATGTTATTACGTTTTATATATTGGTGATATTTAAAGCCCTTTCCCTAACAAAAGATTGAATCACCACACATACAAAAATATTTTTGTAAGTTGTATGTAGATGTATGCCGCACTTGTAGGTACCAGGTTTTTATAACCAATTTGAATTAATTTGGTTATTATCTTTTCAGGACAGAAAAACAAATGGAGACAAGACCCCACAGTAGGAGCCCTCCTGGCTAAAGATCTACAACTATTCTTAATCACATGTCACAGCTTACCATCCCCTTCCAACATAGGTAAATATATACTTTTGATCACATTACATTTTGGGCTAAATTTAGTAACAAAAAATGGAACACCCTTATCATAAAGCTTATAATCAGAATGTGGGTTTCAGATTGTCGTGTCCCACCAGACTTCTATAAATATCAATACGTGGCAAGACTGTGCCGGTAACTTTCCTAAATGCCATACTCAAATCTTGTATGCCATATCCCCGGGCAAATAATATGTCCTTCAACACACATGAGACAGTAAGAAAATCCTCAGATAAAGTGGAGTTTCTGCTTACCCTTAAAAATGGTCCCACTAGGATAGCTATAATCATTTTTAACATGAAGGATGGTATTGCCACTGCAAGGTCTTCTATGAGAACTAGATATATACATGACAAAGAAAAGTTTGTCTATATGGTGTTTTGGTATGAATGAACTTCATCTATGCAATTGTATTGGAGAATATGATTTGGATGAACCAAAATGACATGAAAATAAGTCTAGACAGTGCCACTTTAAAAAGGTGCTTCATTGTATCTGAACAGGTGCTTATTTGCAAATTTGTCAACATGAACAATAAATTCTCTATCCATTTGTGTTCATCTGTTTTGGATATAACACATTTTATTCTCTTCGGAACAATCACAAATGCTAAAAAGTCTGTTTTAGCAATCTTATTGTCGAACACGTGTCTGTAACACATTTTTCTACTGTGAGAAATCAAGTTTTGAAATAGTTTGTACTTAAAATGAAATTGTCACGAAGCTACACTTTAGGCCATAACACCCACTTATACACTGAATAGATCATTTATTATCTATTTAAGTGCTTAAAGGAGCACTCTGGGCACCATAATAACGACATCATAATGAAGTTGTTTGGTGTGAAGAGGTCCCGGGTGCCGGTTAAAGGACCACTATATTGCCAGGAAAACATACTTGTTTTCCTGGCACTATAGTGCCCTGAGGGTGCCCCCACCCTCAAGGACCCCCTCCCGTCCAGCTCTGGAGAGAGTAAAGGGTTAAATCTTACCTTTATTCCAGCGCCGGGCGGGGAGCTCTCCTCCTCCTCCTCCTATGGACGCTTGCGTGCTCTCACTGTGATTTTCACAGTGAGAATCACGCAAGCGCCTCTAGCGGCTGTCAGTGAGACAGCCACTAGAGGATTTAGAGTCTGGCTTAACCCTTATATAAATATAGCAGTTTCTCTGAAACTGCTATGTTTATATAAAAAAGGGTTAAACCTAGAGGGACCTGGCACCCAGACCACTTCATTAAGCTGAAGTGGTCTGGGTGCCTAGAGTGGTCCTTTAACGTGAAGGAACTAAAATTTTAAACCCAGAGTATTCAATCCAGGGCCCATCAATTCTGCCACTTTATAATAATATAATAATAATAATAATAACAATAATAATAATAATTTGCGATTTTTATAGCACTTTTCTCCCTGTGAGACTCAAAATACTTTACAAATATACAAACATAAAGACATAAAAGTTAGGAGTTTCTGAAGGTCAGATGAGCGGACTGAATACCTGATAGAAGAGGTGAGTCTTTAGCTTTTTTTCTTTAAAGTCTATAAGGATGTTGATTTTCTAATTGCACACGGTAAAGAGTTCCAGAAGGTAGGGGCAGCGTGGCTGAATGCCCTGGAACCTGAGTCTGTCTTTATTCTTGGCACTGACAGGAGGGATTTGCTGGCTGACCGAAGTGAACGGGGTGGAATATAAGGTGTCAGGAGCTCTTTCAGGTCCTGTGGGCCTTGATTTTGATTGTTTAAGGCTTTGAAGGTTAGCAGGTCAATTTTAAAATATGTTTGCCATTTAATTGGAAGCCAATGCAGGGAGTGGAGAACAGGTGTTATGTGGCAGGAGCGAGTTTGATTGGCCAGTAGTCTGGCTGCTGCATTTTGTACAGTCTGAAGGCGATGGACTTCTTTTCTGGGAGGCTCAAGTAAAGTACATTGCACTAATCTAGCCGAGAGGATACAAATGCATGGATTAATGTTGGCATATCATCCGGTAGAATTAAGTGTTGCATCCTGGCTATGTTTTCAGATGAACGTAGGCAGATTTTATTACAGAGGAAATCTGCTGTTTAAATAATAGTCCAGAGTCAATTAGCACTCCCAGGTTTCATACCTTTGATGAACTAATGAGTCTCCAAGCTCCAGGCCAGTTGGGTGATCATGGGATATTTTTGTTGCCCGGGGTCCCCTCACCAAGAGTAACTCTGTTTGTCCGGAATCACTTTAAGCCAACAAGTATTCATCCATTCTATTAGATCTGCTAAGCATCTGTTGATGTGGCATGTTGGGTCTGTGGTATCTGGAGCAAAGGAGAAGTAGAGTTGTGTGTCATCAGTGTAACAATGATACCTTAGGCCATAATAATGCCTAACGCCTAATAATGTCCCCTAGTGGTAGCAAGTAAATTGCAAATAACATGGGAGACAAGATGGATCCTTGTGGAACTCCACAGACCACTTCTGTTGATGGCGATGAGCTTGATCCTGATGTCACTCTCTATCATCTACCAGTGAGGAAAGATTTAAACCAGTTAAGGACTGTGCCTCATAGACCACAGATGTGCTGCAAGCGCTCTAAATCCTATGGTCAATGGTGCCAAATGCAGCTGAGAGATCCGAGAGGATTAGGATGGAGTAATCACCTTAATCTCTCGCCATAAAAAGATCATTTAGCACTCGGGACTAGCTCTGTTTCATTGCTGTGGCAGCATCTGAAGCCTGACTGAAAAGGATCAAAGATGTTCAAGCTTGATAGATGGGCCTCCAGTTGAATTGCCACTACTTTTTCAATTATTTCCCCCGAAATGGAAGGTTGGATACTGGTCTGTAATTAGCCATGCAGTCTGGATCAAATAACGGTTTCTTTAGGAGTGGTTTTACCACAGCTTCTTTTAGAGGATCTGTGAAGTTTCCATTTTTTAGTGAACACTGCACTATTTTTGTGAGGGCTGGGGCGAGTGTTTCAATGCCTGCAGATATAAGCTGAGTTGGAGCAGGGTCTCAGTCACACATAGTATGGTATAACTTTTGCACGGTTCTTTTAACTCCCTTTATATCCACATTTGTAAAGGTGGACCATAGACTGGGGCAATCTGTCATTCTATTGTAGAGGTTCTGGTGTAACTGTTTGGCCCGCTGTGATAGAGGCTCGGATGGAGGAAATCTTGTCTCTGCAGAAGATCGCAAATGCTTCACACTTATCCTGAGATAAGTTGGTGGGGATATGCATACATGCTGGTTTGCAGAACCTTTCTACCGTGCGAAACAGTTGCCTGGGTCTATCGTGGGAGATTGCAATTTTGCGTGATAAAAATGGTGAAATTAAGTCATCTTGATATGAATTCATATTCATTTGGACGTTTAGTAAGAGCAACTTTATCCTCTGGATCATGTGTCCTGTGCCACTTTCACACAAGTTTCCAGCCTGTTCTCTTCATTTCTCTGATGGTGCTGTCAAACCACGGCATTGTTGTGGGTTTTGGCAGTGCGTATGCGTGTTGTTGCAATGCTTTCTAGGGTGTCTCTCATGGTTTTGTTGCACTAAGGAGTCGGACTAAGGAGCTGGGGTCTTCACAGGTGCCCATTAGTTCACTTAGATCCATATGTGATGTTACATCCAATGACGTCACCCTTTTTAATGAGCTGTGTTTGACCAGGTTCTGAGACTGGGGTCTGGCTGATTGTGATACAGTGGAGAAGTGAATGGAGTTGTGGTCTAACCAAACAACTGGATTTACAGTTACTGGTGACACCTCTAGTCCAGACTGGAACACTAGATCAAGTGTATGACTATTTATGTGGGTGGAAGTGGCAGTGATTTGTGTGAAGCCGAGTGCACTCATCAAGCTGAGGAGATCCTGCCCAAGCAGGCATAGGGTGTCATCAATCCAAGTGTTGAAGTCTCCCATTATAAGCCATCTGGGGTGTTCAAGGATTAAGCCAGCCAAAAGGTCTGAGAGTTCCTGAAGAAATCTCTTCCCATCTCCTGGGGATCTGTATATTAACAGTATCCGGAATCCTCTATCTATTGAGAGGCTGGCTGCTACGCATTCAAAAGATTGGGGTTTGTGGACTGATATTGGTCTGGGATTTAAGGATGATTTTGCACAGATCATAACTCCACCTCCCTTGCAATCTTGTCTTGTCACATGTTATTGCATGGAATAGCTGCCTCCAGAGTAGGCCCTGCATTTTCATCTAGCCATGATGCTGTAATGCATGCTAATTCGCTTGTTTCAATAAGGTCGGCAAGTATAGCTGTTTTGTTCCTTATTGATCTGGCACAGGATTGATCTGATAGGACAGAGTTTTTGCTCTGTACTTTGGAAACAGTGTGTCTTCTAATGGGGATCACACAAAGAGGTTTCCTTGATTTGATAGTGCGTTTTTTGTGGCTTCTAGGTTGAATCACTTCAACTGGGCTTGCAGGTAGACAGGGTGGTGGAGCAGCTGTGATAGTGTCAGGAGATTGAACTTTAAGTTTTGATTTTCCTCCACGACAGCCCCTGTCAGTCCCTTTGAAGATGCCAAGTGATTTTAGGGTAACCACTATCGAGGGACTGAGTGCAGCGACTGCTATTTGGGGTCTTAGGGAATACAGATATAAGGGAATATAGGTGATCATTTCCTCAGCAGTGAAGGAGTTAAAATAGCTCCTTGTTTTTGTAGGGATGTTAGCAGTGGGCGCTGGTTACATTGCCATGCTCTTTAGGGTTCAGGCCAGAGTGAGGTGTGAGATTTTGCACTTCAGTCTGCATTGTAGAAAACAGGTAAGACAGCATGCATGCAGGTCAGATTACAGGAGTTCAAAACCAATGTGTTTTAGTGAAATAGTTTTCATCAATGAGTTTTCTGAGCATTGCTTATTGGATGATCAAATCCAAAACCCAATTTACACATGGAGGTGAGTCGTTTTTTTAGTTTAAATGTACCTTGTTTGTGTTGTCCAGCTGAAGGTATCTCTTCCTGGTAGTAAGATGGTCCAGTGGAAGTATATTTCAATCTGTTGTGTATCAAGTACGGTCATTTTTGACTCTGTTTTTTGAATGGGGAGATACTGATAGACTAAAAACACATCAGCTTATTTCATTCTTATATTCCTCTAGCAAGAGCAAGATGCAACCTACCGCTACACCACGTCCGAGGCTTTGTGTTTCTTTGTGATTGAAGACTTGGACTGTAGCAGAAGTGTAGCGGCAAAGCTGACAGATGTTTGAAGATTTTGGGGTTAAACTGTTCGTGACCGGTTTAACCATCTTCTTGCGTGTGCATGTTCCTTTACAATTCATAGGAATCTCATTGAACTGTAATGTTTTGTGTCCCTTTAAGAACCCCAATTAAAGGGAACTTGTAGTCACTTACCTTGGTCTATGCTCCTGGGCCGTAATTAGCAATATCCACCCCCCACTCCCTTTGCTGCTATCCGGTCCACTTCTTCTCCTCCGACGATCACTGATTTGCTCTGCTTGAAGAAAGTTACACAAGTGACGCTAACACACTGGCTCAATTGTCCGCGTGCCGGTGTTTGAATGGAGTGCTGCCACACCACTCCATTCCTATACCTCCTGCTTTTATAGTTACGGGACTTAAGAGTGTCCATTTCAGGGGACCTGTCACTTCTCTGGAATTTCTTTCATTGAATAAAACTTTGAAAATCACTTATAACTTATGTTATCATTTTTCACGAGACCCTCTGTTTTCTTCAAAATGTATTCTAAGTTTAGTAAATGGCATCATAATCTAGTTCAGACAAGGCAGAGCCAGGGCAAATTGGGTAAGGTTGGAACTACTCCCACCCTAACAACTTGATCTGACAAAGTTGTTATGGTGCCCAGTGTCTTTTTAATGATATTTTAACTAACTATTCGCTTCCTATCTAGTGGTGATAGTCTTTCCATGCCACATACTAATTCATTGGTGTCTCATTAATGTAGCACTGGCCCCTCACTCCTGCCTACTACCTGCACCTCCATCACCACTGATACTTTTGGAGAACAATCCTCAAGGAGGAATAACCTCCCCGACATGCTGGTTTGCATTGGCATCAGAATGGATTGACATTAGAGATGTCGCGAACATAAAATTTTCCGTTCGCGAATGGCGAATGTGAATTTCCGCAAATGTTCGCGAACGGGCGAACCGCCATAGACTTCAATAGGCAGGCGAATTTTAAAACCCACAGGGACTCTTTCTGGCCACAATAGTGATGGAAACGTTGTTTCAAGGGGACTAACACCTGGACTGTGGCATGCCGGAGGGGGATCCATGGCAAAACTCCCATGGAAAATGACATAGTTGATGCAGAGTCTGGTTTTAATCCATAAAGGGCATAAATCACCAAACATTCCTAAATTGTTTGGAATAACGTGCTTTAAAACATCAGGTATGATGTTGTATCGATCAGGTAGTGTAAGGGTTACGCCTGCTTCACAGTGACAGACCAAACTCCAGGGCCGGACTGGGGATACAAAGCAGCCCTGGATAAAAAATTTATGCCAGCCCCATAAGTCACTGCGCCATATATTGTCGCGTGTAACATGTAAGGCTATGTCTTGCCATGACAGATGATTGAGTAATATATATATGCATGTCCCTACAGGCTTTTCAAAGTAAACACTGACTTTTCAGAGAAAAGGCAGTGTTTACATTGCTTCAAAGGGACACCGCTAGTGACAGTCACTCAGACGGTCACTAGAGGTGCTTCCTGTGTCAGTGCACGTACATTCAGGGCCTCCACACTCTGCAGGTGCTGAACATTCCCCATAGAGATACATTGATTCAATGAATCTCTATGAGGAGATGCTGACTGGTCTAACGTTTTGCAGCCAATCCAATGGCAAAGCATTGGATTGGCTGAGATCATCAAGCTTGATGATCTCAGCCATAGAGGCAGGGCCAGTCGAGGGGAGACCAGCTCGCTGCGTGGGAAAAAAAAAAGGTGAGCAAAAACACTATTTTTAAACACACATATACACCATGACAGACACAGAAACACACATATACCATGACACACACACCATGACACAGACAGACAAACACCCCATGACAGAGAGACACACACACACACCATACAGACAGACACCATGACACAGACAGACACACATATACCATGACACACACACCATGACACAGACACACACACACCATGACACAGACAGACACACACACATATACCATGACACACACACCATGACACAGACAGACAAACATCCCATGACAGAGACACACACACACACACCATACAGACAGACACCATGACACAGACAGACACACATATACCATGACACACACACCATGACACAGACACACACACACCATGACACAGACAGACACACACACATATACCATGGCACACACACCATGACACAGACAGACACACACACACCATGACACAGACAGACACACACACATATACCATGACACACACACCATGACGGACAGACACACACACACACCATGACACAGACAGACACACACACACACACCATACAGACAGACACCATAACACAGACAGACAGCAAAAGCATATGTGAGGAAGGCTGAACTTGATGGACGCAAGTCTCTTTTCAGCTATGTAACTATACAGACACACACCATGACACAGACAGACACACACACACACACACCATACAGACAGACACCATAACACAGACAGACACACACACACCATACAGACAGACACCATGACACAGACACACACACACCATGACACAGACAGACACACACACATATACCATGACACACACACCATGACACAGACAGACAAACACCCCATGACAGAGACACACACACACACACCATACAGACAGACACCATGACACAGACAGACACACATATACCATGACACACACACCATGACACAGACACACACACACCATGACACAGACAGACACACACACATATACCATGACACACACACCATGACACAGACAGACACACACACACACACACACACCATACAGACAGACACCATAACACAGACAGACAGCAAAAGCATATGTGAGGAAGGCTGAACTTGATGGACGCAAGTCTCTTTTCAGCTATGTAACTATACAGACACACACCATGACACAGACAGACACACACACACACACCATACAGACAGACACCATAACACAGACAGACACACACACACCATACAGACAGACACCATGACACAGACACACACACCATACAGACACACACCATGACACAGACAGACACACACACACACACCATACAGACAGACAACATGACACAGACACACACACCATACAGACACACACCATGACACAGACAGACACACACACACACACACACACCATACAGACAGACACCATAACACAGACAGACAGAAACACACACACACACACACACATTACTCCTACCTGCCAGGGGGTCGTGCAGTGCAGGAGGCCGCTGGGGCAGGTCTGCTGGCGGCCGCTGGGGCAGGTCTGCTGGGGGAGGTCTGCTGGCGGCCGCTGGGGGACTTGTACTGGTGGCCGCTGGGGCAGGTCTGCTGGGGGAGGTCTGCTGGCGGCCGCTGGGGGACTTGTACTGGCGGCCGCTGGGGCAGGTCTGCTGGCGGCCGCTGGGGCAGGTCTGCTGGGGAGGTCTGATGCTGGCGGCCGCTGGGGGACTTGTACTGGCGGCCGCTGGGGGAGCTGCGCTGGCTCTGCTCTCTCTTCGCAGGGCACGCTCCAGGAAGAAAACAAATGGTATGATGTCGCTGATGGTGCCTTCGGTGCGACTGACTAGGTTTGTCACCTCCTCAAAAGGACGCATGAGCCTACAGGCATTGCGAATGAGCATCCAGTAACGTGGCAAAAAAATTCCCAGCTCCGCAGAGGCTGTCCTAGCACCCCAGTCATACAAATAGTCATTAACGTTTTTTTCTTGTTGGAGCAGGCGGTCGAACATTAGGAGTGTTGAATTCCAACGTGTCGTGCTGTCGCAAATCAAGCGCCTCACTGGCATGTTGTTTTGCCGCTGGATATCTGAAAAGTGCGCCATGGCCATGTAGGAATGCCTGAAATGGCCACACACCTTCCTGGCCTGCTTCAGGACGTCCTGTAAGCCTGGGTACTTATGCACAAAGAGTTGTCCGATCAGATTACGTGTCAACTTGCCCAAATTCAATGCCGCCAACAAATTTCTTCCGTTGTCACAAACCACTTTGCCGATCTCCAGTTGGTGCGGAGTCAGCCACTGATCCACTGTGCTGCTTCGTCACCATCAACCGCTTCACTTGTATCTGACAACTCAGCAAAGGAAGCAGCAGCGGGTATAACATCATCATCATCACACCGTACGTCCATGTGTGTAATGCTGCCTGACTGAGACATATCCCTGTTATCTACATCCTCTGGCAATAATGGTTGCGCATCACTCATTTCTTCCAACTGATGTGTAAATAACTCCTCTGACAGATCAAGTGAAGCGGCTGTGGTGCTAGTGTTGGTGGTGGCGGCAGGCGGGCGAGTGGTAACTTGAGAGGTGCCCGAAGCTAAGCTGGAGGAGGATGGTGCGTCAAGGTGCGGAAGCTGTAAAAGATTGGGTGTCCTGTGTTAGCCAGTCAACTATGTCCTCAGAACTTTTCGAGTTCAGGGTACGTGGCCTCTGAACACTGGGTATTATTCTAGGGCCAAAGGGAATCACAGCACCACGACCACGACGGCGCCTGCGGGGTGGCCTGCCTCTGCCTGTAATTTTTTTTTTCGATTAGTGGTACTATGCGTGCAAGCTAGTGTGACAACAGATATGAGTGGCACTGGCAGTTTTTTTTTTTTTTAAATGTACACTGCTGTTATACCAGATATGAGTTGACACTGTGCCCTGGCAGGCCCTGAAACGCACACGTGTGAAGGAAACTGACTGCTATTATTTCACAGTCAAATTTCTATTTTTTTTTTAATGTATACTACTGTTACACCAGATATGAGTGGTGGCACTGGGCAAGTGGGCACAGTATACGCTGTGAGCCTGACACACACACTGGCAGGCAGGCAACTGCAAGTAGATTACACAGAAAAAAAATAAAATAAAGCAGACTGATGTTCTAGCCCTAAAAAGGGCTTTTTGGGGTGCTGTCCTTACAGCAGAGATCAGATGAGTCCTTCAGGACTGTAGTGGACACTGAATACACTAGCCTAGCTATCGATTGCTTTATTAAATCAGCAGCAGCTACACTGTCCCTCCTCTCACTAAGAATGCAGCTTCCGGGGGGCGGGGCCTAGCTGTCATGGAGGAAAGACGCACTTCGTGTGAGCTCCCTCATTATCTCACTTTAAGCAGCTATCAACAAGCAAATTTCACCCCAGAAGGGGATGACCCAGCAATGTTGCTCCTACCTGACCGACCCGACATGCTTAATAGCGGTCAGCAACTCGACAGAGTCTTACTTACCTCTGCGTGGCAAGTGTGGCCTGGTGCTCACCGGGCGGGAGAGGTGGCCGATCTCCCGATCCTGGGATGCCCAGGAGCAGCTTCTTCCCGGCAGGAGCTCCGTTACCCCCCTCCCCCCCCTCGGACCGGTGGGGGTTATCCCGGTCCACCCCTGAGAGGCTGTCTGGAGCTAATGGACGCACAGAGCACAGCCGCCCAGGCTGACATACTCATCTGCGACTCTCCCAATATGACAGACAGACACACACACACACCATACAGACAGACACCATGACACAGACACACACCATACAGACACACACCATGACACAGACAGACACACACACACACACACACACCATACAGACAGACAACATGACACAGACACACACACCATACAGACACACACCATGACACAGACAGACACACACACACACACACACACCATACAGACAGACACCATAACACAGACAGACAGAAACACACACACACACACATTACTCCTACCTGCCAGGGGGTCGTGCAGTGCAGGAGGCCGCTGGGGCAGGTCTCCTGGCGGTCACTGGGGCAGGTCTGCTGGGGATAGGTCTGCTGGCGGCCGCTGGGGGACTTGTACTGGCGGCCGCTGGGGCAGGTTTGCTGGGGGAGGTCTGCTGGCGGCCGCTGGGGGACTTGTACTGGCGGCCGCTGGGGCAGGTCTGCTGGCGGCCGCTGGGGCAGGTCTGCTGGGGGAGGTCTGATGCTGGCGGCCGCTGGGGGACTTGTACTGGCGGCCGCTGGGGGAGCTGCGCTGGCTCTGCTCTCCTGCCCTCGCGCGCTGCTGAATGAGACCGGTGCCGGAATATGACATCATATTCCGGCACCGGTCTCATTCAGCTGCACGCTGGGAGAGCAGAGCCAGCGCAGGCGCGCAGCTCCCCCAGCGGCCGCCAGTACAAGTCCCCCAGCGGCCGCCAGCAGCAGACCTCCCCCAGCAGACCTGCCCCAGCGGCCGCCAGCAGACCTGCCCCAGCGGCCGCCAGCAGACCTGCCCCAGCGGCCGCCAGCAGACCCAGGTGTCTGCCCGGCCCCAGGTGCCGACGGCCCACCGGGAAATTTCCCGGTATCCCGGTGGGCCAGTCCGGCCCTGCCAAACTCCCCGTTTAACGCACCGCAAACAACTGCAAACAGTCCATTTGCACAACCGCAAACTCCCCATTTACACAAGGTTGGATACCAATCTAGCCATGTCCCGTTCCTTGTCCTCACTGATGTCATTGAAGGTCTCTTCCTCCACCCAGCCACGTACAACACCAAGGATCCCCGAAAGGTGACAACAAGCCCCCTGGGACACCTGCTGTGTTTGGTCTTCTACCTCCTCAAAGCCACCTTCCTCCTCTGACTCCTCTTCCTCACAATCCTCTTCCAGCATTGCCGCAGGTCCAGCAAGCGATGCTGTTTCTGGTGGTGATGGTGACCACAACTCTTCCTCTTCCTCTTCACGCTCATCTATGGCTTGATCAAGCACTCTTCGCAGGGCACGCTCCAGGAAGAAAACAAATGGTATGATGTCGCTGATGGTGCCTTCGGTGCGACTGACTAGGTTTGTCACCTCCTCAAAAGGACGCATGAGCCTACAGGCATTGCGAATGAGCATCCAGTAACGTGGCAAAAAAATTCCCAGCTCCGCAGAGGCTGTCCTAGCACCCCAGTCATACAAATAGTCATTAACGTTTTTTTCTTGTTGGAGCAGGCGGTCGAACATTAGGAGTGTTGAATTTCAACGTGTCGTGCTGTCGCAAATCAAGCGCCTCACTGGCATGTTGTTTTGCCGCTGGATATCTGAAAAGTGCGCCATGGCCATGTAGGAATGCCTGAAATGGCCACACACCTTCCTGGCCTGCTTCAGGACGTCTTGTAAGCCTGGGTACTTATGCACAAAGCGTTGTACGATCAGATTACGTGTCAACTTGCCCAAATTCAATGCCGCCAACAAATTTCTTCCGTTGTCACAAACCACTTTGTCGATCTCCAGTTGGTGCGGAGTCAGCCACTGATCCACTGTGCTGCTTCGTCACCATCAACCGCTTCACTTGTATCTGACAACTCAACAAAGGAAGCAGCAGCGGGTATAACATCATCATCATCACACCGTACGTCCATGTGTGTAATGCTGCCTGACTGAGACATATCCCTGTTATCTACATCCTCTGGCAATAATGGTTGCGCATCACTCATTTCTTCCAACTGATGTGTAAATAACTCCTCTGACAGATCAAGTGAAGCGGCTGTGGTGCTAGTGTTGGTGGTGGCGGCAGGCGGGCGAGTGGTAACTTGAGAGGTGCCCGAAGCTAAGCTGGAGGAGGATGGTGCGTCAAGGTGCGGAAGCTGTAAAAGATTGGGTGTCCTGTGTTAGCCAGTCAACTATGTCCTCAGAACTTTTCGAGTTCAGGGTACGTGGCCTCTGAACACTGGGTATTATTCTAGGGCCAAAGGGAATCACAGCACCACGACCACGACGGCGCCTGCGGGGTGGCCTGCCTCTGCCTGTAATTTTTTTTTTTCGATTAGTGGTACTATGCGTGCAAGCTAGTGTGACAACAGATATGAGTGGCACTGTGCACTGGCAGTTTTTTTTTTTTTAAATGTACACTGCTGTTATACCAGATATGAGTTGACACTGTGCCCTGGCAGGCCCTGAAACGCACACGTGTGAAGGAAACTGACTGCTATTATTTCACAGTCAAATTTCTATTTTTTTTTTAATGTATACTACTGTTACACCAGATATGAGTGGTGGCACTGGGCAAGTGGGCACAGTATACGCTGTGAGCCTGACACACACACTGGCAGGCAGGCAACTGCAAGTAGATTACACAGAAAAAAAATAAAATAAAGCAGACTGATGTTCTAGCCCTAAAAGGGGCTTTTTGGGGTGCTGTCCTTACAGCAGAGATCAGATGAGTCCTTCAGGACTGTAGTGGACACTGAATACACTAGCCTAGCTATCGATTGCTTTATTAAATCAGCAGCAGCTACACTGTCCCTCCTCTCACTAAGAATGCAGCTTCCGGGGGGCGGGGCCTAGCTGTCATGGATGAAAGACGCACTTCGTGTGAGCTCCCTCATTATCTCACTTTAAGCAGCTATCAACAAGCAAATTTCACCCCAGAAGGGGATGACCCAGCAATGTTGCTCCTACCTGACCTACCCGACATGCTTAATAGCGGTCAGCAACTCGACAGAGTCTTACTTACCTCTGCGTGGCAAGTGTGGCCTGGTGCTCACCGGGCGGGAGAGGTGGCCGATCTCCTGATCCTGGGATGCCCAGGAGCAGCTTCTTCCCGGCAGGAGCTCCGTTACCCCCCCCCCCCCTCGGACCGGTGGGGGTTATCCCGGTCCACCCCTGAGAGGCTGTCTGGAGCTAATGGACGCCCAGGCTGACATACTCATCTGCGACTCTCCCAATATGGCGGCAGCCGCGTGTCCTCCTGGTACCAGCAAAGCATGGCAGGATATTGAGTCTAAGCTGGACAGACTCTTTAATCAATTTTGGAATCAAATAACAAGCAGGAAGCCCCAACAAGCTCCACCACAGCTAAGCGAAGCAGTCCCCATTAAAATCCACCAACGCAAAAGGCGTCGAAGACGGGACCGGAGGCACAAACAGAAATGCAGAGCCTGCCCCACGTCAAGCACTCGCCTCCACCTTAAGCCACCACAATCCCGCACCGGACGTGAAGCACCACCGGGACAGATCCGACCACCCGACAAAACAAGCTTCCACCACCTCAAGCCGCGAACCCGGCACTCGGCCAGAGACTTGCCTTTGTTGTTCCAGGTATCAGGGACTCCCAGGGTCTGCACCTGGCGCCCAGAAGGGATCGGATGAGCACAAGCATTAAACAGCAGCCTGCCAAGCATGCCCCACTATAGCCGATCCTCCACACCATGCCTTTAATCACATGAACTGCTCTCTGCACATTAACTAATCATAAAGTAGCAAGCATTTAAACATGTCATTATTTCACCTCCTAAAGAGTTTATTGTCGTAGTTCCTTACATGCCTTTACCTTAACCGTTCATGTATTATGTTATTCACTAGTCTCATCTCATGGGGCGACTCACACTTGATTTATAACTAGTGGTGTAGCTGCTGATATAAATACACAGTTGATAACGTGCAAGCTACACTCTAAACATGACAGCCATCTTTCACAACAATGTACTGCTATTTACTCATACCCTCAGTGCAACTAGCCATGATATACGCACGTTCAGTCTAGCATGCTCAAATATAACACACTTCTGTTTAAAAAAAAAATAAAAGAATGCAGCTTCTGAATGAATCTAAAATGGATGCTGTCCAGGAGGTGGGAGAGTCTGGGAGGGAGGGTCTGCTGCTGATTGGCTGGAATGTGTCTGCTGACTGTGAGGTACAGGGTCAAAGTTTACTCAATGATGACGAATAGGGGGCGGACCGAACATCGCATATGTTCACCCACCGTGGCGAACGCGAACAAACTCGCCAGGAACTATTCGCCAGCTAACTATTCGTGTCATCTCTAATTGACATCTCTTATTCCATTCTTATATTCCTCTAGCAAGAGTGAATATCACAGTAACTACTGTCTGTGCTGTGCTATGGGAAAGCATTGTGATTGGCTGAGGTCACCACTTCTGATGATGTCAGCCAAGCAGGCAGATCAGGGGCAGAGTCAGCAGTAGCAGACTGGAATAAAGGTAAGATTTTACTATTCCGGTGGACCAGAGGGGGCTAGATGGTGGTTTTAACACTATAGGGTACATGTTTGTGTTCCTGACCCTATAGTCTTCCTATAGTTGTAAATAGTTTTTCTTCTAATTTCTATATTTGCAATTCTCCAAGCCCAGTGTATAGATGGCATTGAATGTGCTTCTGTTTTATTTAAACCATGTGTGTACCATGACAGGTATCCTTAAAAACAATACATATGTAAGATTACAATGACTATATTTGGATTTATTTTGAGCACAAAGAGAATTACTGTTTTTGTGCGCTAATATTCTATCTGTTCGCTGCATGTGTAACATTTTGAGGTATACTCACTTAACCAGTATTTGTGGAGAGCTGACAAGGGAATATTTGCAAACGTGATACCAAAATAGTTGAGCTGATATTGTTTACAGATCATTTATTTTGGCCGTACATTTGCAGCTTCATTGTCAAACCTCAATTCCCAGCTAAGTGAATAAACCATTTTGCCATATATAACAATGGCAATAAAACCAAAGCCGTGACTAGCAGCTGTTCCACCTCATGGGGCCTCACTGCGTGCGCTGCTTAAAACATATTCCATTTGAGAGGAACATTCAGTGAACCGGACAGACGCTTTACTAGAGGCAGGAGAACACAGCTCTCTGCCAATCACAGCCCACAATCATTCTGTCACTATGTTGCCTGGCTAATGCTCACATTGTTTAATAAAAGTGTATCGTGCCCGCCCCATCGTTTTCTTATCTTTCCAAAACAGGAATATATTTTCAGAACCACATTTACTCAAGGGTTAAAATATGCAATTGGCAAGGCTCCCATTTTATTCTCGCTTTACAGGATTTTCAGCTGTCCATGAACTCTCTCACACTGACAGCTGATAGAATACATGTGTTAATAACATATTACATGCTGCTTAATGTAAAGTTGCAGGTATGCTAAAAAAAGAATCTTAGCATTAGAATTAGTTTAAAAATAGCGTAACACAAACATATATAGGGCCAGCCTAGTACAAATAGTTTTTTCACAACCTGCAGATTTACAGGACTGTACATAGGATAAGATGTCACCTACTTAGGTTTATGTGCCGATTTCTCCTACAGCAGAATAACGTGTTCTTTACAATATGAATAATAAAGGTGAGAAAATGTGTCCCTCAAGATGTAGCTCTGTAGAGAGGTCTTCCAGGGATTGGAGTTTACAAATTGACTGTTAGCAGGTGTGAGTAGAGTAAAGCAGCTTTATATAGACTGACAGTAAATGTACTCGGGTGGTTTGTATAAATTTACTCCAAACTAGAATGGAGTGGTCTATGAGGTGAAGTAGCCTTGTCCCAGGCCTCCTAGCAGTTCCGATTGATCAGGACAGACCCAATTTGCCCTGACTCTGCCTTGTCTGAACTAGATTATGATGCCATTTACTAAACTTAAAATTAATTTTGAAGAAATCAGAGGGTCTCATGAAAAATGATAACACAAGTTATACGTGATTTTAAAAGTTTTATTCAATGGAAGAAATTCCAGAGAAGTAACAGGTCCCGTGAAATGGACACTTTTAAGTCCCGTAACTATAAAAGCAGGGGGTATAGGAATGGAGTGGTGTGGCAGCACTCCGTTCAAACACCGGCATGCTGGCAATTGAGCATGCTGGCAGTGTGTAACTTTCCTCAAGCGGAGCAAATCAGTGATCGGAGGAGGAGGAGTGGACCGAAGAGCAGCAGAGGAGCGGGGGTGGACTTCGCTAATGTAATTGCGGCGCGGGAGCGTAGACCAAGGTAAGTGACTACAAGTTCCCTTTAATTGGGGTTCTTAAAGGAACACAAAGCATTACAGTTCAATTAGATTCCTATGAATTGTAAAGGAAGATGCACACAGGCATAGACTAAGAGGCTTTTCAAATGTTATTAAAGAGACTGAACATCTCTTCCAGGGAAAAATGGTACGGTTTGCAAAGGCTGTAGTCTTTTGCAAGCTCTTTTTAGATATACCCACAGCGAATTTTAGTCAGGGCTGCCATTACAATTCAATCTAATGACCAGACCCCCGAAGAAGCTCACATCCACACATGTAAACACAGATGCCATACTCACAGGCACATACAATGATACTGTTACACACTGCTTCAAAAACACACACAAAGACAATGACTGCCAGACATACAGTCTCAGGTTTACACATACACACAAAGATACACAATGCCATACCACACATACAATCTCATACACAATGCCACAAAAAACAGATATATACACACACACAAATGCACTCACACTCAAAAATATATGTTGTAAGTCATTCTCTTGGTTTCCTAACTGTTGAAGTAGGATGGTGGCTTTCCTGGGTTCTAAAATGGATTTGGCTGCAAACTTGGATGCCTCCCCTATTGGCTTCTTCCCACACCGGGAGGAAGTACTATGTTATCTCTTCCTCCCACAGTACTGCACAAGAGGAGAAAAGAGGCAGCCAGCACATCCCATTAAGGGGCCCACACAGGAGTCCCATGGTGCGGTCTGGTTACGGGAGATAGTTATATCTGCTCAACTGAAGCAAATATTTCTACATGGCTCCTTAAAGACCCTAGGGCCTGGCCCGTTCCTTTAATTGGGTACTGACTGTATCTCCTGATGGCGGCTCTGATTGTAATGACTTACAAAATAATTTTGCTAAATTTAGAAATACAGCCAAGCTGTAGCTATAGATGAGTTGGAGAATTTTTCAAAATCAGCCTTTTTTGCTTAACTTTTGCGATGTGATTTCTATTCTTTCAGGGTTTACGGTTTTGAATACACCCCTGTTTAGTTAATAAACCCCTTACCAATTTTTAATATGCCAGAAGAAAAGATTTGTAATTCTCAATTCAGACTGAATTGAAGGCCCCCTCGCTCGACACAAGAAGGACTCCTGCTATCCCAAGCAGTGTGCTCCCCCTAAGTCCACAGCTCCCTAGGTGGGAGATTGTATACTATGCTGGACCAGCCCTGTGATTGTTCCTTTAATATAATTTTTGTCCCTTCACCCGCCCACACATCTTTGAAGTGATAGCGAATCTGTGAATACAAACATCTTGCTGCCTAGCAACGCCCAGCCGCTCATGCTAACACAGTCACCTGGAGACACAGCTTGGGCCATTCAGTCCTTCTCACTGTACCAACCGTCAGCACCCCTTTTACCCCACACTCTGCCAACCACCAACCCCTCTCGCTCCCCACAGTTGCCAACCATCACCCAACTTTCAGCCCCTTTTCGTCCCCACAGCTGACAGTCCCCTCTCTTTTCTCACAGCCTTAACTAGCAGCCCCTTCCCTCCTCACTGCCACCAAGTGTCAGCCCCCTCCCTCCATGTCAGCCAGTGTCCTGCTTAAGTTGGTTAACTGTAAAGATGTGATACCACATCTCTGGGGAGCTGGGCAAGCAGACTATGTGAGCAGGGAGGGGCCACAAGGCTAAGTGTGGCTGCTCAAAGTCCTGAAAGGTCAATAAATCATTCCGGCTTATCTCTCCTGCATGTAAATCCTTAGCCTTTCCCCCTACAATAAGCAGGAAGTCCCTTTAATGTCCCTTACTATCAATAAAAAGCAAGTCTGTACTTTTTCTAAGGATATTTAATTATCAGTGTGCGCTATTTTAGCATACTTTTATCACCACCTGCAAATTAAACATTTATGCTCCTCATATAGTCTTATTACATAATGTGTATTAATTAACCTTTTATTCCCTTAGAAATCACCACCTTTTACCATCTCCATGGGGCTGAATGGGTTAATACATGACGACATTGCATGATATCTCTGGGATTAAAATGGCTAATATATACACACAGTCCCCTGGTGTGAGTCTGTATTAACTGTTTTAACACATTTTGATCACTGAAAGGGTTAAAGTACACACACTTTTCATAATGATGATGGTGGTGTGTGTGTACATATTATATTACAGAATAAAGCCAAGAGAATAGATGTCACAGGTAAGATGTAAGAGGTCCTATGAGCGGATTAGGTCTCCCAGTTATAGATGCACCTTGTGTATACTCCCCCTTAAACATCTCAAGTTGGATTTTGGGAAGCCAGTCTTGGCCAAGGTAACTGTGAGCAGTCATGTTTCCACAACTATCCCAGAATTAACAGCTTGACATGCAGAAAAGCACAGACAGACATCCTGTTTTAGACTTCACTCTGCGTTTACGCAGGTTCCCCTAGTAATGGACGCTATTTTAAAGCGACTTTGTCAACTCTCACCTCACCAAAATAATGAGCATTTACTAAAGCTATCAGCGCTGGACTGGACCACCGGGATACCGGGAAATTTCCCGGTGGGCCGCGGCACCTGGGGCTGGGCTGACAGCCCCATTCAGTGATTAGGCTCCTGTGATGCTGGCCGGCTATGTGTGAGCTGTGCGGCCGCACAGAGCCCCATGGGAGCAGGGGGAGCCAGGCGGCCGGCACAGCTCACACATGGCTGGTCAGGATCACTAAAAAAAAAAATAAAAAAAAATGTGGCGGGGGCGGAGCCTAGTTTGCGGCGGGACGGAGCCTAGTGTGCGGCTGGGTGGAGCTTGCTGTGCGGCGGAGCTTGCTGTGCGGCCGGAGCCTGGTTAACCCCTTAAGGACCAAACGTCTGGAATAAAAGGGAATCATGACATGTCACACATGTCATGTGTCCTTAAGGGGTTAATGCAGCATGGGAAGCAGGAAGGAGTCCCTGCTTCCCCAACACCCAGCCTTCAGGAGCTCCAAGCAGGAGGTAAGAAGCAGGTCAGTGTGTGCAGGGCCTGCGCTACCATAAGGCCCCTACTCACTCTTTCAATCAAATGTCTATTTATATTTATTTTATCACTAAGCACTTTATTTAAACATAAGTTCGGCATACTCCCTTTATAAAGGGTTGCCATGGCGAGATAGCCATGACAACCAATACTGTGTGCAAACAACTTTAATTTTCCGGCACGCAGTAAGGAGCTCTAGCCGGCTTCTCGATGCTAATGAAAGCCCGCGCATGCGCACATTGTGCTCAGGCACATAATGAGTTTTGGACTTACACGGCTTCCGTATAGGAGGCGGAGAATGCCGTACACACCGTGCACATGCGCACTATGATCGGCTAGACGCCGCCAGATAGACACAGCACCTGGGGTGAGTTTATTTCCTTATACTTTGATGATTATTTCTTTAATTATTACTAATTGTTTAAGTGTTTAGCCTATATATTGGGGCACTGTTTATGTGTAATTTATTGATCCTGATGAAAGTCCTGAGAGAGGACTGAAACGTTGATCCTGGAACTATGTTTTAACTCTTGCACAATAAAGAAGACTTTTTAACCGAAGACCGTGAGTGCTACCTTTTCTGTTTATACTTATATATATATATATATATATATATATATATATACACACACCCTGCATAGCACAATAACTTATGGGGCTGGCATAGATTTTTTTCCAGGGCTGCTTCGTATCCCCAGTCCGGCCCTGAAAGCTATGCTCGTGACGCCTGTGTTGGAATTTCACTGAAATTCTGTTACAGTCAAGCAATATCATAAGACAAAGTACAGACTTTTTTTCCTGCGTTTGACAAAAATGAGAAGCTACCACTGTCACCAATGACATCATGAACCACCAGGAGCTGAAGAGGATGCACCAGACCAGGATGGCGGCCACCATAAAGGACATGTTCAGTTAATTCCAACCTACCTCCCTGGGCACCCGCACACCAAGAAGAAATGTCACCATCGGGGGTCTTTGCAGAAGATGACAGAGGTGCTCTGGTTTAGGGCATTTTGGTCGCATGCATTTTGGTCGCATGCATTTTGGTCGAGGCAATCTGGTCGCCATGCATTTTGGTCGCATGGCATTGTGATTGCATGGATTTTTGACCGCAAGACACACAAGCACCACAGAAGCCTGCATATTCACGCATACCCGCACAGCTGTGGCACTCCCAGGAAACAGGCGCAAGACGCACTCCGGTCGAGTATGACCCACCAACTACCTTGAAGCCTGCACCAAGGACCTGTACCTGGAGGACACCCAGTGACCCCACCCCCATGCCCCAACTCCACAACGCGACAGATCGCACCCTGATACGGAAGCACAACAGGTACCGTACCCATACTCACCCAACAAACAGGAGAAATTATGGGAGCGGACCTCAATTGCTGCATCCAGCAGTGGGACTTTGGGACTCTGTAGCCATCTTAGGTAGTGCACAGGGACGATCCCCACTCATGGGAAAAAGCTAACCCTAACCCTAACCCTAACCCTTACCCTAAGATAGTGACACCTTATATTACCCAAATGACACCTTATATCAAAATGCGGCCAAAATGAATGGCGACCAAATTGCATGCGATCAAAATGCACAAACAGTGTAATTCGACCAATTTGTCACGACCAAAATGCATGCGACCAAATTGCATGCGATCAAAATGGTTGATACCAGGTGCTTTAAAGACAGCTTTTTTTTTATTTTATTAAATCATTGTTTATGATCCTAAAGAACCAGTGACCAGTGATAGACTTTACAGTTTCCACCCATTAGCCTCATCCGGCGCTAGTTCTGGTGTGGAAGTTTTTGGTCTCATTACAAAATGTCAAGTGTACTGGTCATGTTTTAACCCTTCCTGTCCCATGGGGATGATGAAAGGTGTTGCTTTCTGTGGGACTGAAAGGTTTGATAAATACACATTGTATAATGAGAAAGTATGAGGTGGGAAAATATTTCATTTCCAGGTGACAATAAATATGTATACATGTGAAAAGGGTTAATAAATGCACAAATAAACATTTTATATATATATATATATAATGTATGCATGTCCAGGTGAGTGCAGCCTAGTTTTACAGACATACATTGATTTTAAAAATGAACTGGCAGATAATTATATGTGTTTATAAAAATGTTCTGGCTCATTTTATTGATGGTAATGGACATAAAGGACTGCAGGGGAATAGGTCGAGAATGTTACATTTAGGGGAGAAAGATGTTTTATTGACCTTCCAGGACTTCCAGTATCCATACTCAGCCTCCCTGTCCCTCCCTATCCCTCCCTGCTCATACTGAGTGCTGCTTGGTAACATCATTACAGGCAGCCAGCACACACCGGCCGTTACAGGGGGGCTCTCATTCATAGCTGGCCAGTAAAGACCCCCATTGTGGCCAGTACAGGGGGTGGAGACACTGATTGCCCGGCTCTGTCTGTCTCCCCTAGGGAGAGCTGGAGGAGGGCCCGGGGGCCGCCCTTAGTGTGTAGGCCGGGGATGCCGGGCGCCCCCTCCCTGCAGCTGAGCGGAGTATCCGGGGAGAGCAGGAGCCGGAGGAGGAGGAGGTCCATGAGATCGGTGGGAGCCGGAGACCGGAGTTCATGACCCCCCCTGCCCCCTCCGCCATGTTAACGAGGAAGAGCTGTGCCGCTGCTGGCATCCACCCTGCCGGTAAGGGCAAAACCTGGGCAACCTGGCACATAGCATGGCACAGCATGGCATGCCAGGGGGGCTACTCCATAATGGCTGACAGCCTGTAACTATGGTGTGTGTGTGTGTGTGTGTGTCAGTCAGTCAGTATACATTGTGCTGGCTGTAATTGTGTGTGTCTGTATACATTGTAATAGTGTGTGTGTGTATACATTGTGCTGGCTGTAATTGTGTGGGTTACCCTGTATACATTGTGCTGGCTGTAATTGTGTGTCAGTATACATTGTGCTGGCTGTAATTGTGTGTCAGTATACATTGTGCTGGCTGTAATTGTGTGTCAGTATACATTGTGCTGGCTGTAATTGTGTGTCAGTATACATTGTGCTGGCTGTAATTGTGTGTCAGTATACATTGTGCTGGCTGTAATTGTGTGTCAGTATACATTGTGCTGGCTGTAATTGTGTGTGTGTCACCCTGTATACATTGTGCTGGCTGTAATTGTGTGTGTGTTTGTGTGTGTGTTACCCTGTATAGATTGTGCTGGCTGTAATTGTGTGTGTGTATGTGTGTGTGTGTGTGTTACCCTGTATAGATTGTGCTGGCTGTAATTGTGTGTGTGTGTGTGTGTGTGTGTGTTACCCTGTATAGATTGTGCTGGCTGTAATTGTGTGTGTGTGTTACCCTGTATAGATTGTGCTGGCTGTAATTGTGTGTGTGTGTTACCCTGTATAGATTGTGCTGGCTGTAATTGTGTGTGTGTGTGTGTGTTACCCTGTATAGATTGTGCTGGCTGTAATTGTGTGTGTGTGTTACCCTGTATACATTGTGCTGGCTGTAATTGTGTGATGTGTGTGTGTGTGTGTTACCCTGTATACATTGTGCTGGCTGTAATTGTGTGTCAGTATACATTGTGCTGGTTGTAATTGTGTATGTGTGTGTGTTACCCTGTATACATTGTGCTGGCTGTAATTGTGTGTGTGTGTGTGTGGTGTGTGTTACCCTGTATACATTGTGCTGGCTGTAATTGTGTGTGTGTGTGTGTGTGGTGTGTGTTACCCTGTATACATTGTGCTGGCTGTAATTATGTGTGGTGTGTGTTACCCTGTATACATTGTGCTGGCTGTAATTGTGTGTGGTGTGTGTTACCCTGTATACATTGTGCTGGCTGTAATTGTGTGTGTGGTGTGTGTTACCCTGTATACATTGTGCTGGCTGTAATTGTGTGTGTGGTGTGTGTTACCCTGTATACATTGTGCTGGCTGTAATTGTGTGTGTGTGTTACCCTGAATACATTGTGCTGGCTGTAATTGTTTGTGTGTGTGTGTGTGTGTGTTACCCTGAATACATTGTACTGGCTGTAATTGTGTGTGTGTGTGTGTGTGTGTGTGTGTGTGTGTTACCCTGTATAAATTGTGCTGGCTGTAATGGTGTGTGTGTCCGTATACATTGTGCTGGCTGTAATTGTGTGTGTGTGTTACCCTATATACATTGTGCTGGCTGTAATTGTGTTTGTCAGTGTACATTGTGCTGCCTTTGTCACATTCTCTGTTTTGTCCTAGACATATCCTTTCATGGCATTAGGTAGCACATACAAAATGCTGCCCTGCTGTATGTAAAATTCCTATACTACCAGAAATAACCCATCATCCTATATGACAAGCTATATGAATGCAATACATTAATACAGTACATGAGATGATTAATAAGGACCATGTAGCAGGGCAGCATTGTCCAGGAATACATGACAAGCTCTATACATGTGTTAATGTAAGTTGATACATACACAATAAGAGTGTTCCTGTGTGTGTGTGTGTATGTATATATGTATGTGTGTGTGTGTGTGTGTGTGTATGTATATATATATATATATATATATATATATATATATATGTGTGTGTGTATATATATAAGATTTTTAATATATTATTTGCGTTATTATTATATTATTGTGTTAATTATGTGCACTCTTGGTGTTTCTAGTGTTGCTATAGCAATCCTGTCATTTGCAGCTCTGATCTATATCTGCTCTGCTGCTTTCCTGTTACAGCCTGCCCCTCCCCCATAGTGACCTCACACAGTCAGCCTCTATATTTGTGGGGTCTGCTTCCTCCACAGGTTCAGGTGCAGGTGGCAACAGCTCTGTGCCATCTAAGGAGAAGCCACATAGCAAAATAAAACTTATTTAAGGACTATCAATTCTCCTTATCCTTTATACCTCTACAGAAGGTAAAGGGCTATATGCTGTGATTCCTTCAGATTGCTATAGTACTGGCTCTCTGTGGCTGTCACACCGCGTATTGTAGCCTGTGTATTGGACTAGAACTGAGACATGGATTTTTTGCAAGCTTCTCTGTGGAAGAAATCATTGCAAGACTGACAGAATCAAAGGACGAGCCAGTCCTGTACAGCACACTTGCAAATCAAAATCTAATACTGTCTGACTTGGAAATCCTGTTTGTTTCATTCTCCAATTGAACGCAGTGGCTGGCTAATCTTGGATCATGGGTTTATCCCTCTCGACAATTGAACCCTTCATGTAATTAGCAGATTGTGCTGTCTGAGCTGTTGAACTCTGCTAGTAACATTAATGGCCAGCATTTTTGCTTTTTTGAATTTCATTTTTTTTTTACATTTATAGCTATATAGATTTTTTTTTTAAACTGGTGTGTGTCAACCTGAACGGTTTTTAAATACGTGGATATTGTACATTTAGGGGGTGCAGAAACTGGCTTCCCTTGTCCTGAGATATGGTTTATGTTTTCTGTGCAGCAGGGAGAGGAAGTGAAGGCATTAGTCAGATGCAACCATCACCAGGATTACCACGATCTGCCGCAGGCACAGGACCGCCATCACCTGTATCTTTGCCACCACTCAGAGCTGGCAACTCTGCGCATATGGTAAGGGCCAATGGTAAACAATATAGCGGAGAACACGGGTAGAATGTAATGCATATTTTTGCTTTCCTGAATGTGTTATGTTTCACCTGCAACACTAAACTCATTCATCAATTATTTATTCTTTTATATATATATATATATATATATATATTTATTTTATTTATTTTTTTAAAGCTTGCATTTTTAAAATTTGAGTTAAGTCGTCCCCTCCTCCTTGTCTCCCTCATCTCGCCAACCATTTTGGTATTAATAGAAATCTGCTAGGTACAGTTAGTCTGACAGCCAGGCAGTATGTTAGTGTCTATTTCATGCGTACAGAGTTGGAAGAAACAGAAGACTCCGTCCTTCCATTTAATGTATGTGAAAATATTTTTCACCATATTTTTTTTTTTTATGTAAGTTAGGAAAATATTTGTGACATTTATAAAGCATTCTTTTAAATGTTAGCATTCGTCTTTTGGTGTTAAATCATTTTCTACATATATTATAATGAAAACTATAAATTTTGAAACTATATAAAAAAAAATTATATTCTCTCCAATTTTCCTTCTTGTATCAGATAAATTATTAATGATGTGTTTTGTTTTCTGCTGTATCATTTGTTCATTATTTTTTTTTTTTTATATCTTGTAACGAATGCTGTAAATTATAGTACTCTAGGTTTGCTCCAGCCATACATAGCTTGGTGGGGTTTTAATCTATCCCATTAGATTTAAAAGTGTACATTTGGCCTTTATTTCTCATCCATAGGTAATAGCAATGAACGCAAATCACCATAACTACTACAGCACCACTGTAGTGTTTATAGGGTCAGTGCCCTGGCAGAGTCACACAGTGAGTAGTTAAATAGTTTTTAGTGCAGTTTGACTGTTTAGCTGGGTCACATGCAGTATTATTAGTATTTTGTTTTTCCTCTGCATGAGAAACCAGATGTCTCTGTAGAATAAAGCACGTCTAATGCAGGACTGCCCTCTTCGGCCGAGAGCACTCAGGAGATGCTTCCAGCCAATGACCCTGCATGCCCCTGCTTTGCACTGTAGAGCAATCTAGATCATTCTGCAGGAGAAGACCTGATGCAGGCGACGCAATTGTGGGACCCAGGTCATAACTAAATGGTTTGACTACTGTAGTAGTTATGGTGCTTGGGGGTGTTCTTTTTTAGTGTGTGGTCTAAGTGCCATTAGTATTATATGCTGTTTTAGTGGTTATGGTGCTAGTAGGCTTTGGGTTCTACCCTTATTCTGACTGGGGTACATAAGGCACTTACAGCTAATTCCTGCTTGCTGGCTCAGCAATGTGCAAGTGCTAGACTAGTACTAGTATAGTAGTTCTGCATTCTGACAATATTCACTAAATTCGCAAATTGTGGAGAATCGATCTTGAGACTACAAGTTGTACACAAAGTAGGGGGATGCTCTAGTTAAAGTAATTTCAGCTATTTGTAGTACTTTGTAATCTTTGATGGTTGTATATCATGATCAGATTTTATATATGAAAATAAATACATATATATTTGTTTTACTGCGGAATTTTCGCCAGGCTACTGCTTTGAAGTACACAATGAATAACGAATGAATGGCTACACTGAGTTGAATAAGCCAATGCTAGAACATTGACAACTTTATTGGATAAAATAGCTGTCAAACTATTTATTTTATGCAAATTTGCAGAAATAAAATATTATTGCAATATAATTACATTTTGTTTTGAATCCCTTGTGTATTATCATTTACGCTCATTAGTAAGGCAAAGATAGTTACTTGCCCCCAACCAGTGGCCCTTTTCCCCCATTTCTCCTTGTTATAGGATATACCTTTATAATATGTTTTATCTTTTAACTGTATAAGCCTATATATAACGCACACACCTATGTTTGCAAATGAGTGAACTGTATTTAAAATTAGAAACAGTCAACCGATAGAAAATAATTTTATCTGAAGTGGTAAATAGATTTTTCAAGAACCTTTGACACATCACAATGCTCTTGTATTGGATTAATTAAGCCACACATCAATGCCACTTTATTTAATTTTTATGAAACACTCCTATTGCTTGTCTCAAAAGGCAATGTATGGGCTACAATATTTTACTGAGGTAATATTTGATTGAGGTTGATAAAAGCTGGAGCTACTTCCATGAACTCCTGCCTTTTCTCAGCAACTACTATGGAAAAGTAATCTTCTAATATATTGGGCAAGAAGTACCCTGGGGTGCTTTCCATACCCCTCTGTTTGTACACTCACAAGTTCTTGGTGGATGACGCTGTAGTAGCAGGAAAACAAACAGTGCACATGTGGAAGAGTTTCAGTTTAGTATATCTCCCTTTAACTTCTCACCCCCAGCTGACGCAATACAAGTGGGAATATCAGCTGTCAAAAGCCCTGAAAGTGACACTGTAACTAAATAAATGTCCTAGTTTGAAGAAACTCACACTCTTAAGACCCAAGCAAGGTTAGGCATGCCAAAGGCAATCTAAGAATCAAAATTGCTTTTAGTCCCAAGTCTGTGAAACTGTCAACTAACTTTTTTGCTAACACACTTTACATAATGTATGTATAGGGTTTATAGTGTGCTGAATTGCCGGTTTCAAAGACTCACCCTTGACATGCCCAGGCTTGTTTAGTCTTCACTGTGGTTGGCTTATTAAAATTGCACAAATACTTATAGGCAACTGCATATTTGTTATTTATCAACATGGACAATGGCTGCTGATTTATCAGTTAAAGGACCAGCCCACGTGCTTTATATGTCTGGAGTCTGTCATATTTCTGGAAATTTATAAAAGTGACGATTTCTATTGAAATAACTTCTTTTCAATCTACTCATTGAACTGGGGGCAGAAACACGAATTGTATTAGAAAGCAGTGATTGCATGTGCGTGAACAATAATGGCTCCAATACAACAGCTTCTCAATGAGAAGCCTCTGATTGGAGTATTCCCTGGCACAGACAGAAAGTATGTGCAGGGAAAAGAGGGAAGGGGTTGCAAAGGCTTCGCACAGCATCTCTGCAACTTTTGCAAGCTGTTTTTAGATCTCACCCAAAGAAAAAATGTAGAATTAAATGTATGCATGTTTTAATTGGGAGCATATCTATTAGACAGTGATATTTATTTCTCCCAATTGAGTTTCCTTTAACAATGTTGAAGCGTTCAGAATACCACTGTTTATTTTTGAGAGCATGTTTACTAGTATTGGGCCTTTACTGAGGTCCTATATCTTATGACTTAATAGGGATCCTCATCTCAATTAAGTGGTATGGGTGCTCTGTCCTTTTAACCCTGCAACCCTGTAAAACACTGCAGTTTTTTTTTAGAAACTGTAATGTTTACTTTGCATGGTTAAAGGGACACTAATAGTCACCAGAACAACTTCAGATTAATGTAGTTGTTCTGGTGAGTATAATCATAGCAGTGTTACATTGCCCACTGGAGGTGCTTCCTGGCTCAGTGCTGCACAGTGGGCAGCTCTGCCGTTTAGCGTCCCCACGCTCTGCATGGGGACGCTGAATTTTCCTCATAGAGATGCATTGATTCAATGCATCTCTATGAGGAGTTGCTGATTGTCCCCGCCCACTTGCCAATTTTAGCCAATCTAATGCTTTTGGGAAGCATTAGATTGGCTAAAAATCTGCAATTGTGATGATGTCACCAAGGGGGGTGGGGCCCAGCACCAGCAGACCCGCACGGCGCTGGAAATAGGGTGAGTTCTTCATGCTTTTAAGGGGGGGGCAAGCCACCTAAATGGTGGGTTAAACACTATAGGGTCAGGAATACGTTTGTGTTCCTGACCCTACTGTGTTCCTTTAAGTCCAGCTCTAGTGGCTGTCAGTTAACATGTTAATTGGATAATTGTTGACTGTTTCAATGGCCCAACACCTCAAAAGTCAGTCTTTCCTGTGTCTAAGGAGTCATTACTATGGTCATTTTGGTCATTTTATAAGAGTGCTGATTTTCATTTGAATATATATATATATATATATATATATATGTATGTATGTATATTTTTTTTTTAATAGCAGTGGATGAGGTTAATTTGTTGCTAAATGGTTAGGATGCAGGTTTTATTGCTGTGAAACCTTCTTAGGATTTGCTTCATGACAGCTGAGATTGACATTTTAGCCAACCCTGTTTTAGTCTCTTAAATATAGATTTCTGACAAGTTAGCACAGTACAGATTAAAAGCTCAAAACCCCCCCACACATTTGTTCATTCTCTCTTGCAACCTGACTCTGGACATTGCATTTAAACTTCTTTGTTCCACAGTTATCAATATTTCTAAGCAAGTTGCAGGGCTGGTTACATAGCTTATCTGTATAAACATTTAACATATTTTATGGTACTGTTGTTCAAATAAAGAACACATGGGGAGTACATTCTTTGGCAGAAACCTACTCCATAACATAGCCATGAAATTATTAAGAGGCTGGTAAATTAGATGGCTGTCCTGTTATAAAATTGTAGCTCATGATTTGTTTTTGATACACATAGTTAATAATCGATTACCACTTGTCTTTATCATTTGTAGATCGGAGGCAATAAGCACACCATGAATGAACACCTGCACATTAGCAGCCATGGACAGATCCAGGTGCAACAACTGTTTGAGGAGAACAGCAACAAGCGGACTGTCCTGACAACACAACCAAATGGGCTTACGGCAGTTGGAAAAAGTGGAATACCGATTGTTACAGAAAGGCAGCTCGAGAGCACACACAGAAGGCAAGGAAGCTCTAGCTCTTTGAAGTCATCTGATGGGACAACCAAGGTAAAGCAGTCTTCATTAACTCCGGAGCAAACAATGAAGCAATACATGCAGAAGCTGAGTACCTTTGAGCACCATGAAATTTTCAACTATTCGGAAATATTCTTTTTTGGTCCCAATGCAAAGAAGCGTCAAGGTGTGATTGGAGGCCCAAACAATGGCGGCTACGATGATGAGCAGGGTTCATATGTTCAAGTGCCACATGACCACGTAGCCTATAGGTATGAAGTGCTGAAAGTAATCGGGAAAGGAAGCTTTGGACAAGTTGTGAAGGCTTATGATCACAAGCTACATCAGCATGTGGCATTAAAAATGGTACGAAATGAAAAACGCTTTCACAGGCAGGCTGCAGAAGAGATCAGAATCCTCGAACATCTGAAGAAACAGGATAAGGACAACAATATGAATGTCATTCACATGTTGGAGAACTTCACATTCCGTAATCATATCTGCATGACATTTGAACTTCTGAGTATGAACCTCTATGAACTTATAAAGAAGAATAAATTCATGGGCTTCAGTCTGCCGTTGGTTAGAAAATTTGCTCACTCAATTTTACAGTGCTTAAATTCACTTTACAAAAATAGAATTATCCACTGTGACCTTAAACCTGAAAATATTTTATTGAAGCAACAGGGTAGAAGTGGCATTAAGGTAATAGACTTTGGTTCAAGCTGTTATGATCATCAGCGTCTCTACACATATATACAGTCTCGTTTTTATCGTGCACCTGAAGTTATTCTTGGTGGTCGCTATGGAATGCCTATAGACATGTGGAGCTTGGGTTGTATTCTTGCAGAACTATTGACTGGTTATCCACTTTTACCTGGGGAAGATGAAGGTGATCAGCTTGCGTGTATGATTGAGTTGTTAGGTATGCCACCCCAAAAACTACTAGATTCTTCAAAAAGAGGCAAAAACTTTTTCAGCTCCAAAGGTTACCCTCGTTATTGCACTGTTACGAGCCTGCCTGATGGTTCAGTGGTACTTAATGGTAGTCGCTCTCGAAGAGGAAAATTGCGTGGTCCACCTGGGAGTAGAGACTGGGTGACTGCACTTAAGGGCTGCGATGATCCTCTATTTCTGGACTTTTTAGCGCAGTGTTTAGAATGGGATCCTACATTGCGTATGACACCTAGCCAGGCTTTGCAGCATCCATGGCTACGGAGACGTTTGCCAAAGCCTCCAACTGGGGAAAAGCCCTCATCTAAAAGAGTAACTGAAAGCTCTGGTGCTATAACATCAATTGCAAAATTACCTCCCACTTCTGGCTCTTCTGCAAAAATAAAGACCAACTTAGCTCAAATGACTGATGCCAATGGAAATATACAGCAAAGGACGGTATTGCCAAAGCTGGTTAGCTGATTTTTGACACAGACACTGATACCGTGTTGAGCCTTATGCATTTGAAGACACAGCTCAAATCTAGAACATTTTTAATGATTCAATCTAACGATTTTATGTCTGCAACTTTGGTTTTTTAACTTTGAGATTTTGTATTGTAAACAAAGGGGACAATGCTTTAAGGTTTTAATCTTTTTTTTTTTTCTAAATTAATTTGTTGTTTGCTTTACTAAATTTAGGAAGTGTCATGAAATCAGTGGCTGGCCACTGAGTCAAATATTTTGACTGTTAAAATATTTATTGGTGTCAAAAGTGTTAAGCACGATATGTTGTGGTCAGCAGAATTTAGGCTTGGAGTCATGTAAACTATTTTATTTCATGAAATAATTGTTTTACATGCATTGCAGAGTTACCCATCCCAATTTTACTCGATTTGTTGATGTACCTTGTGCCACACTGGTAATTCAGACTAGTGAAGTTACATTGTTTGAGCATATTTTCACCCATCAAAGAAACAAAAAAAAGGGTCAGGTTTATTTAAAGGACACTCCTTGCATCATAACCACAATGGCCCATTGTTTAATGTGGCAGTGGTGCACTGATGCCCTGCCAGTGTAAGTAGTCAAATCATATTGAGGACTGCTTGGCCACTTTCCCTGGAGCCAGAAGCACCTACAAAGAACTTCAATGCAGGATCGACTCATTGGCCGACGGTGTCAGTTGAGTGATTTGTGCCAATGAGTACCTCCCTGTACCAATGGGCTTACCTCGTTGCAGGAGCTTCTGGCTTGATGAGTACCCAGCAGATTTCTTGGTAATTTGTCAATCTGATTACCCTGGGAAGGCACAGGCTATTTCTTACTCCATACCAAGTAAAGCGGGCTGTAGTAGTTATAGTGCTTGGATTGTTCCTTTTACAAACAGTCTGTTTTATACAACACTAAAATCCTGGTGTTCTCTGGCATTCTGTTGGTGATTCCACATGTCAGTGCACTTTTGCTGGTTGTGATTGTTGCTTATGTTACACCTCCATGCTCAACCACAGCTTTGTGTGAGACAGCTAATAAAAGTGCTCAATTGAATGACTGTCAGATTCTCTTGCCAATAGTAACCCAGAGAATGTCAGCAGTTAACAGGCTAATACACAGATCTATTGATGCTTAAAAAGGAAGCACTAGGAAGGGCGCATAGTGCTCTGTCCTGTTACCTTAAGAAGAGTGGAAAAGTTAGTTTTAAAGTGCTTTTTTTTTTTTTTTTTTTTACATTACTGTTTACATTGTTTCTGTTTTGTCATAGAAGCAATTTAACAGACAAAACAGACTAGTTTTTCTTTTTAAGTGAAATATTTTGCAAACAAATCTGAACTATATTGCAGCTCTACATTTTAAACAACTTTTACTTTGACTTTTGGAAATGTAGGTGATTTCAAGATAGGATATTTATGAAAAATAGAACATTATTAATTTAAATCTTAGTATTAACTGATTTATGATATTATATGGAGTTATAGAAGAGAGAATGTGAATTATTTAAATTTGAAGTTTTTTTATTTTATTTTTACACATTTTGCTTTAAAGGCATTTCTGACTTTTGGCCAGGGTACTATTTATTTAGCATATTGAAAACAATATCAGAAATAGCGTTGGGACGAGGATTGTGTAACCATAAGTTGGCTACAGTAGCACTAACATTCCTGCCGCCATTTTGTTCTGAGATTGGTGTGGTGGGATAAGTTGCACTGCTTCTGGTTGTTAAATCCTTATTTTGACTGTTAACCTCTGAATTGCAGACAAAGAAGAATTTTAATTTGAAAACAAACACATACGTGGAGGAAGGAGAAAAAAAAACCTTAAAAATGTGATCAGTAATACTTTATTTTGTTGTAAAAATGTGAAAGTGGAGTGAAACATGGATGTTTTAATTAAAATCCTACAGAACTCCAGACTAATTGCATTATATTTGCTTTTAAAAAAAATTCAAATATTGTTTTCTTTTTTATATAACTTAAAGCATCGTCCCCCCCACCCCCACCCCAAAAAAAAAAAAAGAAAAAGTTTCCGGCTTCTCTTTTCTCTTTTGCCTACACCTGTCTTGTACTACTTTTTTTTTTTTTTTTTTTTACCCTATATTGTTTAAAGTCAAAAGGGATTGCGATTTAAATTCAATGCACTGCTTTTAAAGTGATATATCACTTTATTTTATAGTGAATATAGGGTCTTGTTAGCCCTTGGCAATTTGCACAGTTATTGAGAGGGACATTTTTAATCTAACTTTTGTCAGTTTAATTTTAATTTTATTTATTTTTTTTACAAAAAATAAAGAACATTCACTTTAACGATTTGTCGGTCTCACCAAGCCTCTACGAAATATTTGGAATTATTTACTAAACTGGGACTTGTTGAGAGTTGATACAATAATTCAAAATTTTAGACTGAAATCCCTTAAAATGTACAATTACTTTGTCAGTTCTCACCAGTTCTAACATACCGATTAACTTAGTTTTACGTTTTGTTAGTAAATACAAGGCATTTCTCTTAAGGCATAGTTTGAACCGGAAACTTCTTAAGACAGGGTTGAATCACTAAGCTCTGTTAATATTTTTTTATTTAATTTGTACTGCTTGGTGAAAACCCTACTACCTCCATAAATGAGGTTACTTTTTCCTTTGGTCATTTTGTGATATTAGTGCAAACAGGAAGCATGTGGAGTGTAACTTTGTGATTTCCTTAAGGGCTCTTGTTGGTTAACCTGCTATAGGTCGCTTTGGAAACCATTGCCTGGGGAAGGTTCACCTATTTGCAGCATTAACGATAGCACAATATGTCATTGTTTTCTTTGTTTGCAGTCTCTTTTGACTCGAATTCATGCTCCCACTGGGATCTTCTTTATCACATAAATGTATTGCTGTTGGATTGTAACGAGCAACTGCTTGGGACAGAAGTGTTTTGTATTAATGCGCGATAAATTGTGTCCTTATTGTGAACAATGTGCCTTTTTGTTACCAATGCCATGTTATAGGGCATACTTTTTTTGGCCTCTTTTACACAATAAATGGTAAGTAATTAAAGGCATTTCTAATACAACTTAACACTACTTGTCTTAAAACATCCACTGTGTTGAAGGGCCTTAAAATATCTAACCATAGTGGAAGCAGAGTGCTAAAACTGAACATTTCATAGAGGAAAAAAAACGACGTCAAAAAGAGTCAGTAAAAAGGTACTAACTAATTTAATTAGTCATTTGTATTTTTAAACAGCCATTTTTTTTTCTTAAATGTACTAAATGATGAAAATCTTATTTGTAAGATTTACCTCAATTTTCTTTATTTATTTTGTTTTGTGTCACCAAACCAAGGGCATTTGGTAAGAACCAAAGTGCATTCCTTTTAATATTTGCTTGGCTAGAATAACAGGGTTTTTTTTCCATTTTAGTTAAAAATCATTTACATTTTTGCTTGTAAAATACACAATTGGCTACAATTTGGTTCTTGAAAATAAAATAGAAAAAGTTACAGTAAAAATCATATGTGTTCCAAAGTTATGTCCCATATTTACTGTAGTAAGGGCTTACCCCTTTCTTTGTTGTTTGAGTATTCTTGTAATACAATGCTAACCCATGTCACTCAAACGATTTAAACAAAACCATCTGCGTATATATTTCCAAAGGCCAACATTTTGCTGCTACTAGTGTTTCCAAGTTCCATTCTACAACCTGCACATTACCACTTCTATATTTCTTTTTTCAATTTAAAGATCTCACAAACCTGCTAAAAAAAAAAAAAATTATAGGCAGTGTCTTTGCTTCTGTTAAGCAACATCTTGGACTTGTGACTGTAATATGCTGCAATTGTGTGATCTGATATGTGAAACACTTGGATTGAATGTGGACTTTGTGTATATTTTTTGTGTATTTTTTCTGTGACATGCTGCTGGTGCCACTTCACATTCTGTATGTTGTAGTGGGGTAGAATCAAAGTGGCCAGTTTTAGAATACTGTATGTACTGTACAGCAGATGACCGAAGTATGAAATTTATAGTGAATAATTGTTCAATTTTATTGTTGTGGCCAGAGATCATTTCAGAATAAAAATGTATGTCCTATTTCAAGCCTTATTTTGTTTATCCTTTTATCAAACTGAAGGACTGTATAAATGAGTCAGATGGTCTGCTGGTAGGTGGGGTGTGTGTGTGTGTGTGGTGGGGGGGTTAGCAGTAGGACTTGAAATTGCGAGTCGTTATGATAACCTACAGAGCTCCACTGAAATCAGAAGGGCACCTGTATCCCCCCCAATGCAGCTATGCCTTGCTAAACCAGTCTGGTACACAGGAGGGGGGTGGGGGAGGGTGGAGGTGAGAGGGGGAGGGTGGAGGTGAGAGGGGGGAGGGGGGGTGTTGGGATACTTCCAATATTTGTGTTTTTCAAGTAAGCCTCTGCATGTAGAAAAATATGCTGAGTACATCAGCTGTTACACTTAACACTTATTACATTTAACGCAAATTAAAATAATATCAACCATTCTTGTCCACCAACTCCATACATATAATTTACAGATTTTTATTAATTAATAGCAATATAATTTTCTATTGAACAAATATTGACTACTCTAAACATTTAAATGGGGATCAGGAAGTACAAGTGTGTCTGCAAAGAATAAGCCAAACATCTGGGCTATCTAATGAGCAAAATGCATTGAAAACTGAAATGGTAATCAAGGGACACCAGAACTACTACAGCTTATTGCATTTGTTTTTGTGAGTAGAATCATTCTCTTCAGGCTTTTTGCAGTAAACACTGTATTTTCAGACAAAATTCAGTGTTGACATTACAGCCTAGTAATAACTTCACTTACCACTCCACAGATGGCTACTAGAGGTGCTTCCTGGGTTAGTGCTATACAGTGAGCAGCACTGCCATTCAGTGTTTCCCCTCCTCTGCATGCAGACCCTGAACTTTCCTCAGAGCTGCATTGATTAATTTAATATCTGTGAAGAGATGTTGATTGGCCAGGGCTGTGTTTGACTCGTGTTGGCTCTGCTCCTGATCTGCCTCCTTGACAGTATCAGCCAATCCTATGGAAAAGCATTGTGATTGGCTCAGAACAACACTTCTGATGAAGTTCCTATTCAGGCAGAGGCAGACAGGGGCAGAGCCAGCAGCTGCAGATTTGAATACAAGTAAGAATTTACTATATTTAGGTAGGAAAGAGGGGGCTGGACGATGGTTTTAACACTTTTGGATCAGGAATACATGTTTGTGTTTCTGACCCTATAGTGTTCCTTTAAAATTAATAATCCCTGAAAGACCGTACGGGGAGTCAAAAATGTAAAGGTTCCTAGTAGCTATTTGTACCTTGTCTTTTGATTTAAAGTTATTTACCATAATACCAAATTCCTCACATTGCTGTAGCCATCGAGAGCTATTTTCCCCATTAATGAGAACTATTAATGTAAATTGATAGTTCTACCAGAATGTTACAAATAAAAGATGGAAATATATAGAGAAAACTACTGTCTATTCATACCTAGAAAAAAAATAACAAAAGCTAAATTTGTTAATTCCATTCTTTTATACATTGGAGCAATGTATGCTGATCTTAGTTAGAATATCATCCTTTAAATAGTTTCTAAGCATCATAAGCACTACAGGGTGCTATAGTGGTTATGGTGCCAGAGTCTACTTTGGCACTTATAGTCCTGCCTCTCCTTCGATAAAGCTAAAGCAGATGTTCTCCTTCTGCATTCGACATAGTTGACTTTTTATTTGAACATAATTCATTGGCTGAAATCTTCTTGGTCTTGGCCAATGAAATCTGTTTAAATATGGACAGAATATCTGTCACTAATGTGGAAGGAAGATCTTCCACATTAGTCATATCTGAAGAGGGGTAAGACTGCTGGCAGCAAGGAGAACCATGACGTTTCAATGTTAACATCTTACCCAAGGTTCCAAGGTACTTATAGCAGTATAACCCCTATAGTGTCCTGTAGTGGTTATGATCCTTACACTTAAATGTTTAATTTTGAGCAGGAGTTTAGCTGTCATTAACCTATTGGCACTAGGCCAGAGGCTGTTAATTTATTTGAGTTGGCATTAGCCGGCAATGATTAGCCACGGTATTGGCATATAAATCGTTAAGTAGTGTTTTGTGACTCCTGTAGAAATTAGTGGGACTGCTTGCGGCTACTTAGAGATTAGCTAGCTGTCAGTAGCAGCAGCTAGTAATGCTGTCACTTACTCTGCAGTTGGCAAACAAACTACTTCCTCTTAGCAGAGAAAGTCACACTCCCCAGTTCTCTTATCACATGCCCCATTCTCCCCTCATATTATCACCCCGTCCAACCCCCCATCCTCTATTATCCTCCGCAGTCTAATCTTTTTGCACCTTCTCTAATCTACATTATTACCCTATCATTTTATAACCCTGTAAATGATTTGGAATATTCTACATAACTGCTGGTAAATGCATTGTAGGCACCCAAACTAGGTAATCTCATTGAAGTGGTCTGGGTGCAGTGTCCCTGTCTAGTTGACTCTGCAATGTAAAACTTTGCAGTTTCTGTTAACTGACATATTCTTTTATGTTCCCCATATGGCGAAGCTTGAATGTGTGCGTGGTTGTTGGTGCTCATGCACATTAGATCCCAACATTGCCATGATGTCGCAGGAGGAGGCGATCTAGCCATTGGCGTGGGTGTCTCAGTGTTGAAGAGGAGTTAAATGGTTTTTAACCTTTTAATCCTTTAATCTTCCACCATTGAAGAGGGAGTGAACCTAGAAAACAGGGACAGGGACACTATAGGGTTAGGAATACAGATTTGTGTTCCTAATGCTGTAGTGTTTCTTTGAACTAATGAGCTAACAATTGCCCATTTGGCTGAAATCTGCAAAAGCTCCACAAAGTTGGGCAGAGAATGGGCTGGTACATAATTATTTCCCCAGTTCGGCCTTGCTGAAGGGAGTAAGGCATCATTAAAGAGACACTGTGGTCACCAACATAACGTTAGCTTAATGAAGGACTTTACGTGTATAGATCATGCCTCTGAAATCTCAATGCTTATTTCTCTGCCATTTATGAGTTAAACAACTTTTGTTTCTGTCCATGCAGCCCTTGTCACACCGCCCCTGGCTGTGACTAACACAGCCTGCATGTAAACCATGTTTTCATTTTCAATCAGATGTTTACTTTTATTTTTTTTATCTCCTGTTCTGTAAATTGAATTTTAATCACAAACAATAGGTTCCTGCAGGTTCTAGATGGCCGTTAACAGTGCAGGAGACAAATTCTAAATTAAACAGACTGTGCAGTAAAGGTAGTTTAAACATTAGATCTTTTTTTACATGAAGTGTTTAGGAAGACTGTAAGTCACATTCAGGGAGGTGTGTCTATGGCTGTATAATCAAAGTGATTTAACTCCTAAATGGCGGAGAACTGAGCACTGACACTGCGGGGTCATTATCTCAACACAAAAACTGCTTTATTAAGCTAAAGTAGTTTTGGTGACTATAGTGTCCCTTTAAATACAGAATACTTCTAAAATCACTTGTGAGATAAGTTTACAATAGGAGATATAGGAAAATTATATGACCTATACAATAGACATCTATAATTCCATTGTAACTAAATGTGATACATTCAGGGCCGGACTGGCATACCGGGAAATTTCCCGGTGGGCCGTCGGCACCTGGGGCCGGGCAGACATGTGGGTGTGCTGGCGGCTGCTGGAGGAACTGTTCTGGCGGCCGCAGGGGAAGCTGTGCTGGGTCTGCTCCCCAGCGCGCTACTGAATGAGACCGGGGCCGGAATATGACGTCATATTCCAGCCCCGGTCTCATTCAGTAGCGCGCAAGGGTAGGGGAGCAGACACAGCACAGCTTCCCCTGCGGCCGCCAGAACAGTTCCTCCAGCGGCCGCCATCCCTGCTTCTCCAGCGGCCGCCATGCCTGCTCCTCCAGCGGCCACCATCACACCCAGCTCTCTGCCCTGCATGACCCCCCTGGCCGGTCACCCACAGGTAATATGTGTTATGCTGTCAGTGGATAATGTCCTCTGTTTTCAGGTCTGTAGTATCTGGGCAGACGTGACCCAGTCAATATATAGCAATTAGCAGTAATCTTCAGTAAAACTGGCTTAAAAGCCTTACCTATGTGTCTCCAATAACCTACTAAATGTGAGCTCTAAGCATGGGGTAAGAATTCCTTTGTATTCCTGGATGTTTATTATTCTGAAACTCGGATAGAAAGTGTATCCTATATTAATATGTTGGGAACTCTGGCTACATTCCCTATAAACGGATGTGGCACCTAGGACTCTGCTTTTGGAATTTATGTTGTCCTGTAATTTTGATTAGAATTCCCTGGTAACATCGATATCTTAGTAACGTATAAGGGGAGAGACAAGAAGTCCAATAGAAAGCGATATGGATGCCAGATTATTATATCTAAATCTTTTATCTCAATATATCCACGTGGCCCTGGACCGACCAGGAAATAGATTTTACACAAATGGATCAAATCTGAGGCTCCAACTATGCCTGTGCTGAAAATCAAACTCTCACATACATTCTGGATGTATTGGATAGAATCAATGTCACCAAAAGATTAAAAAAAATGAAATAAACTTTTCCAAAACTGGCAAGACTATATTAATTGCCTGGAAGAGGACCGACGCAGAAGAAAGTTGTGAAAAACATACACATTTATTCGCATACCGTTTTAGAGGTAAGGTTACTTACCACATAACGATCATGCCATTTATATCTTTAAGTTTATGATATATGTTAAATAAATTAAACTCTATTTCTCTGGTCCTTCTCAGTAACTTGTTCGTAACCATAACTATGTAAACTGTGTATTGAAAAAAATCTGAATCAATAAAAGTGTTTGAAAGTAAGTCGTTTCTCTCTGTGCATGAAATCCCAATGTCCTTGGGACTGGTGCTCATCTTAGACTCATAAGGTTTGGGTATGTGTTCTGGCACTATTGCTCTGCTTGGAACTGATTCATAGGGAGCTCTGAAGGCCCCTCATTGTTTATATCATTTATAACACCTTAGTTATAAATAGACAGTAATATGAACTCTACTTGAGAAGCAGAAATGTATTGGGACGGAATGGGAAAAACCATAATTGGGGTATTCTGTAGCAATGGGGAGTGAATGGAACTGTATATTGGATGTAAAATAATTTTCACACCATGTGCCAGAGGGGGACACACTCTCCCCAATCCTTGATAACAATATAGTGTTCATTGTGTTATTGATCTAAACAGTTAAAGGATCACTATAGTGTCAGGAAAACAAAGCGCTTTTCCTGACACTGTAATGCCCTGAGGGTGCCCACACCCTCAGGGTCCCCCTCCCATGGCGCTGAAATGGTTAAAATCCCTTCAGCAGCTTACCTTATTCCAGCGCCGGGCTCGATCGGCGCTGGTGATCTCACCTCCCCCACTGACGTCTGCTCCCCCGTCCGACATCAGCAGAGCCGAATGCGCATTCAAAGTGTCCATAGGAAAGAATTTCTCACTAGAGGCTGGATTAACCCCAAATGTAAACATAGCAGTTTCTCTGAAACTGCTATGTTTGCATCTGAAGGGTTAAAACCTGGGGGACCTGGCACCCAGACCACTTCATTGAGCTGAAGTGGTCTGGGTGACTATAGTGTCCCTTTAATTATTACCTGTCATTACAAGAAACCTTTTGTGTTCACATACTCTCGCCCCTCTTATGAGTTAATCCAAATGGTTTCTATGAGCATTTTTTTAGGTGGTGCAGCAGATCGTTGTTTTTTTACTTTGCTTTTTGTATTATTAATTTATAAAAAATGACATGTCATATAAAATATGAACTTGTTTGTTTGTTTGTTTTTGATAATTAATATTTTTAATGTGACACTGTCACCATTTGGAGACTTTGCCAAATTCGCAAAGTCTCCTGCGGTGACATTGCCGATGATGCCATTGGTGGAAGGTAAAGGTGAGTTTACTGAACCTGTCCCTCGAGGGCGCTACCATCTTAATCCGGCGGAGTCCTCTTCAGCTTCAATGTCACTGCTGTACATTTGCGCATGTGCGAGAGTACAGCATTGAGGTCTGTAGGCATCCTGCAAGACCAGGGGCAGTGGCGGATCAAGAGCCTGACCTCGGGAGGGTGCACTTGCAGATTATTTAGAGAAATAAACCAGACACAATACCCACTACAGCTCAGTGTAGTGGTTATGGTTCCAGTAGTGCCGGGACCCCCTCCCAGAGTAAGTAGTCAAACCGTTTAAGAACAGTTTGACAACTTACCTGAGGTCTGCTTGGAAATGGGGCAAATGGGGAAATGGGGCACTTGGAAATTAGTAGGGCATAGGAGCAGGGGTGCAGTGTGTGTGTGTTTGTGTAAGAAGGACTATGTGAGCAGTGTGTGTGTGTGTGTGTGTGTGAAAGTTGCAGTGTGTACGTGAGGATGGCAGTGTGTGTGTGTGCGTTGCAGTGTGAGTGTGGGGCAATGTCTGTATGGGGGGCCAATGTGTGTGTAGGGTGTGTGTGTGTATTGGGGGCAGTGTATGTGGGCAATGTGTGTGTATGGGGGAAATGTATGTGTATGGTGGGCAATTGTGTATGGGGGCAGTGTATGTATGTGGGGCAATGTATGTGTATGGGGGCAGTGTATGTGTGTGTGGGCTGTGTATGTGTGTGTGGGCTGTGTATGGGGGCAAGGTGTGTGTATGGGGCAATGTATGTATGTGGGGGCAGTGTGTGTATGGGGGCAGTGTATGTATGTGGGGGCAGTGTGTGTGTGTATGGGGGCAGTGTGTGTGTGTATGGGGCACTGTATGTATGTGGGGGCAGTGTATGTATGTGGGGGCAGTGTGTGTGTATGGGGCACTGTATGTATGTGGGGGCAGTGTGTGTGTATGGGGGCAGTCTATGTATGTGGGGGACAATGTGTGTGTGTGGGGGGGCAGTGTATGTATGTGGGGGCAGTGTGTGTGTGTATGGGGGCAGTCTATGTATGTGGGGGACAATGTGTGTGTGTGTGTGGGGGGGGGGGGCAGTGTATGTATGTGGGGGCAGTGTGTGTGTGTATGGGGGCAGTCTATGTATGTGGGGGACAATGTGTGTGTGTGTGTGGGGGCAGTGTGTGTGTGGGGGCAGTGTGTGTATGGGGGCAGTGTATGTGTGTGGGGGCAGTGTATGTATGTGGGGGCAGTGTGTGTGTGTATGGGGGCAGTCTATGTATGTGGGGGACAATGTGTGTGTGTGTGGGGGGCAGTGTGTGTGTGGGGGCAGTGTGTGTATGGGGGCAGTGTATGTGTGTGGGGGCAGTGTATGTATGTGGGGGCAGTGTGTGAATGTGGGGGACAATGTGTGTTTGTGTGGGGGCAGTGTATGTGTGTGTGTGTGTGTGTGTAGGGTATGTGTGTGATAAGGATGGGGGGCTTTTAAAAAAAAAAAAAATTTAATTTGATAAAAATATTTTTAATTTTTTTATTTAAAATATACATAATGTCCCCCCTCCCTTCTTACCTTTGTTTAGGGAGGAGGCATTTCTCGATCCCTGGTGGTCCGGTGGGGAATCCCTGGTGGTCCATGTGGTGAGAGTGAACTCTAGCCCCGGTCTCCAGGGCTAGAGTTTACTCTTGCGAGATCCGGAGCGTTGCCGTGGCAACGCTCCATGCTCGCGAGAGAAGGACCTGGAGGAGCTGCAGATTGAGCTCCCCCGGGTCCTCTCTCTCTCGCTCCTCTGCCGGCGGCCAGCAAACAGTGCCTGCGGACTGGGGAGGGAGATCTCTGATCTCCCCTCCGGTCCATGAAGGCACATTGCAGGGCTGGCGCTTGGACAGCGCCAGCCCTGCATTACCCGGCAGGGGAGAGGGAGAACCTCGGATTCTCGGGGGGGGGCAATTGCCCCGTTACCCCCCCCGGATCCGCCAGTGACCAGGGGATCCATAGACACAAACCATTCCCTGCAGCCCTCACTACTGACGACTGCAGGGATTGACTCTGTATCTCTGCCTTGTGTCAAAGAAAGTCAGACGGAGGAGAAATACAGAGACAAAGTAGTCCCTACTCTTGACTGGTTTGACATTTCAGTAAAATTCCAACAGTCATAATGAGTATTTAGTAAAGTCCCACTGTTAGTAAATGTCTTTTTGACGATGGACAATTTGACATTCTCACTTTTATTGGGACAGTCCTGATGTTGTGGTCCTGTCCTGCCATCCTGCTTTAGCTACTGTCCATGGGCAGCATAATGCGAGCTCATCAATAGGCACGCACACTCTGTGCAGCAGATACTAGGACCGTGCAAAGACTCGCTGCATTGTCCTATCTGTAAGGGAACTGCGAAAGACAAACTGCCACGCCTCTTCAATGGTGGACCTGCCGCTTTTCTGGACATACCCGCCCATTGTGGTCATCTTACTGATGATGCTCTCTAAACTGCATACTTCCCAATGTAGCTCCTGGTTACCTCAGTTGTCTCTGACCAAATATGTGGGGTCTCTGATCAAAGAGGTCTCAAAGACATCAGATTATATGGAGAGAAGACATCTTGCAAAGAACCAAAAAAAATTCATACATATACATTGCTAAGTTAATAACACGTATATATACTGTTCTCTTCAATAATAAAAAGGGCAGTTTTCCTTTAAGCAGCTGTAACAAAAGCTTTATTTTATGCTGAATAAAATCGTTTTAGCGGGTAGTAGCTTTTATTTTCTTTAGATAATTATGAATGCATATTTAGTTCTAATCAAGATGACCCCCCAACTGTTCAGAGTCCAGAAGAGTAATCAACTGTACTGTTCGGAAAATGAATTTAAATAAACCAGAAATAACCGTTGTCGTTATACCTGCCAGAATCAGGAGAACTAAAAATAGAGCTGGCGCAAGCTCGTACAATGTCACTTAACATTAAACAAAAGTCACACAGTGAAAATAAATGATATGTTAACTGGAAAATTAACAGGGAAAGAGATGCAGCAATAGAGAGAATGTAAGATTTATTTTTGCATGCGTATCTAGCTATTTAATAGAACAAAAATAGGCTTTATATATATATACATATATATAATTTGCAAAAATGAAAAGGTATATGTATACATTTGTTTATAGAGTGCATGTCAGGTTTATCTAAAAATAAAATACAATTTAGCTACATTTTCAGTTTTTATTTTGGCATTAATTCCTTACAGATATATTGGACGATTTAAGAGTATAACATATTACATTTTATTCTACAGTGCTTATTTTTTATAATTCTTCCATCAGGTACAGAAAAACCAAGTGTAGTCAATTATAAATTTTAGGTAGACGTGTGCACGTGGAAAAATTCAGGTAGTTTTCGGTTTTGTTAATTCTAAAATTCGGTTCAGCGGGTATCAATTTAAAGTGAACCAAATTTGGGCTAAAATGATCAGGAACATCCAAAGTTTGAATGTCTGTTATTCCTCATAGGGCACTGTTTAATAGATAGCTCTCCTAATTTGGTACCATTATTAATTCTTTAAAATCTTTTGTTTTTGGTCAAACTTTCAAATTCCCAAATTTGTCAGAAATTCAGGCTAAATTTGTTTTGGATTTAACAAGTGCATTTTGTTTTTTAAAAATAATATCCATAAAAATATTCATATTCTGCAGATAGATAGATAGAGCTTGGTTGCTTCATCTAAGTGTTGCTTCTAAGTGTGTGTGTGGTTGGAGATATTCTGGAGAGTTTTACAGAAGCTTCAACTGTCTAAGAGCTGTGCTAAGAGTTATTTTTTACTGTTACAGGTAAGATTCATCTGTAGGAAAAGGTTACTGACTGCACAAGGTTTGATTTCCTGTTGGTAATTATAAGGCATTTGATTGGATTAGGTAGCTACTTGCTATTGATTGCTATTTAAATTAGCTATTGTTTGCTAATAAGCAGAGGCCTACCCAGGTGTTAAACATTCCTAGTGGGAGGTGATTTTAGGAGTATATAAGGGTAGTTGTCATTAGCTTGGCTAATAGAGCTTGGTTGCTTCATCTAAGTGTTGCTTCTAAGTGTGTGTGTGGTTGGAGATATTCTGGAGAGTTTTACAGAAGCTTCAACTGTCTAAGAGCTGTGCTAAGAGTTATTTTTTACTGTTACAGGTAAGATTCATCTGTAGGAAAAGGTTACTGACTGCACAAGGTTTGATTTCCTGTTGGTAATTATAAGGCATTTGATTGGATTAGGTAGCTACTTGCTATTGATTGCTATTTAAATTAGCTATTGTTTGCTAATAAGCAGAGGCCTACCCAGGTGTTAAACATTCCTAGTGGGAGGTGATTTTAGGAGTATATAAGGGTAGTTGTCATTAGCTTGGCTAATAGAGCTTGGTTGCTTCATCTAAGTGTTGCTTCTAAGTGTGTGTGTGGTTGGAGATATTCTGGAGAGTTTTACAGAAGCTTCAACTGTCTAAGAGCTGTGCTAAGAGTTATTTTTTACTGTTACAGGTAAGATTCATCTGTAGGAAAAGGCCCAGAGGAGGCGGGCTGAAAGCTAGCCGGATAGGAGGCATGTGTGGGTGTGGTGGGTGTGGGTGTAAAATGGGTGTGGCATTTAGGTTAAGGGTTTGGGTGGGGTTGTATAAATAACGGACATTTTGTCCCCTTCACCTCAGCCATCTTAAAATAACGGCAAGGTGACAATCTCTTTCCTATTATTGTGTTGCTTTGCTTACCCCACGGCCAGAAGCATGGATATTGACGGAATCCTTGCTGCTCTTCGGGCTGAGGCCCTCCAGGACGGTGGCCGGCACCTGCAGGCCCAGCTGGTAAGGCTGCAGGGTGCCTCCCTGGTAGCTGCTCCCTCTGTCGGCAGCCAGGGTACTCCGCGCCGCCGGGCGCGTCCTCCTACCCGTTATAGCCCCTCGCGGGAGGGTCGGGTGAGGGGTAGGAGCAGGAGCCCCGTTGCCGGCCCGCGCGCCAGGTCCCCCGCGGCCGCGGGCGGCAACGTGTCAGTGCAGCCTGTCGCCTCCTCCCCGAGGCGGTCTAGAGCTACCCGTGCGGCTGCCGCTTCTCGGGGAGGTGATGGCCATCCCGCGCCGGTTCCTGCTCCTGTGATCTCGCGGGCCTCCAGGAGGTCGTCCGCGAGATCACTCTCCAGCTCAACAATGGCGACAACCCGAGCACCTGACAGGCGCTCGGCTCATGGTGGATCCCAGGCGGAGCGCGAGCAAGTGAGGTCGGCGGCCGGCTCTTCTTCAGGAGTGGTGAGTAGGCCGCGAGGCGGCAGGGCAACCAGTAGGGGGTTGGGGGGTTCGGGGGGTCGGGGTATGGAGCCAGGTCCGGCTACTCGTGGGCACAGCCCCCCCCCTTATCATCCTCCCCGCTCTGTCTCCCCTGGCCCGGCCACTACCACACTCCCATCAGCCTCAGCCGTTCAACAGGCACTCCCATCAGCTTCATCCGGCCAGCATGCACTCCCATCATCCTCATCCGGCCAGCATGCACTCCCATCATCCTCATCCGGCCAGCATGCACTCCCATCAACCTCATCCGTTCATCTTGCATTCTCATCATCCTCAGCCGCCCATCAAGCTCTTCCAACACTATCTCCTGCCCATCCTACCCCCCTTGGCCCCCTCCCTATGGGTCTGATGCCCTCTGCATCTGCCCCGCCATTACCCATGGTCCATGCTGCCCCCTCTGGGGCTCCTTCTGCCATGCCAGTTTTACACACAGTATTTACCACTTCTGCGGGTCCCCAGTTACCTGGGTTGGGTGGGCAGGGTTCTTTTTCACCTGTCCTGTCTTCACAGGTCACCCCTGGTCGGCTGACAAGTCGGTCCCCCGATGCTGTGACTGGTGCAGTGCTTCCTGCGGTCGCAGTTCCCTTGGGGCCGTTGCAGCCTGGTGGGCATGTTGAGGTCCCGCTACTACCTGCCAATTCAGCTCCTGCAGGTGAGTACTCTGGTATAACGGGGTCGGGTTTGGGGGGCGCTGGCGCAGGGGAGGTGCAAGAATTGGGTTCTGTACTCCAGGCGATGAAGCAGGTTTTGCTAACCCTTGAGCGGGGTTATCGCCCCGGGGCTTCCCCCCCGGTGTCGTTAGATAACCAACTTCGGGCGGGTTGGGCAGGTTCCGCAGGGTCTGATCCTTCTGCAGTCGCGGCGCCAATGCCCGCTAATATAACACAGGCCCCCATCCCCTCAACCTCGGCGTTACTGCCGGTGACGCCGGAATCTGCAGTGGGCACGGCCGGGGACGCCGCTGCTCTCTCGGGTTTGGGGGTTGCTCCGGCTGCGCACGGTGCGGCGTACATGTGCTGGTCAGGCCCTCTGGGCCTCCATCTCACGCCGGAATTGCGCGCCAAAATAGACAAGGGGGAATTTGTTGAAATTTTTTCTCTCCTCCCTATGGAAGATCTTCCCCGGGTTGACGCTGACGCTAAAGAGTCCGAAAAGGACAAAGAAAAGTTTCGGTACCGGAAGATTCCGAAAACTTTCGGAAACTGGATCCGAGCCTTTTCGATCTTAGCCAGCGTGATAGGTGAGAAGACTCCCGCCAAATGTTCTTCCCTATTCTGCTACCAGGACGTCATATGGACCGCTTGTCGGGTGTACGGCGGTTTAGGTTGGTGGCGGTATGATGAGCAGTTCCGCCAACGTTTAGCGGTTCGGCCTTCCATGGGCTGGGATCAAATGGACATTGGCTTGTGGTTAGCTATCATGACCCGCCCAGCCTCACATCAAGGGGGCCTGTCGTCCTTTCTTGGGGGGGCCGGCGCGGGTTCTTCAACCGCAGCGTCGGCCGGGCAACGAAAAACAGGCTGCTGTTGGCAATATAACGATGGCCAATGCAAATTCGGGTCTAGTTGCCGCTTCAAGCATGAGTGTTCGGGGTGCGGTGGGTCTCACCCCGCTTCAAAATGCTTCAAACGAGCCAAAACTGGCGACAAAGGGGACTCCGTGGGCGCTAAGAGCGAAGACGCCGGTGGACGTCGACGCGATGCGCCCATGGCTAAATCGTTATAGGAATAAGAAGGCGGCTGCCTTATTGCTAGAGGGATTTGGGCAGGGGTTTTGGATCCCTCACCGGCCTCGGCAGGTCTCCGGTTTTTGCAGAAACCTGAGATCTGTTTCTGAATATCCAGGGGTGGTCAGGGAAAAACTGGCGAAGGAAGTGGCGCTGGGCCGAATGGCGGGCCCATTTCGGGATTCGCCACTCCCCGATCTAAGGGTGTCACCGTTGGGCGTGGTGCCCAAACGGGAACCGGGAAAGTTCCGGCTGATTCATCACCTGTCGCACCCTCATGGGTGCTCGGTAAACGATGACATTGCAGCTGAATTATGCCGCGTTTCCTATGCGTCCTTTGATGCTGCTGTGGGCATAGTCAGGGCCGCTGGCCCCGGGGCACTTATGGCGAAAACTGATATCGAGTCTGCCTTTCGCCTCCTACCAGTTCACCCAGAGTGTCATCATCTCTTGGGATGTGCATTTGAAGGTCATTATTACGTGGATATGTGTCTCCCCATGGGTTGTGCTATATCCTGTTTTTATTTTGAATGCTTCAGCTCTTTTCTAGAATGGGTAGTGAGAATGGAGTCCGGTTACGATTCCCTGCTTCACTACTTAGATGACTTTCTGTGTGTGGGCCCCGCGCATTCCCCGATATGCTCCCAGATCTTACAAGCAGTGTCGGATGTGGCCTGTATGTTCGGCGTGCCGCTGGCACCTGACAAGACAATTGGCCCTTCCACGTGCTTGAGCTTCCTCGGGATCGAGATTGATTCGGTCATCGGGGAATGTCGGCTTCCGTTGGACAAGTTGGCTGATCTACGTGGGGTGGTCCAGGAGGCTAGCTCCTTGCGGAAGATCACGCTGCAACGTCTTCAGTCCTTGTTGGGCAAATTAAACTTTGCCTGCCGGATTATGCCCATGGGTAGAGTATTTAACCGACGCCTGGCGGCTGCCACGTCGGGGATACTGAAGCCGTTCCACTTCGTCCGCCTGACCAAACCGCTCAGGGAGGATTTAGCGGTTTGGGCGGTTTTTCTGGAAGAGTACAATGGTAGGTCTTACTGGCAGCAGCCCGAGGTAGCAAACTCAGTGCTGCACCTGTTTACGGATGCCGCGGGTTCGTCGGGTTTTGGGGCTATCATGGGAAAACAATGGTGCGCAGAACCTTGGCCAAGATCGTGGTTCGACTCGGGCCTGACCAGGAACATGGCGTTCTTGGAGCTTTTTCCCATTGTGGTGGCTCTCCATCTTTGGGGACCGGAGATCAAGAACAGGCGTGTCGTGTTCCACTGTGACAATTTGGGCGTTGTCCAGGCCATTAATCGGTTGACAGCCTCCTCTCCTCCGGTGGTCAGGCTCCTGCGGAGCTTGGTACTGCGTTGCCTGTCTTTGAACGTTACATGTCGCGCTGTGCATATTCCCGGTGTAGAGAATACCACGGCTGACGCCCTTTCTCGTTTCCAATGGCAGGTGTTTCGTCAGATCGCGCCCGAAGCAGATACGATGGGCCTTCCCTGTCCCAGAGAGCTATGGTCCCTTGGCCTGAGCGAATAAGGGAATGGATTCGGTCTTCAGTGTCGGATGCTACTTGGGCCCGGTACGGTAAGGCATGGGGTGACTGGGTCGCTCTAGAGCAGGACCAAGGTGGGTTTTCTTCATCTGCGGAGAGGGTTCAGGGGGTTTTACGGTTGCTCTGGTTTTGGGAGGCTAGTGGTTGTTCCCCAGCCACGGTATCAGGGAAGCTATCAGGTCTGAGCTTCTGGTTCAACCTGACTCGCGTGCCGGATGTGACCAAAGATTTCATGGTCCGGCTCGCTATGCGTGGCTGGCGTAGAGGTCCGCAGCCTCGGGATTCCAGGAGACCGGTTTCTGGCGCTCTGCTACTTGGTATTGCGTCGGTCTTATCCAGGGTCTGTTTGTCCGATTTCGAAGCGCGTTTGTTTCGGGTGGCTTTCTCTTTCGCCTTCTTTGGTGCTCTGCGGATTGGGGAACTTGTGAGCCCTAGCAAGCGGATTCCAGGCGGCTTGTTGTTCCATGATGTGTCGGTCGTGGATGATACGGTGCGTTTTCTGGTGCGAAAGTCGAAAACTGACATTTTTGGTAGGGGGGCATGGGTGTCCCTTCGCGCCATTCCCGGCTCGGCTGTCTGTCCCGTCGCAGCTTTTCAATCTTACCTTCTGTGTCGCCCGGATGTTGTAGGCCCATTGTTAATCCATGGGGATGGGTCTTTTCTTTCCCGCTTCCAATTTCTCCGGGTTTTCCGTCTGGCACTCGAACATCTGGGTATTTCGAGCACAGACTTTGGGGGTCACTCTTTTCGGATTGGGGCCGCTACGGAAGCCTCTCGTTTAGGTTTCTCGGACCAGGCCATTCAAAGGATTGGTAGATGGGAATCGGGGAGGTTTCGGTCCTATGTTCGGCCCACTCGGCTGATCGGTATTCCCCTTGTGTTTTCTCCACAGGGCCCGGCCGACGGATCTGGATAATCGGTCATTCCTACATCTACTGGGCCCACCTGCGGGCTGGGGTTCGCCCGGGTGGGACAAGGCTCGGAATACCTCGGGAGCTGGCGGAGGTCCGGTGGTTCGGGTTCCGGGGCATGAAATGGGGTCAGCTGTTGCCTGAGGTCGTGCAGTTATCCACGTTATTAGGAATCCCGGATATCTTGGTGGTGCATCTGGGAGGGAACGATTTAGGTTCGCTGCCCGCGTGGGGCTTAGGGGAGCTGATCAGGCGAGACTTGGCGCGCTTGCGAGTACTTTTTCCAAAAATTTGCTTAATATGGTCAGGAATAGTTTCCAGGAACTATTGGAGGTGCGCACGCGATCAGGGTGCTATGGAGCGCTGTCGCATAAAGATTAATAAACGGGTTTCCAAGTTTGTGCTAGGTATCGGGGGCTTGGAAGTTCGACACCGTACTTTTGAGCGGGAGGCTGCTATCTTTTTCCGCCCGGATGGGGTCCATCTCACTGATGTCGGTTTGGACTTGTTTAACCTAGAGCTGCAGGATGCGTTGGAACAGGCCATGGCTTTGCTTGGGGGCCGCGCTCGCTGATTTAGGCGTAAATGCAGCGGGGCTAGTGGCGGGTATGGTCCTTGCCGAACCAATTGGGAAGAGGAGTACAAGAAAAAGAAGGATGCTGGGTCGGGTCCCCTCCCCTAACCTCGGGAAAGGTTTGGGTATTTGCGCGTGCCCTCTGTGCCAGGAATGGTGGCCAGGGGTTGGCATGTGGTATTGGAAGGCCAAGGTGAAGGCCAGGTATCATGGACGAGGGGGGAGGGCTGATGCCTCGGTAGGGCGTGTACCCTAGAGGGTTGGTGGTACGGTTGGCAAGGACTAGTTCAAGTTAAATAATGTTTATACCTTGTTTTATTTATGGTTGGTTTTATAAATATGTTTGATAAATTATAAACGAAATATAAATAAAAGCTGTGGCCTTTTTATACCACACATATATGTTTCCTGGTTTTGATTGGGTTAAGGGTTTGAATGGGGGTGATGTATTGTGTCGCACCACACGTAACCGCTACCTACACACAAGGCCCAGAGGAGGCGGGCTGAAAGCTAGCCGGATAGGAGGCATGTGTGGGTGTGGTGGGTGTGGGTGTAAAATGGGTGTGGCATTTAGGTTAAGGGTTTGGGTGGGGTTGTATAAATAACGGACATTTTGTCCCCTTCACCTCAGCCATCTTAAAATAACGGCAAGGTGACAATCTCCCTCCCTCCCTCCCCTTTTTTGCTGTTTTTGTTTCCTTCCTCTGTAGGTGTTCAATATCTTGTCACAGCTGGCGGGTATGGTCCTTGCCGAACCAATTGGGAAGAGGAGTACAAGAAAAAGAAGGATGCTGGGTCGGGTCCCCTCCCCTAACCTCGGGAAAGGTTTGGGTATTTGCGCGTGCCCTCTGTGCCAGGAATGGTGGCCAGGGGTTGGCATGTGGTATTGGAAGGCCAAGGTGAAGGCCAGGTATCATGGACGAGGGGGGAGGGCTGATGCCTCGGTAGGGCGTGTACCCTAGAGGGTTGGTGGTACGGTTGGCAAGGACTAGTTCAAGTTAAATAATGTTTATACCTTGTTTTATTTATGGTTGGTTTTATAAATATGTTTGATAAATTATAAACGAAATATAAATAAAAGCTGTGGCCTTTTTATACCACACATATATGTTTCCTGGTTTTGATTGGGTTAAGGGTTTGAATGGGGGTGATGTATTGTGTCGCACCACACGTAACCGCTACCTACACACAAGGTTACTGACTGCACAAGGTTTGATTTCCTGTTGGTAATTATAAGGCATTTGATTGGATTAGGTAGCTACTTGCTATTGATTGCTATTTAAATTAGCTATTGTTTGCTAATAAGCAGAGGCCTACCCAGGTGTTAAACATTCCTAGTGGGAGGTGATTTTAGGAGTATATAAGGGTAGTTGTCATTAGCTTGGCTAATAGAGCTTGGTTGCTTCATCTAAGTGTTGCTTCTAAGTGTGTGTGTGGTTGGAGATATTCTGGAGAGTTTTACAGAAGCTTCAACTGTCTAAGAGCTGTGCTAAGAGTTATTTTTTACTGTTACAGGTAAGATTCATCTGTAGGAAAAGGTTACTGACTGCACAAGGTTTGATTTCCTGTTGGTAATTATAAGGCATTTGATTGGATTAGGTAGCTACTTGCTATTGATTGCTATTTAAATTAGCTATTGTTTGCTAATAAGCAGAGGCCTACCCAGGTGTTAAACATTCCTAGTGGGAGGTGATTTTAGGAGTATATAAGGGTAGTTGTCATTAGCTTGGCTAATAGAGCTTGGTTGCTTCATCTAAGTGTTGCTTCTAAGTGTGTGTGTGGTTGGAGATATTCTGGAGAGTTTTACAGAAGCTTCAACTGTCTAAGAGCTGTGCTAAGAGTTATTTTTTACTGTTACAGGTAAGATTCATCTGTAGGAAAAGGTTACTGACTGCACAAGGTTTGATTTCCTGTTGGTAATTATAAGGCATTTGATTGGATTAGGTAGCTACTTGCTATTGATTGCTATTTAAATTAGCTATTGTTTGCTAATAAGCAGAGGCCTACCCAGGTGTTAAACATTCCTAGTGGGAGGTGATTTTAGGAGTATATAAGGGTAGTTGTCATTAGCTTGGCTAATAGAGCTTGGTTGCTTCATCTAAGTGTTGCTTCTAAGTGTGTGTGTGGTTGGAGATATTCTGGAGAGTTTTACAGAAGCTTCAACTGTCTAAGAGCTGTGCTAAGAGTTATTTTTTACTGTTACAGGTAAGATTCATCTGTAGGAAAAGGTTACTGACTGCACAAGGTTTGATTTCCTGTTGGTAATTATAAGGCATTTGATTGGATTAGGTAGCTACTTGCTATTGATTGCTATTTAAATTAGCTATTGTTTGCTAATAAGCAGAGGCCTACCCAGGTGTTAAACATTCCTAGTGGGAGGTGATTTTAGGAGTATATAAGGGTAGTTGTCATTAGCTTGGCTAATAGAGCTTGGTTGCTTCATCTAAGTGTTGCTTCTAAGTGTGTGTGTGGTTGGAGATATTCTGGAGAGTTTTACAGAAGCTTCAACTGTCTAAGAGCTGTGCTAAGAGTTATTTTTTACTGTTACAGGTAAGATTCATCTGTAGGAAAAGGTTACTGACTGCACAAGGTTTGATTTCCTGTTGGTAATTATAAGGCATTTGATTGGATTAGGTAGCTACTTGCTATTGATTGCTATTTAAATTAGCTATTGTTTGCTAATAAGCAGAGGCCTACCCAGGTGTTAAACATTCCTAGTGGGAGGTGATTTTAGGAGTATATAAGGGTAGTTGTCATTAGCTTGGCTAATAGAGCTTGGTTGCTTCATCTAAGTGTTGCTTCTAAGTGTGTGTGTGGTTGGAGATATTCTGGAGAGTTTTACAGAAGCTTCAACTGTCTAAGAGCTGTGCTAAGAGTTATTTTTTACTGTTACAGGTAAGATTCATCTGTAGGAAAAGGTTACTGACTGCACAAGGTTTGATTTCCTGTTGGTAATTATAAGGCATTTGATTGGATTAGGTAGCTACTTGCTATTGATTGCTATTTAAATTAGCTATTGTTTGCTAATAAGCAGAGGCCTACCCAGGTGTTAAACATTCCTAGTGGGAGGTGATTTTAGGAGTATATAAGGGTAGTTGTCATTAGCTTGGCTAATAGAGCTTGGTTGCTTCATCTAAGTGTTGCTTCTAAGTGTGTGTGTGGTTGGAGATATTCTGGAGAGTTTTACAGAAGCTTCAACTGTCTAAGAGCTGTGCTAAGAGTTATTTTTTACTGTTACAGGTAAGATTCATCTGTAGGAAAAGGTTACTGACTGCACAAGGTTTGATTTCCTGTTGGTAATTATAAGGCATTTGATTGGATTAGGTAGCTACTTGCTATTGATTGCTATTTAAATTAGCTATTGTTTGCTAATAAGCAGAGGCCTACCCAGGTGTTAAACATTCCTAGTGGGAGGTGATTTTAGGAGTATATAAGGGTAGTTGTCATTAGCTTGGCTAATAGAGCTTGGTTGCTTCATCTAAGTGTTGCTTCTAAGTGTGTGTGTGGTTGGAGATATTCTGGAGAGTTTTACAGAAGCTTCAACTGTCTAAGAGCTGTGCTAAGAGTTATTTTTTACTGTTACAGGTAAGATTCATCTGTAGGAAAAGGTTACTGACTGCACAAGGTTTGATTTCCTGTTGGTAATTATAAGGCATTTGATTGGATTAGGTAGCTACTTGCTATTGATTGCTATTTAAATTAGCTATTGTTTGCTAATAAGCAGAGGCCTACCCAGGTGTTAAACATTCCTAGTGGGAGGTGATTTTAGGAGTATATAAGGGTAGTTGTCATTAGCTTGGCTAATAGAGCTTGGTTGCTTCATCTAAGTGTTGCTTCTAAGTGTGTGTGTGGTTGGAGATATTCTGGAGAGTTTTACAGAAGCTTCAACTGTCTAAGAGCTGTGCTAAGAGTTATTTTTTACTGTTACAGGTAAGATTCATCTGTAGGAAAAGGTTACTGACTGCACAAGGTTTGATTTCCTGTTGGTAATTATAAGGCATTTGATTGGATTAGGTAGCTACTTGCTATTGATTGCTATTTAAATTAGCTATTGTTTGCTAATAAGCAGAGGCCTACCCAGGTGTTAAACATTCCTAGTGGGAGGTGATTTTAGGAGTATATAAGGGTAGTTGTCATTAGCTTGGCTAATAGAGCTTGGTTGCTTCATCTAAGTGTTGCTTCTAAGTGTGTGTGTGGTTGGAGATATTCTGGAGAGTTTTACAGAAGCTTCAACTGTCTAAGAGCTGTGCTAAGAGTTATTTTTTACTGTTACAGGTAAGATTCATCTGTAGGAAAAGGTTACTGACTGCACAAGGTTTGATTTCCTGTTGGTAATTATAAGGCATTTGATTGGATTAGGTAGCTACTTGCTATTGATTGCTATTTAAATTAGCTATTGTTTGCTAATAAGCAGAGGCCTACCCAGGTGTTAAACATTCCTAGTGGGAGGTGATTTTAGGAGTATATAAGGGTAGTTGTCATTAGCTTGGCTAATAGAGCTTGGTTGCTTCATCTAAGTGTTGCTTCTAAGTGTGTGTGTGGTTGGAGATATTCTGGAGAGTTTTACAGAAGCTTCAACTGTCTAAGAGCTGTGCTAAGAGTTATTTTTTACTGTTACAGGTAAGATTCATCTGTAGGAAAAGGTTACTGACTGCACAAGGTTTGATTTCCTGTTGGTAATTATAAGGCATTTGATTGGATTAGGTAGCTACTTGCTATTGATTGCTATTTAAATTAGCTATTGTTTGCTAATAAGCAGAGGCCTACCCAGGTGTTAAACATTCCTAGTGGGAGGTGATTTTAGGAGTATATAAGGGTAGTTGTCATTAGCTTGGCTAATAGAGCTTGGTTGCTTCATCTAAGTGTTGCTTCTAAGTGTGTGTGTGGTTGGAGATATTCTGGAGAGTTTTACAGAAGCTTCAACTGTCTAAGAGCTGTGCTAAGAGTTATTTTTTACTGTTACAGGTAAGATTCATCTGTAGGAAAAGGTTACTGACTGCACAAGGTTTGATTTCCTGTTGGTAATTATAAGGCATTTGATTGGATTAGGTAGCTACTTGCTATTGATTGCTATTTAAATTAGCTATTGTTTGCTAATAAGCAGAGGCCTACCCAGGTGTTAAACATTCCTAGTGGGAGGTGATTTTAGGAGTATATAAGGGTAGTTGTCATTAGCTTGGCTAATAGAGCTTGGTTGCTTCATCTAAGTGTTGCTTCTAAGTGTGTGTGTGGTTGGAGATATTCTGGAGAGTTTTACAGAAGCTTCAACTGTCTAAGAGCTGTGCTAAGAGTTATTTTTTACTGTTACAGGTAAGATTCATCTGTAGGAAAAGGTTACTGACTGCACAAGGTTTGATTTCCTGTTGGTAATTATAAGGCATTTGATTGGATTAGGTAGCTACTTGCTATTGATTGCTATTTAAATTAGCTATTGTTTGCTAATAAGCAGAGGCCTACCCAGGTGTTAAACATTCCTAGTGGGAGGTGATTTTAGGAGTATATAAGGGTAGTTGTCATTAGCTTGGCTAATAGAGCTTGGTTGCTTCATCTAAGTGTTGCTTCTAAGTGTGTGTGTGGTTGGAGATATTCTGGAGAGTTTTACAGAAGCTTCAACTGTCTAAGAGCTGTGCTAAGAGTTATTTTTTACTGTTACAGGTAAGATTCATCTGTAGGAAAAGGTTACTGACTGCACAAGGTTTGATTTCCTGTTGGTAATTATAAGGCATTTGATTGGATTAGGTAGCTACTTGCTATTGATTGCTATTTAAATTAGCTATTGTTTGCTAATAAGCAGAGGCCTACCCAGGTGTTAAACATTCCTAGTGGGAGGTGATTTTAGGAGTATATAAGGGTAGTTGTCATTAGCTTGGCTAATAGAGCTTGGTTGCTTCATCTAAGTGTTGCTTCTAAGTGTGTGTGTGGTTGGAGATATTCTGGAGAGTTTTACAGAAGCTTCAACTGTCTAAGAGCTGTGCTAAGAGTTATTTTTTACTGTTACAGGTAAGATTCATCTGTAGGAAAAGGTTACTGACTGCACAAGGTTTGATTTCCTGTTGGTAATTATAAGGCATTTGATTGGATTAGGTAGCTACTTGCTATTGATTGCTATTTAAATTAGCTATTGTTTGCTAATAAGCAGAGGCCTACCCAGGTGTTAAACATTCCTAGTGGGAGGTGATTTTAGGAGTATATAAGGGTAGTTGTCATTAGCTTGGCTAATAGAGCTTGGTTGCTTCATCTAAGTGTTGCTTCTAAGTGTGTGTGTGGTTGGAGATATTCTGGAGAGTTTTACAGAAGCTTCAACTGTCTAAGAGCTGTGCTAAGAGTTATTTTTTACTGTTACAGGTAAGATTCATCTGTAGGAAAAGGTTACTGACTGCACAAGGTTTGATTTCCTGTTGGTAATTATAAGGCATTTGATTGGATTAGGTAGCTACTTGCTATTGATTGCTATTTAAATTAGCTATTGTTTGCTAATAAGCAGAGGCCTACCCAGGTGTTAAACATTCCTAGTGGGAGGTGATTTTAGGAGTATATAAGGGTAGTTGTCATTAGCTTGGCTAATAGAGCTTGGTTGCTTCATCTAAGTGTTGCTTCTAAGTGTGTGTGTGGTTGGAGATATTCTGGAGATAAGCTGGAGGTAATCTGAGGTATTCAGGAGGATAAATAAAAAGTTAAGGTTTGTTTGATTTAAATTATTCACCTCATTGGAATGGCAGACTTAGTTCAGTGTAATAGTTGCTTTGCATTTGTTTCACGTTCCACTTTTTGGAGGTTTGGTTGTTGTCTAATCTGTAGACAGTTCTCTATTTTGCGGCAGGAGATTGTATTTTTGAAGTCTGAGATTTGTAAATTATCTGGTAAACAAACTCAGGCTGGAACTGCTGCAAAGCCACTGCCGCAGAGACATACTAGGAATGGCAGATGGATTACTGTAGGATCTGGTAGACTTGGAGTTGTGGATAAAAGGCATATTGCACAGTCTGTTGCTCTACATAATTCATTTTCTGCACTTTCAGAGTGTAGTGGTGTCGTGGAGAGAGGCACTGAGGCTAGTGGTGTTGTGCAGAGAGGCACTGAGGCTAGTGGTGTTGTGCAGAGAGGCACTGAGGCTAGTGGTGTTGTGCAGAGAGGCACTGAGGCTAGTGGTGTTGTGCAGAGAGGCACTGAGGCTAGTGGTGTTGTGCAGAGAGGCACTGAGGCTAGTGGTGTTGTGCAGAGAGGCACTGAGGCTAGTGGTGTTGTGCAGAGAGGCACTGAGGCTAGTGGTGTTGTGCAGAGAGGCACTGAGGCTAGTGGTGTTGTGCAGAGAGGCACTGAGGCTAGTGGTGTTGTGAAGAGAGGCACTGAGGCTAGTGGTGTTGTGAAGAGAGACATTGAGGCTAGTGGTGTTGTGCAGAGAGGCTTGGTGAGGCCTAATAGAAAGCAGTTGTTGGTGGGGGATTCCATCATAAGAGGTGTGGAGATGGACAATGGTGGTCTTGTGAGGTGTCTTCCCGGAGCTACTGCTCACAGAGACAGGAGACGTATCGGTAATATTGTTAAGCAAGCAAAGCAGGAAGGGGAATTGGATGTACTTGTCCATTTAGGGACAAATGACTTGGCTTGCAATGAGGTTTCAGAGGTTAAGGAAGTTTTTAGTGTTTTTGCCAATGATATACGGCAGGTTGCTTCCACATTGTCATTCTCTGAAGTTCTGCCTGTGCATAACACTCAGAATGACAGGCGGATGCGTATTAGGGACTTTAACTTGTGGCTTGGTGAATGGTGTCGGGAGCAAGGATTTGGCTTTATTGCTCATGGTAGCTCTGTTTGGAATGGAAATAAACTGTACAAAAAAGATGGTTTGCATCTTTCTCAAAAGGGAACAAATGTTCTCAGTGAGCAGTTCAGAGGTTTTGCTAGGATGTATTTAAACTAGGAGGGGGGGGCAAAAGGGTGATAAAACATCAATCCAATTGTCCCCCAAAACAAGGACAGAAGGTGCCTGTAGCAAGTGTGTTAAAAAATGATAAGCTTAGAGTCATGTCTACAAATGCTCGCAGTTTAGGGAATAAGATCCATGAACTTGTGGCAATAATGGCAACTGATAGTGTAGATTTAGTCGCTGTTACTGAGACATGGTATAATGAGAAAAATGACTGGGACATAGCAATACCAGGGTACTCTTTATATAGAAAAGACAGGGAAGGCAAGAAAGGGGGAGGGGTGGCCCTGTATGTAAAGAATAGCATAAAATCTAGCCTAATAAAGGTTAGTGAGGCGAACATAGAGTCAGTTTGGGTTACGTTAGAATTTGGTAATCACACAGTAACTCGTGTAGGTGTGATTTATAGGCCCCCAGGACAAATTGAAGAGTTAGATAATCTACTAGTTGAAGAAATAGCTAAAATGACAATGAAGGGGGAAGTTATCATCATGGGTGACTTTAATCTTCCTGATATAAATTGGAAAACAAAAATAGCTACTTGTGCCAGGAGCACACATATTCTAAACTCCCTACTGGGATTGTCTCTAAAACAAGTCGTTGAGGAGCCAACTCGTAAAGAGGCCATACTAGATTTAGTGTTAACAAATGGAGATTTGGTATCAGATATTACTGTAGGTGAAAGTTTAGGATCCAGTGATCATCAGTCAGTGTGGTTTAATATAAGAACAGTGGCTGAGTCACACCACACAAAAACAAAAGTTTTAGACTTTAGAAAAACAGACTTTTCCAAAATTAGAATATGTGTAAAGGAGTCATTATCAGACTGGAGCAATTTAAATGGAGTCCAAAAGAAATGGGATTATTTAAAAGTTGCACTACTGAAGGCAACAGAAAATTGCATTAGGCTTGTCAGTAAAAGCAAAAAATTCAAGAAACCACTGTGGTACTCCACAGATGTAGCCAAAATAGTAAAAAACAAAAAGTTAGCATTTAGTAATTATAAAAAAACCCAGAGTGAGGAAGACAGAATGACCTATAAGATTAGGCAGAAAGAGGCTAAGCAAGTTATAAGAGCTTCCAAATCACACACAGAAGAGAAAATAGCACAGTCAGTAAAAAAGGGGGACAAAACCTTTTTTAGATACATAAATGAGAAAAGAAAAGTAAAACAAGGATTAGTTAGATTAAAAACAAAAGAAGGAAGGTATGTAGATGAGGATAAAGGTCTAGCTGACTGCCTCAATGAATATTTTTGTTCGGTATTTACAGATGAAAATGAAGGAAAGGGACCTCAGTTAAGAAAAAGGATAAATGAGTCATTTATTACACGTGAGTTTACAGAGGAAGAGGTTCTATTTCAACTGTCAAAAGTAAAGACAAATAAGTCAATGGGACCTGATGGAATACACCCAAAGCTATTAAAAGAGCTTAGTGGTGTACTAGCAAAACCATTAACAGATTTATTTAACCAATCATTGATAACAGGAGTAGTCCCAGAAGATTGGAAGTTAGCGAATGTTGTGCCCATTCACAAGAAAGGTAATAGGGAGGAGTCGGGCAACTATAGGCCAGTAAGCCTAACTTCAGTAGTGGGGAAAGTGATGGAAACCATGTTAAAGGATAGGATTGTTGAACATCTAAAAACACATGGATTTCAAGATCAGAGACAACATGGGTTTACTTCAGGGAGATCATGCCAAACTAATCTTATTGATTTTTTTGATTGGGTAACTAAAATTATAGATCAGGGTGGTGCAGTAGACATTGCTTACCTCGATTTCAGTAAGGCTTTTGACACTGTTGCACATAGAAGGCTTATCAACAAACTACAATCTTTGAGTTTGGATTCCAATATTGTTGAATGGGTAAGGCAGTGGCTGAGTGACAGGCAACAGAGGGTTGTAGTCAATGGAGTATATTCGAAGCTTGGGCTTGTCACCAGTGGAGTACCTCAGGGATCTGTACTTGGACCCATTCTCTTTAATATTTTTATTAGTGATATTGCAGAAGGTCTTGATGGTAAGGTGTGTCTTTTTGCGGATGATACTAAGATATGTAACAGGGTTGATGTTCCAGGAGGGATAAGCCAAATGGAAAATGATTTAGGTAGACTAGAAAAATGGTCAGAGTTGTGGCAACTGACATTTAATGTGGATAAGTGCAAGATAATGCATCTTGGACGTAAAAACCCAAGGGCAGAGTACAGAATATTTGATAGAGTCCTAACCTCAACATCTGAGGAAAGGGATTTAGGGGTGATTATTTCTGATGACTTAAAGGTAGGCAGACAATGTAATAGAGCAGCAGGAAATGCTAGCAGAATGCTTGGTTGTATAGGGAGAGGTATTAGCAGTAGAAAGAGGGAAGTGCTCATGCCATTGTACAGAACACTGGTGAGACCTCACTTGGAGTACTGTACACAGTACTGGAGACCCTATCTTCAGAAGGATATTGATACCTTAGAGAGAGTTCAAAGAAGGGCTACTAAACTGGTTCATGGATTGCAGGATAAAACTTACCAGGAAAGGTTAAAGGATCTTAACATGTATAGCATGGAGGAAAGACGAGACAGGGGGGATATGATAGAAACATTTAAATACATAAAGGGAATCAACACAGTAAAGGAGGAGACTATATTTAAAAGAAGAAAAACTACCACAACAAGAGGACATAGTCTTAAATTAGAGGGACAAAGGTTTAAAAATAATATCAGGAAGTATTACTTTACTGAGAGGGTAGTGGATGCATGGAATAGCCTTCCAGCTGAAGTGGTAGAGGTTAACACAGTAAAGGAGTTTAAGCATGCGTGGGATAGGCATAAGGCTATCCTAACTATAAGATAAGGCCAGGGACTAATGAAAGTATTTAGAAAACTGGGCAGACTAGATGGGCCGAATGGTTCTTATCTGCCGTCACATTCTATGTTTCTATGTTTCTATGTTAGATATTTGTAAGAGATACGCATGAGATCTCCCACTGCATGGCTAATGGCATGGCTTAAGTGAAGAGGTCTTCCTACTGCAGAGAGGTAAGGAGCCTGCCCGACTGACCCCTGATATGACTACTCACATTGTTCTTTAAACATCCCCCCTCATCCTTTATCCTTTCAGAATGCATAGCAAAATATGGATTCTACATGGAAGCAGACAGAGTACAGTGGGATACAGAGCGTTGTTACGAAAAATAATAAATACTAATAAAGAATACATTTACGCTATACATGCTATCCGCTATACCATCCCATTTTGTGTGTGCTTTTGAAAAATCATGGTGGGAATTGATGTCAGGATAGGTATGGCCCAGACATGCTGAACCTAGGTATAAGCTTCTCATCAAGTACACGAAAAACAGGATAGGGAAATTCTACATGTCCTCAGAATGGCCGGACCTAACGTAATGGCTGTAGAGTGGTGAAACGGGCATTACTGTGTCGAATGGCCAGGAGTAAGCCAACGTCTATATGAAAGATCAATGCAATGATAAAAGAAAGCCAAATTTCAGGGTACCTGAAGTATCGAATAGTCATATATAATGCCAAGTCAAAGCCTAAATAAACTCTCAGGAACAAAGACCACTCTCTTAAGTAAAAGAAACCACAACAAGGCACTGAGCAAACCTTGCGCCCAGTTTACATAATCGTGGGAAGGCAGTCATTGGCTACTGTTATAATAGTAACGCTAGAATATTTGCAGGAAATGTCCCCCAAAAAAACATCAAAGGCTAAGTCCTGCATATATAAGGGCAACAAGAAATGACGCTCGCTATCCACAACTTTAACGTGGGACTAGACAACAAGACTCATCTCTCGGTAACATGACACTGGCTCATTGTAATTAGTTGACAACATTGTTCCTAGTTTCAAAACTGCAACTGAAATGTATTGACAAGATAAGTGAATTCATACTACCCTTCCCCCTACTATATCATAATCTCCCACCCCACCATTCAAGGAATGAAAAATAAAAGGTTACAAAATGACAAAATGTGTAGGAATTAGTAGAAAATAATGCCATCTCGGGGTACTGGATACATTCCATTTTTGTTTATTTTTACTTCCATGTGCCACTTTTTCTATGTACTAGCCATTGGATATCGGGAACAACCAAGACTTGCCAATTTCGAGATTCTCTGACCATGTTGTCTAGCCATCTATCTATTTGCCACTTGTCAAAGTCAAACAAATTAAACAAATTTCCTGCACACCAAAATGATGTGTAAAACAATGTTTCCTTTATTAGTTTATACTTAAAAGCTCATCGAAAATATATTTTGCCCTAATCACATATATAGTATTCGCAACAACATATCAATGCACACATGAGTTTAATCCATGAATTTTTAATAAATGACAAAGAGCAGGATATTCAAACAATACAAAAAACACAGCATAACATAATTCAATTGCTATAAAAGAAAAAAACATTTACCGAATATACTTGAGTATAAGTTGAATTTTTCAGCAAATTTTTTGTGCTGAAAAAGCCCCACTCGACTTATACTCGAGTCAAGGTCTGTATTATGGCAACTTACATTGCCATAATACAGACCAGGACCGCCGGGCTCATTACAAGCCCGGCAGTCCTGTTTGGGGTCTGGCAGCAAGCTTTTACATACCTTTGTAGCAGCTCTGGTTAGCTCCCTTTACCTCCGTACAGCTCCCCTGTCAGCTCCCAGTGTAAATCTCGTGACACCCGCGACCGTCAGAGAGTTGCCACGGCATACCGTGGCAACGCTCCGCGCGGCACGCAAACCGTGAGATTTACACTGTGAGCTGACAGGGGAGCTGCACGGAGGTGAAGGGAGCTGACCAGAGCTGCTACAAAGGTATGTAAACAGCTTGCTGCCGGCTACCCCTCTGCACAGCCCATGCCACTGGACCACCAGTGATTAAGATATCCCCCCTCCCGGACCAGGTAACAAGCAGGGAGGGGGAACAAAAATAAATAATAAAATAATAAAAAAAATAATAATATTAAAATAAAATACTTACATTGCCATAATACAGACCAGGACCGCCGGGCTCATTACAAGCCCGGCAGTCCTGTTTGGGGTCTGGCAGCAAGCTGTTACATACCTTTGTAGCAGCTCTGGTTAGCTCCCTTTACCTCCGTACAGCTCCCAGTGTAAATCTCGTGACACCCGCGACCGTCAGAGAGTTGCCACGGCATACCGTGGCAACGCTCCGCGCGGCACGCAAACCGCGAGATTTACACTGGGAGCTGACAGGGGAGCAGCACGGAGGTGAAGGGAGCTGACCAGAGCTGCTACAAAGGTATGTAAACAGCTTGCTGCCGGCTACCCCCCTGCACAGCCCATGCCACTGGACCACCAGTGATTAAGATATCCCCCCTCCCGGACCAGGTAACAAGCAGGGAGGGGGAACAAAAAAAAATAATAAAATAATAAAAGAAAATAATAATATTAAAATAAAAAAAATGTAAATATTCAAAAAATGTAAAATAATAAAAATGCCCCCCCCCCACCCAGTTCACACACACTACACAAACACACACTCTGCATTATATACACACAGAGTCTGTCTGTATATAATGCAGAGTGTGTGTTTGTATGAGTGTGTGTGTATATAATGCAGAGTGTGTGTGTGTATATAATGCACACACTCTGCATTATATACACACACACTCATACAAACACACAGTCTGCATTATATACACACACACTCTGCATTATATACACACACACTCATACAAACACACACTCTGCATTATATACACACACACTCTGCATTATAAACACACACTCATACCAACACGCACTCTGCATTATATACACACACACTCTGCATTATATACACACACACTCATACAAACACACACTCTGCATTATATACACACACAGGGACGTTTTAGCCGCGAGCCAAACAAGGCATTTGCCTTGGGCGGCATTTTCCAGGGGGTGGCAAAAAACGCCGCCCCCAAATGCCTTGTTAGCCTTGCGGCTAACTGACATGCTGGGCTGGCGGGCGGCGCTGGCGTGCGGGCAGGGCCGGTGCAAAGAATTTTGGGTACATAGGCGAAGATACATTTTTCCGCCCCCCAAAAACATCTGCACCTGTGTGCCTCTTAACCTCACTTTTGTGTTTCTTATCCCGTCTTTATATATCTGACTCCATTTAGTGTATTTTATCTCCTATTTTTGCCTTTGTGTGTCTCCTATGTCTCCTCTTTGTATGACTCTTACATCCTCCCACATTTTGTGTGTCTTACTCCTCCCAGACCCTTTGTGTGACTCCTTTTCTCCCAGCCCTTTTGTGTCTTTTACTCTTCCCAGCTCCTTTGTGTGTGTCTCTTTCCTTCTCAAGCCCCGCTGTGTGTTTCTTTCACATCCAGCCCCTCTCCCCGTCCCTTATTGGTCCCCTCCCTTCTCTGACCCTTACTGTTCCTCTCCCCTCTATCCTCCTTTCCCTGTCCCTTAGTGTTCCTCTCCCCTCCCCCCTCTGTTCCCTGTCGCTTAGTGTCCCTTTCCCCCTCCCTCCTTTTCCTGTACCTCAGGGTATTTCTCCCCTCCTCACCCACCCCCATAGTGGTCCCCTCCCCTTCCTGGTGTGCCTCCTAACTTTCTTGTAGCGTGGCTGAGCGGAGCGAATCCCGGTACAGTGAGCTTTTCATGTGAGTCCTGCCAGGTACAGGAAACAGAAGTTCCTGTAGCACGGTACACTCCGCTTGGCCACGCTACAGTCAGGGGTGTATAAACACTGACAGTCACACACACTCAATGATGAACACACAGACGTCTCTGACAGCCAGACTCACTTATCTGACACATTCATTCATTGACAGACACTCACATGCACACTGACAGACACACACACACACCAACTCACAGACACACATACTCGAACACACACACACTGACAGACACACACTCACACACACTGACAGACACACTCACTCACTCACACACAAACTCATAGACACACTTACACACACATACTCACATGCGCACACACACACTGACACACACACACACACACACACACAAACTCACAGACACACATACTGGAACACACACACACTGACAGACACACATACTCACATGCACACACACACACTGACATATACACTCACTCACACACAAACTCATAGACACACTTACACACACACTGACAGACACACATACTCACATGCGCACACACACACACTGGCAGACACACACACACACACACAAACTCACAGACACACATACTGGAACACACACACTGACAGACACACATACTCACATGCGCGCACACACACACTGACATACACACACACACACACACTGACAGACACACTCACTCACACACAAACTCATAGACATACTTACACACACACTAACAGACACACACTCACACACACTGACAGACACGCTCACTCACACACAAACTCATAGACACACTTACACACACATACTCACATGCGCACACACACACACTGACACACACACACACACACACACAAACTCACAGCCACACATACTGGAACACACACACACTGACAGACACACATACTCACATGCACACACACACACACACTGACATATACACTCACTCACACACAAACTCATAGACACACTTACACACACACTGACAGACACACATACTCACATGCGCACACACACACACACTGACACACACACACACACACACACACACAAACTCACAGACACACATACTGGAACACACACACACTGACAGACACACATACTCACATGCACACACACACACTGACATATACACTCACTCACACACAAACTCATAGACACACTTACACACACACTGACAGACACACATACTCACACGCGCACACACACACACTGACAGTCACACACACACACACACAAACTCACAGACACACATACTGGAACACACACACTGACAGACACACTCACTCACACACAAACTCATAGACATACTTACACACACACTAACATACACACATACTCACATGCGCACACACACACACACACTGACAGACACACTCACTCACACACACTAACAGACACACATACTCACATGCGCGCACACACACTGACACACACACACACTGACAGACACACTCACTCACACACACACTGACAGACTCACATACTCACATGCACACACACACTGACACACACAAACTCACAGACACACATACACACTGACATACACATACACACTCACACTCACATGCACACACACATACACACAGTAATTAATAAAGTAATTAATAATAAATTTAATTTAAATTTCCCACCCAGCCTCCCTACCTGGAGTGCTGGTGTGGGTCTCTCATTGGTGGTCCAGTGAGGCTGCTGGGAGGCGTGCGACTGAAGTGGATTAGGAAGCGGCGAGGGAGCTCTCTGATCTCTCTGACCGGCTCCCTCGCAGGCTGTTTTCTGATGCCGCGGGAGCCGGAATATGACGTCATATTCTGGCTCCCGCGGCATCAGCAAAAGGCGCGCGAGGGAGACGGTCAGAGAGATCAGAGAGCTCCCTCGCCGCTTCCTAATCCACTTCAGCCGCACGCCGCGCCGCTCCGGGGATCCAGGAGGTGACCAGGCAGGAGGGAGCACTTCCCTCCTGCCGGTCACTTGAATTTTGCGCCCCCAGAGCCGGTGCGCCCTAAGGAGGCCGCCTGTGCCGCCTTATGGACGCGCCGGCCCTGCGTGCGGGCTGCTGGGCGACTGGCAAGGGAGCACTTCCCCTGACCACTCTGCTCAGCTCCCTCGCGCGCCGCTGAGTGAGGCTGGGAGAGTGAGGCTGGGACCCAGAATATGACGTCATATTCCGGCTCCCAGCCTCACCCTGCGGCGCGCGAGGGAGCTGAGCAGAGTGGTCAGGGGAAGTGCTCCCGCGCCAGCCGCCCATCAGCCCGCACGCCAGCGCCGCCCAGCAGCCCGCACACACTCATACAAACACACACTCTGCATTATATACAAACACACACTCTGCATTATATACACACACACACTCTGCATTATATACACACACACTCATACAAACACACACTCTGCATTATATACAAACACACACTCTGCATTATATACACACACACACTCTGCATTATATACACACACACTCATACAAACACACACTCTGCATTATATACACACACACACTCTGCATTATATACACACACACTCATACAAACACACACTCTGCATTATATACACACACACACTCTGCATTATATACACACAGACTCATACAAACACACACTCTGCATTATATACAAACACACACTCTGCATTATATACACACACACACTCTGCATTATATACACACACACTCATACAAACACACACTCTGCATTATATACACACACACACTCTGCATTATATACACACACACTCATACAAACACACACTCTGCATTATATACACACACACACTCTGCATTATATACACACAGACTCATACAAACACACACTCTGCATTATATACACACACACACTCTGCATTATACAGACACACACTCTGCATTATATACATCATCATGTTCCAGGATCTTACCTAGGTAAAATCTGACAAAATTATAAAGATCACAGAATTTCACAGCCCCAAGTTTTACCCTCGACTTATCCATGAGGCATAGCCTATTTCACAATTGTTGGTCGCAAAACTGCACTCGACTTATACACGAGATCGACTTATACACGAGTGTGACGAAACCAACCTCGCCACTGAGAACTGGAGAAGCCTGGTTGCTAGCCTCCTGCCCAGTGATTATGGTCCCTGGGAGATTTGGCCCTTCAGGTGCATCATTTGGGCATATTGTACTTTATTGTGCGACTACTGACCCTTTAAGAACTACTTTTGGGCAGGTGGATTGTATTATACTGTCCCTAGCTCTTTAAATACTTTGGGGAAGTATTGGCACTTTTGTATATGACACTTCGGACACAGTCGAAGCTGTCGAAGCTGTCGAAGCTGTCGAAGCTGTCGAAGCTGTCGAAGCTGTCGTAGCTGTCGTAGCTGTCGTAGCTGTCGAAGTGCCGAAGTTACCGAAGTTGTCGAAGTCGTCGAAGTGGCCGGCATCAGACAAAGGACCACGTGGCGGCGGCCATTTTAACTTCGAACACCGCCAACCCTTAACATCAACTCCACTTCGACACTTCGAATACCGGCCACACTTCGAATGGGACTTAGCCGTTTTTATGCTAGAAAGTGACCGACCGCACAGCCCAAATCCATGGAACTGTTTTGGGCAAGGAAAGGTGCTTGCGGTCGGTCATAAAAGGACTTCCGTGTAACTTTTTATTTACTGAAGGGATTGGTATGATTTGAGAGTGTTTATGTTTGAAGTATGCCGAGTCTGAATATGTGATTTTTATGAAGATTGGATGTATGGTTTTAAAGTTATAGCACATGTATAAAAACTGTATTTTCCCTGGCTGTAATAATTATGTTAACTGGTTATCTGAGGGGAGGGAACGTGTGGGTTGCAACCGTTATGCTATTGACTGTTTTACCCCGCCCCTGTGGGCGGTCTTTTATGTGTAAGATGGAAATAAAAGCAGACTGGGTGTGCTAGCACCTGAGATCATCTTGTACCTTCATGAAGTTTTGGCTCATGTTTGGGGGATTGGAAAACTACACTCTGGGGATTGCTATAATCACTATACTCCCCAGGGTATTATCGCTGAGCTCTGCTAAGAGCTGTTCCTGTGCCTGCTCTCTGGAATTCGGAGAGGTCCATCTACTGGAAGCTAGACCCTGGTCTTGGGTCCAGAGTGGGTAGCGTGGCGAGACCCCAACCAAGCTGCGGCGGTTCGTGGGAGTCTACAGTGGTTATGGTGTCTGGTGGAGTGCTTGGAGACCTCGGAAAGCACTAGGAGCATCCGTCAGCGGAGGGTACCCGGTCGGGGTGCCAGCGGTTCCGTTACAACGAGTAAATAAAGTAAGTCTTAAATTGTTAACCTATCAATGGTTGTGAGAGGAGACAGGGCACCCTAATGTTTTGACTTTCTGAGCCTTTGTCAAAGGGCATCTTGGCCACCTTGTCAAAGTCACTCAGATCTTTTCGATTGCCCATTTTTTCAGCTTCCAACACATGAAACTCAATAACTGACTGTTCACTTGCTGCCCAATATATCCCACCCCTTGACAGGTGCCATTATAACATAGAATGTGACGGCAGATAAGAACCATTCGGCCCATCTAGTCTGCCCAATTTCTAAATACTTTCATTAGTCCCTGGCCTTATCTTATAGTTAGGATAGCCTTATGCCTATCCCACGCATGCTTAAACTCCTTTACTGTGTTAACCTCTACCACTTCAGCTGGAAGGCTATTCCATGCATCCACTACCCTCTCAGTAAAGTAATACTTCCTGGTATTATTTTTAAACCTTTGTCCCTCTAATTTAAGACTATGTCCTCTTGTTGTGGTAGTTTTTCTTCTTTTAAATATAGTCTCCTCCTTTACTGTGTTGATTCCCTTTATGTATTTAAATGTTTCTATCATATCCCCCCTGTCTCGTCTTTCCTCCAAGCTATACATGTTAAGATCCTTCAACCTTTCCTGGTAAGTTTTATCCTGCAATCCATGAACCAGTTTAGTAGCCCTTCTTTGAACTCTCTCTAAGGTATCAATATCCTTCTGAAGATAGGGTCTCCAGTACTGTGTACAGTACTCCAAGTGAGGTCTCACCAGTGTTCTGTACAATGGCATGAGCACTTCCCTCTTTCTACTGCTAATACCTCTCCCTATACAACCAAGCATTCTGCTAGCATTTCCTGCTGCTCTATTACATTGTCTGCCTACCTTTAAGTCATCAGAAATAATCACCCCTAAATCCCTTTCCTCAGATGTTGAGGTTAGGACTCTATCAAATATTTTGTACTCTACCCTTGGGTTTTTACGTCCAAGATGCATTATCTTGCACTTATCCACATTAAATGTCAGTTGCCACAACTCTGACCATTTTTCTAGTTTACCTAAATCATTTTCCATTTGGCTTATCCCTCCTGGAACATCAACCCTGTTACATATCTTAGTATCATCTGCAAAAAGACACACCTTACCATCAAGACCTTCTGCAATATCACTAATAAAAATATTAAAGAGAATGGGTCCAAGTACAGATCCCTGAGGTACCCCACTGGTGACAAGCCCAAGCTTCGAATATACTCCATTGACTACAACCCTCTGTTGCCTGTCACTCAGCCACTGCCTTACCCATTCAACAATATTCGAATCCAAACTCAAAGATTGTAGTTTATTGATAAGCCTTCTATGTGCAACAGTGTCAAAAGCCTTACTGAAATCTAGGTAAGCAATGTCTACTGCACCACCCTGATCTATAATTTTAGTTACCCAATCAAAAAAATCAATAAGATTAGTTTGGCATGATCTCCCTGAAGTAAACCCATGTTGTCTCTGGTCTTGAAATCCATGTGTTTTTAGATGTTCAACAATCCTATCCTTTAACATGGTTTCCATCACTTTCCCCACTACTGAAGTAAGGCTTACTGGCCTATAGTTGCCCGACTCCTCCCTATTACCTTTCTTGTGAATGGGAACAACATTCGCTAACTTCCAATCTTCTGGGACTACTCCTGTTATCAATGATTGGTTAAATAAATCTGTTAATGGTTTTGCTAGTACACCACTAAGCTCTTTTAATAGCTTTGGGTGTATTCCATCAGGTCCCATTGACTTATTTGTCTTTACTTTTGACAGTTGAAATAGAACCTCTTCCTCTGTAAACTCACGTGTAATAAATGACTCATTTATCCTTTTTCTTAACTGAGGTCCCTTTCCTTCATTTTCATCTGTAAATACTGAACAAAAATATTCATTGAGGCAGTCAGCTAGACCTTTATCCTCATCTACATACCTTCCTTCTTTTGTTTTTAATCTAACTAATCCTTGTTTTACTTTTCTTTTCTCATTTATGTATCTAAAAAAAGTTTTGTCCCCCTTTTTTACTGACTGTGCTATTTTCTCTTCTGTGTGGGATTTGGAAGCTCTTATAACTTGCTTAGCCTCTTTCTGCCTAATCTTATAGGTCATTCTGTCTTCCTCACTCTGGTTTTTTTTATAATTACTAAATGCTAACTTTTTGTTTTTTACTATTTTGGCCACATCTGCGGAGTACCACAGTGGTTTCTTGAATTTTTTGCTTTTACTGACAAGCCTAATGCAATTTTCTGTTGCCTTCAGTAGTGCAACTTTTAAATAATCCCATTTATTTTGGACTCCATATAAATTGCTCCAGTCTGATAATGACTCCTTTACACATATTCTAATTTTAGAAAAGTCTGTTTTTCTAAAGTCTAAAACTTTTGTTTTTGTGTGGTGTGACTCAGTCACTGTTCTTATATTAAACCACACTGACTGATGATCACTGGATCCTAAACTTTCACCTACAGTAATATCTGATACCAAATCTCCATTTGTTAACACTAAATCTAGTATGGCCTCTTTACGAGTTGGCTCCTCAACGACTTGTTTTAGAGACAATCCCAGTAGGGAGTTTAGAATATGTGTGCTCCTGGCACAAGTAGCTATTTTTGTTTTCCAATTCACATCAGGAAGATTAAAGTCACCCATGATGATAACTTCCCCCTTCATTGTCATTTTAGCTATTTCTTCAACTAGTAAATTATCTAACTCTAAAATTTGTCCTGGGGGCCTATAAATCACACCTACACGAGTTACTGTGTGATTACCAAATTCTAACGTAACCCAAACGGACTCTATGTTCGCCTCACTAACCTTTATTAGGCTAGATTTTATGCTATCCTTTACATACAGGGCCACCCCTCCCCCTTTCTTGCCTTCCCTGTCTTTTCTATATAAAGAGTACCCTGGTATTGCTATGTCCCAGTCATTTTTCTCATTATACCATGTCTCGGTAACAGCGACTAAATCTACACTATCAGTTGCCATTATTGCCACAAGTTCATGGATCTTATTCCCTAAACTGCGAGCATTTGTAGACATGACTCTAAGCTTATCATTTTTTAACACACTTGCTACAGGCACCTTCTGTCCTTGTTTTGGGGGACAATTGGATTGATGTTTTATCACCCTTTTGCCCCCCCCTCCTAGTTTAAAAACATCCTAGCAAAACCTCTGAACTGCTCACTGAGAACATTTGTTCCCTTTTGAGAAAGATGCAAACCATCTTTTTTGTACAGTTTATTTCCATTCCAAACAGAGCTACCATGAGCAATAAAGCCAAATCCTTGCTCCCGACACCATTCACCAAGCCACAAGTTAAAGTCCCTAATACGCATCCGCCTGTCGTTCTGAGTGTTATGCACAGGCAGAACTTCAGAGAATGACAGTGTGGAAGCAACCTGCCGTATATCATTGGCAAAAACACTAAAAACTTCCTTAACCTCTGAAACCTCATTGCAAGCCAAGTCATTTGTCCCTAAATGGACAAGTACATCCAATTCCCCTTCCTGCTTTGCTTGCTTAACAATATTACAGATACGTCTCCTGTCTCTGTGAGCAGTAGCTCCGGGAAGACACCTCACAAGACCACCATTGTCCATCTCCACACCTCTTATGATGGAATCCCCCAACAACAACTGCTTTCTATTAGGCCTCACCATAGTCTTCAAGCCTCTCTGCACAACACCACTAGCCTCAGTGCCTCTCTGCACAACACCACTAGCCTCAGTGCCTCTCTGCACAACACCACTAGCCTCAGTGCCTCTCTGCACAACACCACTAGCCTCAGTGCCTCTCTGCACAACACCACTAGCCTCAGTGCCTCTCTGCACAACACCACTAGCCTCAGTGCCTCTCTGCACAACACCACTAGCCTCAGTGCCTCTCTGCACAACACCACTAGCCTCAGTGCCTCTCTGCACAACACCACTAGCCTCAGTGCCTCTCTGCACAACACCACTAGCCTCAGTGCCTCTCTGCACAACACCACTAGCCTCAGTGTCTCTCTGCACAACACCACTAGCCTCAGTGCCTCTCTGCATAACACCACTAGCCTCAGTGCCTCTCTGCACAACACCACTACACTCTGAAAGTGCAGAAAATGAATTATGTAGAACAACAGACTGTGCAATATGCCTTTTATCCACAACTCCAAGTCTACCAGATCCTACAGTAATCCATCTGCCATTCCTAGTATGTCTCTGCGGCAATGGCTTTGCAGCAGTTCCAGCCTGAATTTGTTTACCAGATAATTTACAAATCTCAGACTTCAAAAATACAATCTCCTGCCGCAAGATAGAGAACTGTCTACAGATTAGACAACAACCAAACCTCCAAAAAGTGGAACGTGAAACAAATGCATAGCAACTATTACACTGAACTAAGTCTGCCATTCCAATGAGGCGAATAATTTAAATCAAACAAATTTTACCTTTTTTTTTTTATTTATCCTCCTGGATATATATTCAATGTTATTCACTTCACCTGTCAGCGGTTTTAATGTTGTGGCTGATTAGTGTATATAGTCACATTCTTTCCAGAGGAACGCCAGTAGTTTCCATTTTAAACAATTATTTGCCAAATCAATCTAGTTTTCAACGATTATCTTTTCTTAGCCTTGTCTTTTTTTTTTTTTTATATAGCTGTTATTACTGATATATGTGTCATATCGCCATGCCAACTTGAAATGGTTAAAAGCTTGGTTCTAGGGTTCTGCCTTTTCTGCTCACATCTGCTCTATATGCTAAGGCATATGTTCGAATAGAAAGTTAGGAATTCAGTTTGATCTCTTTGAACTAACCAGCAGACATCTTTCTTTGGATGTTTAATGATGTCCCTTCAGGGCGCGTGTACCATTTTCTCTCTACATATGTAGCTGTATAATTTGTCAGCGTCATGGCAATTATAGATTTGTTTCTATGTCTAAAGAATCCTTTCTGGTGGATATCTCTATTGAATGCTACAAGCACAACCAAAAAGCAACCAATCTACACATTAGGTATATCACATGATCTGCAAATCAGGCAAATTTATAATAGTATTGGCTATTTTCATTTGTTGGCATTACTGCGTCACACATATCCCTTTATTTTTATAAAAATATCGACCACTAGCCTTATTTATCTCTCCCATTAATACTTTCACTGCCTTATACATAATGAATGAATGTAGAAGGGATCTTCGTTTAAAGAATTAGAAAGGGACACCAGGAAATTTATACTAAATAAAAATAAATATATATAATTAAGTGTTCTTGCATAGCAAGACCACTTACTGTTATCTCACATATATATTATTATAGCCAAATTTGCCACCCTAACTCCTCCCACAGTTTTTACACTATGTAGCGGAGAGCTGATTTCTCGCAGCTATTCTCCACTTTAGATCCAAGGAAGGCTCAGGAACAAGTCATTAGTAAATCCACAGCAGAGTTTCTAGCAGGTAAAAAGGTACAGCAATATCCCCACAGCACTCCCAATAACTGGACGACACACAGTTTCAGGAGTAGAACTGACAATCATTTATTCCAAGGTTTCTTATAAAGCCTGCTCCCATGCAAGGGAGGGAACTACAGTAATTATGACAGTAACCAATGCAGTGCTTGTTACCTCCCACACATCTCCTCCCCTCAGAGTGAGTCATAATCCCCTTAACTTGTGCAGTACTTTACCCCAAACTTGGATGTACCCCTAAACCATCACATATCCTTAATATTAGGGTACCGCTAGGTAGCCCTGATCTGGGTGAATATAATATCCAAAATTCACCCAGATCGGACCAGTGGTTCGGCAGTTACAGGAAGGTGAAGTTTGACCGACCGCACACGAGTTGGTATCCGAAAAGGGTTCCATGAGAATGGGCCCTGCGGTCGGTCTCCGTTCGGCAGTTAAAACAGACATTTATAACTGCCATCCATACTTTAATTCACCTAGATAGTGATTCCCTCATTCGGTACTTTGTAACTACCGAATGGGGATTCGTTAAGTCTCTCCGTTCGGTAGTTACGGAGCTCTGGAGGTCTCAGCGGTGTTTGGTTGTTTGAGTGTCCGATTTGAGTTCCAGACACTCGACGACAAAACACCGCTGAGATTTTCATGCGTAAGATGGCCGCCGCCACGTGTTCGCATGCCGAATGGCGGCCACCCAGACACACTGTTAATGAGCCGGTTAACTTGCGGTTTGGAGAGAATGTGAACCTTAATTGCTGGCACACTTCTCTCCGGGGTGGTCTCTCCGTTCGGTAGTTTCCATAAGTATATAGTACGGATGGAAACTACCGAATAACATACAATTCACATATACATAGGCGAATAGCAATTTCAACATAGGTAAAAATATAACAATTACAGTCACACAGGCATTTTGCAGGACAGGCTTACTGCGTTCCGCTACACACTACATAGACAAAAATTTACCAAAACGTGCAGATTGTTCCCGATCGCGTTGCTATTACTTTGTGGAACGTTTCGCCGAATGGTTCACGGAATATCGTCGTTCTTGTGGCGAAATTTGTCCCATAGGAATGAATGGCAAAGCTAGAGTGGGAGCTGGCAAAAGCTGAAAAATCAGGACATGATTTCTAAACTGCCACTACTCCCTCATTTTCAAGCCCACCTACACAAATCTTATATCAAAACGTTCAGCTATCCCTGCTGCCACTAAAAATGTCCACGGCTAAGCCATAGTCCTGATAGTTTTCACAATATGACCATTTGTTTGCAACTCACGCTGTCCATTGACATTCATTGAAACTCCACTCTGCAAAGCTCACATTTGAAGGGCAATTTCTAAACTGCGACTGTGCCTTTATTGTTAATATCTCAGAGACATACTATACATCAAAATGTAGGTCTGGGTCTTGTGATTCTCACAATATAAAGCTCTTTGCTGTAGGATTTATAGTTTTTAAAATACGACTGTTTGAAGATGGCAACCGCAAAAATACTCGGACCTGTGCCAGGCTGCAGCAGCAAGTGATGTCATAGACAGGGCCTTTTGCACCTGCTAATGTTTTTATAACTGTATGTTTTAATGTAACTGTGAAGCACTTTGGACAACAACATTGCAATTAAATGTGCTATGTAAATAAATACTAACAGTTACTCCGCCCACTCTAGTTGTAGACTACTGATGGAGGCAAGAACACTTCACACAATTTCCCCAGAAATTGTAGCTTTTCTAGTAAATGTATACTTTTCTACCCTACTCTTACCTTTTGTGTCACTATACCCCACTCCCTCTAGATAGAGTGTAAGCTCATTGAGCAGGGCCCTCAATCCCTCTGCTCCTGTGTGTCCAACTCATCTGGTTACAAATATGTGTCTCCTAGTCTACCCATTGTACAGCGCTGCAGAATTTGTTGGCGCTTTAAATAAATAATAATAATAATAATACTAACACGGTGTAATAAATGAATGTTATATTAAGAGCTCATAGAATTTAGAATGCATTGTACTTTTTGAAAAATGAAATACTCTAAAAAAATAAAAGTGTCATTACGAAATTTAAATTAAGCAGTAAATTGAAATGCAACAGAAAATACATGTTTCAAACAATGTACCATCGATGTAACATCTTTCAAACTATGTACCATCAACCCCAGCCTACATTTGGTCAAGAGGAAACAGAATAGATGCAATAAAGATTTATTTTTCCACTAATGTTGGCCCCCCAGATGTTTATGAACTATACAATCCAACATTCACTACTCTCAGCCAGCTTCTAGGCTGCCTTAGAATCATGAGATTGGAATTGTTAAAGATTAGAGACTGAAAGATTACTCAATACTGCTTTAGAGTCTACATTTTATGACTTTCCATACATGTTCAAAATCCTCTTGAAAATATGTTGTAAATTGATGATCTTATCTTGCTAGCAGAACGTGGGCTAATTGTGAATCAGGGTTCTCAAACTATTTGTTTTTTAACGTGACTATCACATCATTCAAATTATGAGATGTGTGTGGGGGGTAGAGCGTGTTTTTTTGGGCAGTTTCCGTGAATGATTGATGTCATAATGACACTAGACATTTTATTTTAACTATTTTGACAAATCTAGATCTATCTATCTATCTATCTATCTTTCTTTCTTTCTATCTACCTTCTATCTATCTATCTATCTATATATCTAATATCTATCTATCTAATATCTATCTATCTATCTAATATCTATCTATCTGTCTAACTCTCTCTCTATCTATCAATCTATCTGTCTGTCTGTCTGTCTGTCTAACTCTATCTATCTATCAATCTATCTATCTATCTATCTATCTGTCTGTCTGTCTGTCTGTCAATCTATCTGTCTGTCTGTCTGCCTGTCTAGCTCTCTCTATCTATCAATCTATCTATCTATCTATCTATCTATCTGCCTAACCCTCTCTCTATCTATCTATCTATCTATCTATCTATCTATCTATCAATCTATCTGTCTGTCTGTCTGACTCTCTCTATCTATCAATCTATCTATCAATCAATCTATCTATCTATCTATCTATCTATCTGTCTGTCTGTCAATCTATCTGTCTGTCTGTCTGCCTGTCTAGCTCTCTCTATCTATCTATCTATCTATCTATCTATCTATCTATCTATCTATCTATCTATCTATCTATCTATCTATCTATCTATCTATCTATCTATCTATCTATCTATCTATCTATCTATCTATCTATCTATCTATCCACCTTCCATGATATAACAGGTTGAATTTATGCAATTCTCAACCTGCAAAAACAATTCCCAATCTTCATTCTATTGCAATAATAAAACAAGCGAATACAAAGAGCTATATTATCGCAGTAATATTATTGCAGCACAGTCAGCGCAGATCTAACCACACACCAGTTACCTCAATGCGTTCCCTACGTCTGTACTATATAAAAACTTATTCGCTTTCATTGTTCTACCAACCAGCAGTCTGTGAATGAGTCAGTCAAAATAAAACAAAACATGTCTCACTGGGAGTTACATTTTTTCAATTCTTTTTGTCCTTTTTATTTTAAATATCGAAAAAAATATTTTATATTTTGCCACCTTGATTATCAGGCATTCAGTAATCAATTAACTATTGTTCCTGAGTGGGCAACATATTGCTGTCATTTAGGCCAACATTCTGCAACTCTGCTATTTTTTTCAAACCAAACATTTCTTGAAATTTGCATCTCTCTTGACTGCGTTCTAATTTGTCTCTCAGGCCCCTGGATATATTATTTTCCTACTGGCTTTCTGGCCCGCCTTGCATTACTTAGAACGCTAAAGCTTCACTCGTATCAATAGCTGTTTAGTAAATAACTCCCTGTAAGAGCTTATTTGGCCATAATCAATGATCCATATCTTCCATTAGCGTGGGTTAATGGGGTCTGATATTTAATTGTAACATGGAAATGATTCTCTCTTATTTACTCCTCAGAAATGGAAAAAAACATCACAGTTAAAACATCCTTCTTAATCTCACTGCAAGTAGCGAAGGCAGTCTTTAAATAATGACTCTTTGTTCTTTGACTTGCAGCCAATTCGCTGAAGTGTTCATCTCTTCTGTACTGTCTCATCCCACTCTAAGATTTTGGCAGAAAGCTCACTTATAATAGGATTTTAATAAGCTGTTACTGGACAGTGCAGCACAGTCCTGATCTATAAATTGTATATTAAACTGAAGTTCGTCTGGATAAAACAGCTGTGATACGGTGGTCTGTTGGTATATTTCTATGTAAGCATATTACATCTGTAAAAAAAAAAACAAGAATGATTGTGGGGAAATATGGGACAAGAGACTAAGAAGGGGGTAAATTTTAATTAAAAAAAAAGTATTATGATGAAGATATATTGAAAAATATGTCCGCCACAAAATTTGAAAAACAATTGCAATTCAAACACGAAATGGACTTGTTTGTTAAAGGGACACTATAGCGTTTGGGATACAAATATGTAGGGTGCATGTAGTGCCAGGATTAAAAAAAGGCATTTTATTTAACTTTTCTCGCTCATGGCGCTGTCTCCTCAGTGTAGCTCCGCCTCTTTGACTGAGAGGCGGAGCTACACTGAGAGGAATCATCGAGAGGAAACCATTGGGTTAGTGAGCATGCGTTTCCAACCATAACATGAAACTCCAAATGGAAGTTCATAGTATACCAGATCTTAATTCAGACTGCCATGGTTCCGTATATGGAACTTTGTATCACAGTTTGTCTCTGTTTTGTCTCGGCTCTGAAATAAAACAACACAAGAATGTTACTTACCTACATCCCGTAGTCTACCTTTATCTGATATTTAATTTTACTGTTAGTTGTGAAAAGTTAATTTGCAAATATTAAACGCGTATAAAATAATGATTTGACAATTTAGTTTTTATTCTGGAGTAAAGTATATACGTAAAAAAGAAAAATCTCTTATTTGTCTGTGACCAGGGATTTCCCAGCTGTCCTTAAAGAAGCGTTATTTATAAGTTGACTCCAGCCTGTAGGAAGTAAAGCCTACTGGGTCAGGATTTACTCAGTCTCCTGGGAGAGAGTTGAGTTTTAAATGAAGGTGGTGATAGAAGCAATATTTTGTCATGTGACTTTAAAGGGACACTATAGTCACCCAGACCACTTCAGCTCATTGAAGAGGGCAGATTTGTATTCCTAACACTATATATTCCCTTTAACTTCTTGCATTATGGTAAGAAATAAAAAAAAAAAAACGTGAATAGTGGAGCATGTACAATTAAAGTGTATATTTTAGACCAAAAGAGTTCAATTGAAGAAACAAAAAAAAACCAGCAATTTTTCCAGTTTGGATACTTTGGCCTAAAATTAAAAACTCCCAAGTGAATTCTCTGCAGTTCCCAGTTTGTGTTATATGTATTTATAAGGGGCATTATTTATACCACTATGAGAAGAATTAGATTTATATGGTGTCTTTGTGTGTGATGGGGCTGAATCTGAACTCCTGGATGTCTGACAGATAATTGAGGCTGTTTTTGGACAAATGTAATCATTGCCATTTCTTATAAACAGCAATGTGTTACATTGTCAGAGAAAAAGCACAGCTGAGTGTCCCTTTAAGCATTAGAATGCAAGTCTTTATTATTCTTCATTCGCTGTACAGATGCCCGTGTGTGCTTCCATAAATATTTTTCAATCTGTGAAACATTCTATCATTATTCCACAGTTGGCCTTAGTTGGCCTCGCTAAATTTGTTTGAGAAATGCATCAGTTTCGTTTAGTTTTTTTTGTTAACATGTCCACACGGCTATCAGGAAGGAGACAGCCTGCAAACCCATCTAATGATTGTATGATACAAATAAAAATGATTGGAGGTGGCTACTGTTCCTTAATCTGTTATATGGAAATCATTTTCCTGTCACCCACTTCCCTGCTCCCCTCAGTACTTAATTCTCTTACTATAGTTGTCACAATTCGTGGTATATTCTACAGTAAAATATCTAATCAATCTACCCTTGATTAAAACATAAATGGAAATACACATTAAAGGCAGGAACAAATTGATTGTTTTTTTTAGTTTTCCATGGACACTCCGATCTGCAGTGTGTCATGAAGTTCTAATCACTTTGGACGGACTTCTGGTTTTCTCCACTGGACCATTAGTTCAGTATACTGATATTATATGTGATAGGAAGTGCTTGGGACACATACATAATCGATTATATATTTTTTAAGGATGGGTACATTTTGGGAGAGTGAAAGGGACAGTATAGGCACCCAGATTGCTTCATCCAATTAAAGTAGTCTGGGTGCAGTGTCACTGTTCCCTTAACCCTGCAATGTAAAATATTACAGGTTTAGGAAAACTTTAATGTCTATATTGCAGGGTTAAGACTGCCTCTAGTGACTGTTTACCAGATATTCCCTAGAGGCAGTGGCGTACATACCAGGGTCGCAGGGGTCGCGGCTGCGACCGGGCCCGGCCCACCAGGGGGCCCGGCCGCCCCTGCGACCCGGTTTGTACCCACAGGGCCAGCCTCTTCTGCTGGGGGGCCCAGGAGCCGGCCACCTCCGGGCCCCCCGAGGCTGGCCCTGCTGTCACCCGGCTTGCGGGCGCGCGAGGGAGCACTGTCCCCTGGGTGCTCCCTCTTCAGCTCCCTCGCGCGCCGAACTGAAACCGGAGCCGGAAGATGACGTCATCTTCCGGCTCCGGTATCAGTACGCGGCGCGCGAGGGAGCTGAAGAGGGAGCACCCAGGGGACAGTGCTCCCTCGCGCGCCCGCCAGCCGCGTGACCAGCAACACCACTGGACCCCAGGGAATCCCCCCAGCTCTCACACAGGTAAGGAGGCTGGGGGGATTAAATAAAAAAAAAAAAAACAGAAAAAACGTGTGTGTGTGAGTGTGTGTTAGTGAGTGTGAGAGTGGTAGTGAGTGAGTGTGTTAGTGAGAGTGTTAGTGAGTGTGTTAATGTGAGTGTGTTAGTGTTAGTGAGTGTGTTAGTGTTAGTGAGTGTGTTAGTGAGTGTGTTAGTGTTAGTGAGTGTGTTAGTGAGTGTGTTAATGTGAGTGTGTTAGTGAGTGTGTGAGTGTTAGTGAGTGAGTGTGTGTGTGTGTTAGTGAGTGTGTTAATGTGAGTGTGTTAGTGTTAGTGAGAGAGTGTGTTAGTGAGAGAGTGTGTTAGTGAGTGTGTTAGTGTTAGTGAGTGTGTTAGTGTTAGTGAGTGTTTTAGTGTTAGTGAGTGTGTTAATGTGAGTGTGTTAGTGAGTGTGTTAGTGTTAGTGAGTGTGTTAGTGAGTGTGTGAGTGTTAGTGAGTGAGTGAGTGTGTGTGTTAGTGAGTGTGTTAATGTGAGTGTGTTAGTGTTAGTGAGTGTGTTAGTGTTAGTTTGTGTTAGTGTGTGTTAGTGAGAGAGTGTGTGTGAGTGTGTTAGTGTGAGTGTGTTAGTGTGAGTGTGTTAGTGATTGTGTTAGTGAGTGTGTTAGTGAGTGTGTTAGTTTGTGTTAGTTTGTGTGTGTTAGTGAGTGTGTTAGTGAGTGTGTTAGTGTGAGTGATTGTGTTAGTGAGTGTGTTAGTTTTAGAGTGTGTTAGTGTTAGTGTGTGTGTCTGTTACTGAGTATGTTTGTGTGCGTCTGTCACTGAGTGTGTGTCTGTCAGTAAATGTGTGCGTCTGTTCATGAGAGTGTGTGTGTGTGTGTCTAAAGCACTTACCTTTCTCCAGCGCCGGGCTCCCTTGGCGCTGGGGATCTCTCCGTCCCGATCCGCCTCTCGGCTCCGAATGCACATGCGTGGCAAGAGCCACGCGCGCATTCAAACCGCCCATATAGGAAAGCATTACTCAATGCTTTCCTATGGACGTTCAGCGTCTTCTCACTGTGATTTTCACAGTGAGAATCGCAGAAAATCCTCTAGCGGCTGTCAATGAGACAGCCACTAGAGATGGATTAACCCTCAGTGAAACATAGCAGTTTCTCTGAAACTGCTGTTTTCAGCTGCAGGGTTAAAACTAGAGAGACCTGGCACCCAGACCACTTAATTGAGCTGATTTGATCTGGGTGTCTGTAGTGGTCCTTTAAGTGTATGTGTTTATGCATGCACTGGCGTACATACCGCGGTCGCACGGGTCGCAGCCCTGCGACCAGGTGCCCGCCCGCCATGTGTTGCGGCCCCAGCCCGCGCAGAGTAAGCGCGCGGGGGTGGGGGGGGGCCCCACAGATCAGTTTTCGCACCGGGGCCCCATGGGTTGTGTGTACGCCACTGCCTAGAGGCACGTCCTTGCGTTTTACAGAGTTTGACTCTGTAAAACGATGCTGGAAATCTTCATGCTTTGCATGAGAACATCCAGTATGTTGAAAACCCAATAGGAAAGCATTGAGTCAATGTTTTCCTATGGAGAAGGACCAATGTGAATGCGGTGCTTGCCGCGCATGCACTTTATGTTATGCTGACATTGTCGTTGGAGCCCAACCTAGCGCTGACAGACATTGGCGCTTGCATCACTTAAGTGTTTAAAGGATTTGTTAACCCTCTACATGGCCAAGTAAGGGGTCGTGGGGGCTGTGGGACCGCTTTGTATTCCTAACACAATGGGGTTCCTTGAATGTTCAAAGCATCATTTGCTCACACAAATACATGTTCCAAGTCAGAAACCTTTTTTCTTTGCTTCTTCATAAAATGCTTATTTTGACATAAAACAAACAAACACAAAAAGTGACCCAAAGAGAAGAGCCCAATAAAAGAGGCAGAGGCCCCCATAATGCCTATAAACCTGGGAGGGCAAATAAATAGCTCTGGGTGAGAGTGAATGTGCAATTTGAAGAGGATAGTAACATGTAATATTTTTAGAGAAGTCCTGGGCTTGGAAGTGCGGCAGAATGATGAGGAAGTTGTATTAAACAATTCATGCAGTGTATTAAGTACTCCATATTATTGGCAAATTCACCATAATTGATTGATGAATTACAAAACTTTAAGTGTTGCACGTCACTCTTTCTCTCTAACTCTCTACATACAGTAACTGTAAATCTGCTTGCTCAGTTATCTTTGCATCCTTGTTTGGGTGTCTAGTCTGTCTATTTATCTTCCTTATCTTTCCATGTTATGGTAAATTTGTTAGCCGTCTTCCCTTCACTGGTAATAAAGATTCAATGTTGTTTTAGCAGCCGCACGCTATTTTGAGTAATGCTGCTATTCTAAGGTGCTTTATTTGACAAATCTGTTGGATTTTGCTCCCTGCCAGCAACATACTGTATTTCTGGGCTTAGCTGATGTCTCAGAGGATAAAACGGAGCCACCCAATATATTTTTATATATTTTCTATGGAAAAAAAAGTAAATAATTAAAAAAAATAAAATAAACTAAAGAATAAAATAATATAAATTGTAGTAAACAAATATAATCTGTATAAAGTAATATGTGGTTTGATTGGTGCCTTTTCTCTACCATATAAAGAAAGTGTGAATTGTAATTAAGGCTTTAATGTACATAACATGTGCTCCTCTGCCAATTACGAAAGGCGGATCTATATTTAGAATGTAACACATGAGGAGAGCAGCGTAGCTGTGGGGATGCAGGCTGCTAACGAGAAGATGCACTTTAATAATGTTGTTTAATATTATGGTGTCAATCTCGCATGCCTACTGCCTACCGCTGTGGTTTTTCTTTGATTCCCAAACCTAACTGTTCAGTTTGAATGGCAACTTGTCATTCGTATTAATACTGCATGTGCCATGACAATGCACACAATTACCGGTGATAACTGTCGTAGCTTTTAAAAAACAAACAGTAAATGCATCATATCCGATCGAGAATTAATTTTAAATGTATCACTAAACAGTTATAACGGGTTACATAAGGAAACGGAACTCAGTAACGATACTGGGCATTCTTCTGTAAGATCCTTTGAGAGTTACAATTTCAACCAATTTCACGGCAACACTGATAATGACTTTTCCTATATAGGGTAGATATAATCATATACAAAAATGTACAAATTAATAAAATACTAATAGTAGTGCTAGGCCTCTACATTCAGTGTTTTTCCTAATTAGCCGTGTAGGAGCTGATCCCCCAGTCTAGTGATGTTTTAACTTTGTCTTCTCTTCCTTTTAGAAGAAGACATCCCCAGTGTAAGGAAAGGCCCACGGGTCTGTATAAATGCTGAAGCTTATTTGATTAATGTTTGATACCTGCTATATCTGTCCTTTATAGGCTGGAGAGCATTTAATTACCTCTTGATACCAGCTGTATTTGTTCTAATGGAAGCTGAGAGACGCCATATAATTTTAATAATATTCTGACTTGTTATCTAAAAAAAAACAACAACTTGTTTTCTTGAGATAACAAGTTGTTTTCTCAAGATAACAAGTTGTTTTCTCGAGATATCAAGTTGTTTTTTCAAGAAAACAAGTCAGAAAACTATTAATTAAATAAATATATGGCCTCTCTGGGCTTCTGTAGTTCTCTAATCCTGACGCCCAACCACTGTCCCTATACATTGGTTCTCTTATGGGTCTTTCATATATATATCTGAAGCAGAAACTAAGGGAAAGTCATGCTGAGAATTCACAGACAGACATTGTGTTTCAGACTCCGTCCTGCCTTTCTGCAGCCACACTTAGCATTGGAAAAATGTTAAAGGACCACTATGGGCACCCAGACCACCATCTAGGGTTAACCATGCCTGCTGTAAACACAGGGCCGGCCTTGCGGCTAACAGACATGCCGGGCTGCTGGGGGGTCGGGCGGCGCTGGCGAGGGAGCACTTCCTCTGAGCTGTATGCTCAGCTCCCTCGTGCGCCGCAGAGTGAGGCTGGGAGCCGGAATATGACGTCATATTCCGGCTCCCAGCCTCACTCTGCGGCGCGCGAGGGAGCTGAGCAAACAGCTCAGAGGAAGTGCTCCCTCGCCAGCCGCCCGCCCATCCCAGCAGCCACTGGACCACCAGGGAGGAAGAGACCCCCCCCCCCAGCATTCCCAAAGTTAAGGAGGCTGGGGGGGGGGGGGTGTCTAAATAAATTTTAAAAAATTTGTTAATGTGGGTGAGTGTGTGTGTGTGTGTGTATGTTAGTGTGTGTCTGTTAGTGTGTGTATGTTAGTGTGTGTCTGTGTATGCTAGTGTGTGTCTGTATGTTAGTGTGTGTCTGTATGTTAGTGTGTGTATGTTAGTGTGTGTGTGTGTATGTTAGTGTGTGTCTGTGTGTGTTAGTGTGTGTCTGTGTCTGTTAGTGTGTGTTTGTCTGTCAGTGAGTGTGTGTGTCTGACTGTGTGTGTGTGGCCGTCTGCCTGTGTGTGTGTGACTGTTTGCCAATGTTTGTGTGTGTGTGTGTGTGTGAGACTGTCTGCGCGTGTGTGAGACTGTCTGCGCGTGTGTGTGTGAGACTGTCTGCGCGTGTGTGTGTGTGACTGTCTGCACGTGACTGTGTGTGTGTGGCTGTCTGACAGTGTGTGTTTGACTGTTTGTCTGTGTGTGTTTGACTGTTTGTCTGTGTGTGTGTGACTGTGTGTGTGTGGCTGTTTGCCTCTGTGTGTTTGGCTGTCTGCCTGTGTGTTTGTGTGTGGCTGTGTGTGTGGCTGTCTGCCTGTGTGTGTGTGTGGCTTTCTGCCTGTGTGTGTGTGTGTTTGTGTGTGACTGCCTATGTGTGACTGTCTGGGCAGACTAGATGGGCCGAATGGTTCTTATCTGCCGTCACATTCTATGTCTGTGTGTGTGTTTGTGTGTGGCTGTCTGTATATGACTGCCTGAGTGTGTTTGTGTGTTTGTGTGTGTGTGTGTGTGTATGGCTGTCTGCCTGCCTGTGTGTGTGTGTGACAGGGTGTGTGGGAAGGGGTAAGGAGTGGGGGAGGGGGGGCGCTGTAAAGATTTTTTGCACAGGGCGCCCAAATGCCTAAGGCCGGCCCTGTGTAAACATAGCAGTTTCAGCGAAACTGCTATGTTTACATATGGCTTAATCCAGCCTCTAGTGGCTATCTCATGGACAGCCGCTAGAGGCGCTTCCGCGCTTCTCACTGTGATTTTCACAGTGAGAAGACGCCAGCATCCATAGGAAAGCATTGAGAATGCTTTCCTATGGACTGACTGAATGCATGCGCATTCGGCGGAAGAGGGAGGAGAGTCCCCAGCGCCGAAGGAGCCCGGCGCTGGAGAAAGGTAAGCCTTTAACCCCTCCTCCCCCTAGATCCTGGTGGGAGGGGGGCCAAGAGGGTAGGGGGGACCTATTAACACTATAGTGCCAGGAAAGCAAGTTTGTTTTCCTGGCACTATAGTGGTCCTTTAAACATAGCATTATGAAAACAAAGCATTGGTTGTGATCCAAAAGGACCAATAAACAGAAACCAGCCATGGACAGAGTCTCCTTGCGGCACTACAAGGGTGCCTGACAATCACCATCTGTATTTAATCCCAGCTTCATGCAGCTGCCATGTTATTGGCACGAACCTCCGCCTCTCCATGAGGATAGTGAAGGGCAAGTCGTCATAGACCCTGATAGAATAGTTATCTACAATGGTAGAGGGGGTATTCCTTGAGCGGGCCAGATTTGCAGCTTTAATAGAAATGTACTGGATAACTGCTATGATGTCCCTAGGTGCGTCTGCAGGGGCGATTGGGGCCTTCCGAATTCTGAAAGCAGACATGATGGGTGGCACTCCTGCATCCCCTCTTACCCCTTGCGATGCAGCCACTTCATTGGTAAAATCCCGGATGGCCTCATTGCCTACTCTCTCAGGTACGCCACGGTTCCTTGCGGTGTCATGTTTCTAGCATTGTAACAATCCGGGTGAGCCTCTGGATTTGCTGCGACATGGTCTCCATCTTGGATCAGGTGCGTATGAGCTCTCTTTTCCCTTCTCTCGTTTCTGTAGCACTGACTTGTGCGGTGAGACCGTCCACTTCAGTGCGCACACCTGCCAGGTCGGCCTTCCAGACTTCCTGTAAATAGACCAGCAATTGTTTAATGTCTCCTTTGGTGGAGGGTAAAGCATCATAGTCGGACTCTTTGATCCCGTACACTGCGTTCAGAGCCGCCATTTTGTAGGGCCGTCTTCCTCTAGGGACTCCTCAGATTCGCTGGAGTCTTGAGGCCTTGAGATAATAATGGTGATAACTGCCGTAGCTTTTTAAAAACAAACAGTAAATGCATCATATCCGATCGAGAATTTATTAAACGTATTACTAAACAGTTATAACGAGTTACATAACGAAACATAGTGAAGGGCATCATAGACCCTGATGGACAGTTATCTACAATGGTAGAGGGGGTATTCCTTGATTGGGCCAGAACTGCCGCTTTAATAGAAACGTCTTCCTCTGGGCTAAGCAGGTTGCTGCGGCCTTTCAAAGGACCTGTGGATATCTGGCAGGTCAGAACTTCCTGAGTGGGTCAATTTGCATGGTTTGCGTCCCATCTCTCTGTGGGGTGGGTTCCTGGTTATGTGAGTATAAGATGTATTATCAATTAAGTGGTTTTCCGTGGCGATTTTAGTCAATATTTCATAGCTATTTGGATAGCTGGAGCTCCACAGGAGCAAGTCTTGTTCCTTGCTCAGCTACCCACTCCCCAACATGATTTCATTTTAAAACATATTGATGTAAAAAAATGTACTGTTTTTATATAAACACAAAATACTTGCTTTTCCTATCACATTCTCAAAAAACAAAACAAAATGCAAAAGAAAAACAAAAAACAAAACCACCAAACTTGGGTGAAATAATGGGGATTTAGTTACAGGATACAATCATACATTGCATAAGCCTGCTCAATGCCAATGTATCCCAGTTTTGGCAGGTCCTACACTGTAGGAGTCACATGTACCTTGTTCTAGGCTCTGCAGAGATAATAATACAAGCTGGTGGAGACATAACAGAAAAAAACATGAATCTTCATAAAGATTGTCCGTACATGTCAAGAATGCTGCACCTTTTTATAATACTTATAGAACATGCAAAATAAACAAGATGTTCAGAGATATATGATAAGGTACAAGACATGCTGAAACAATTGCACAATGTGGTATCCTGTTATACGATTAATTAACTAAGGAAAGGTGCAAAAAAAAAAAAAAAAAACAGCTTGGAAACGTGGCGTTTAGTCATTCCTATGAACCCTGCATATTTTTTGGTAACATATGTTCAGCATCAAACACAAGATTAACAGCAACAATACAATATAGCGATCCTGTTGGCAGTAGGTCGGCCCAGTGTGTGCACTGCTTCTGGGAATAGGAAAAAGCTGGAACAGCCCCAGAGCCATGCAGGTTATCACCCAATTCCAAGTCATGAGGCAAGTCCCTGTAATTTTACATATAGAACTCCAAAGTCCCAGGATCCCACAGAGGCCTGCAAGTCTTGAAGATCAGCACCAACCATCCACCAGGATAATAGATGAGCATGGAACCTTTAAAGCCAAGCATCCCAGGTGTTGTCTTTCTTAGAGGTGAGGTGGTGCGAAGGTGTTACCTCCCCAAATGCTCTCATAGAGAAGGTCAGTGGTGCATGTTTCGGAATCATTGATAAGTTGTGTTCTGTTAGCGTGGACACTGACCCCGTGCTTGGATACTGTTGCTGTTGTAGAGTATGATGGGTCTCCAATGCTTGCCTTGCAGATTCCTGTGGAGACTCCAACATGAGCCAGAAATTAGTGCAAAATAAATCATTGCCTCCAGGGTGTCTCTCCAGTGTTCAGAAGGTAATGCCCACTGCGTGGTCTCTGTTGTGCTGCCAACATAAGCCAATGTTGAGAAGCGCAGATTGGGAGTTGTGGGTACACAGGAATTCATTTACACAGGTACCAACAAGTGGACATGCTGGAATAACCCCTGCCATGGGGGGAGGGCAGTTAGAAGCTTTAGCCTCCAAAGGACCAGAGAGTGACCGCATCTCACGTGCCCGTGGTACCAGGTAGGTCACAGAGTTGGTTCATGCTGGTGCCATTAAATGTGCCTGATGCCCACATCAAAATGCGAGCTGATGAAGCGAGGTAAGTTGCCAAGTGTCTCCCGAGTATAGACTGCCTGAGATTACTGATTGTTAGGCTCAAATAGAGAAAGGTGAGCAAATATTGAGAACTTCAACATGGAACTCAAGCAAGATGTGCCCATCCAGCATGGCAGGAAAGCCCCCCACCCCTGAGTTGGTTTAATTTGAGCAGTCAATAGATGTGTATAGAATAGGATGCACAGCAAACAGACTATATAAGCACAAACCAATAAATATATTTTGAAAATCCAGAATTATGATAGTACACAATGGATTCCTATGGGTAAAGAGCGTTTTAATGACAACCAGTTGTCCTTAATATGTAGATAACAAGCTACGGACTAGCTCAAATGACAAGTTATTATAGTTATTATATAGTGTTGTTTACTCTGTTTAGGCATTGATGAAGAGTAGCTAGGTGTGATCTTGATCATAAGTTGATATGGCATCTCTCTGAACCAATATGTGGATAAAAACACATAAAGAAAGTTATCATAGTTTAGCATCTCTAAATCAGGTGACTCTAGGGGATCAGCATAGAGCAGTATAATCCCCACTCAAGGATTGATATGGTGTATCTTTTCAAAGCATTTACAACAGAGGAGTTATAATATAGTGAAACCTGCTAAAATGGGGCATATCATCGTAGTTGCACGTTTATGTAATGTAGGATTGCATACTGTAAGTAAATATGAATTATTTGTACCTAACCCAGGTGTCTGTTGACTTTTAAGGTAGTTTGAAGGTTGATCTTTGTTTAAACTGCAAACTTACCTTTCCTCCAGTATTGTGTTAAATAATTATTTATTGTCACAGCATTACGTTGGGGTGGCAGACAGGGGTGACCTTTGATCAATTCTGACATATTGCAGTCGGGTTATTTAAATAGTAAATATTATGAATACATGTGCTAAATTCAGGCTAATAAAGTGTTTTTAAACTGTACCTGTCATTGTATACACAAGCTAAACTTAAATTAAAGCAACACATTTCATCGAACATTGTGGTAGCAGAGATGCTATCAAATACATAGATATTAATTAAAAACTCTTGAAGGGTTTGGTCCATTCCCCACCTTCCAGTAACTGAAAGAAGAATGCCAGAGAACTTTTAATGAAATGCAGATGCTGTCAAAATGAGTATTTCAGGAATGCTTTTTCGGGGGGGTAATAGGGTGGGGAAGGGCAAGGGGGGTTTGACATTGCCACTTTAAGCATACATAAAAAAGGGAAGAAAAGAGTTACCTACGCGCTAGCCCAAATCCCTATGCATACTTAAAGGGACACTATTAGAGATGTCCCGAACGGTTCGCTGGTGAATAGTTCCTGGCAAACATAGCTTGTTCGCGTTTGCCACGGACGGCGAACATATTCGATGTTCGGTCCGCCCTCTATTCGTCATCTTTGAGTAAACTTTGACCCTGTACCTCACAGTCAGCAGACACATTCCAGCCAATCAGCAGCAGACCCTCCCTCCCAGACTCTCCCACCTCCTAGACAGCATACAATTTAGATTATTTCTGAAGCTGCATTCTTTTTTTTTTTTTTTTGACAGAAGTGTGTTATATTTGAGCATGCTAGGCTGAATGTGCGTATATCATGGCTAGTTGCACTGAGGGTATGAGTATATAGCAGTACATTGTTGTGAAAGATGGCTGTCATGTTTAGGGTGTAGCTTGCACGTTATCAACTGTGTATTTATATCAGCAGCTCCACCACTAGTTATAAAGTGTGAGTCGCCCCATGAGATGAGACTAGTGAATAACATAATACATGAACGGTTAAGGTAAAGGCATGTAAGGAACTACGACAATAAACTCTTTAGGAGGTGAAATAATGACATGTTTAAATGCTTGCTACTTTACGATTAGTTAATGTGCAGAGAGCAGTTCATGTGATCAAAGGCATGGTGTGGAGGATCGGCTATAGTGGGACATGCTTGGCAGGCTGCTGTTTACTGCTTGTGTTCATCCGATCCCTTCTAGGCGCCAGGTGCAGACCCTGGGAGTCCCTGATACCTGGAACAACAAAAGCAAGTCTCTGGCTGAGTGCCGGGTTCGCGGCTTGAGGTGGTGGAAGCTTGTTTTGTCGGGTGGTCGGATCTGTCCCGGTGGTGCTTCACGTCCGGTGCGGGATTATGGTGGCTTAAGGTGGAGGCGAGTGCTTGACGTGGGGCAGGCTCTGCATTTCTGTTTGTGCCTCCGGTCCCGTCTTCAGCGCCTTTTGCGTTCGTGGATTTTAATGGGGACTGCTTCGCTTAGCTGTGGTTGAGCTTGTTGGGGCTGTGGTGGAGCTTGTTGGGGCTTCCTGCTTGTTATTTGCTTCCAAAAATGTCTGTCCAGCTTAGACTCAATATCCTGCCATGGTTTGCTGGTACCAGGAGGAGACGCGGCTGCCGCCATATTGGGAGATGAGTATGTCAGCCTGGGCGGCTGTGCTCTGTGCGTCCATTAGCTCCAGACAGCCTCTCAGGGGTGAACCGAGATAACCCCGTCGGTCCAAGGAGGGGGGGGGAGGGGGTAACGGAGCTCGTGCCGGGAAGTAGCTGCTCCTGGGCATCCCAGGATCGGGAGATCGGCCGCCTCTCTCGCCCGGTGAGCACCAGGCCACACTTGCCACGCAGAGGTAAGTAAGACTCTGTCGAGTTGCTGACCGCTATTAAGCATGTCGGTCAGGTAGGAGAAACATTGCTGGGTCATCCCATTCTGGGGTGAAATTCGCTTGTTGATAGCTGCTTAAAGTGAGATATTGAGGGAGCTCACACGAAGTGTGTCTTTCCTCCATGACAGCTAGGCCTCGCCCCCCGGAAGCTGCATTCTTAGTGAGAGGAGGGACAGTGTAGCTGCTGCTGATTTAATAGGGAAATCGATAGCTAGGCTAGTGTATTCAGTGTCCACTACAGTCCTGAAGGACTCATCTGATCTCTGCTGTAAGGACAGCACCCCAAAAAGCCATTTTTTAGGGCTAGAACATCAGTCTGCTTTTTTTTTCTGTGTAATCTAATTGCGTGTGTGTCAGGCTCACAGCGTATACTGTGCCCACTTGCCCAGTGCCACCACTCATATCTGGTGTCACAATAGCTTCCATTTAAAAACAAACTTTTTTGACTGTAATATAATAGCAGTCAGTTTCCTTCACACGTGTGCGTTTCAGGGCCTGCCAGGGCACAGTGTCACACCAGTGCAACTCATATCTGCTGTAACAGTAGTGTACATAAAAAAAAACCTAGAAATTTGACTGTGAAATAATAGCAGTCAGTTTCCTTCACACGTGTGCGTTTCAGGGCCTGCCAGGGCACAGTGTCACACCAGTGCAACTCATATCTGGTGTAACAGTAGTGTACATTTAAAAAAAAAAATACAGGGGGCTTGTTGTCACTAGTGTTGTCGCGAACCCGAAATTTTCGGTTCGCGAACGGCGAACGCGAACTTCCTCAAATGTTCGCGAAACGGCGAACCGCGCGAACCGCCATTGACTTCAATGGGCAGGCGAATTTTAAAACCAACAGGGACTCTTTCTGGCCACAAAAGTGATGGAAAAGTTGTTTCAAGGGGACTAACACCTGGACTGTGGCATGCCGGAGGGGGATCCATGGCAAAACTCCCATGGAAAATTACACAGTTGATGCAGAGTCTGCTTTTAATCCATAAAGGGCAGAAATCACCTAACATTGACACCTGTCCTCAAAGCCCCTGATACACACTGACACAGAGCAGAATAGAGACTGTTCCCCGTCCTCAGAGACCATGATACACACTGACACAGAGCAGAATAGAGACTGTTACCCCTACATAGGGTCACTTGGCAGATATGGCGGGGTCGTGGAAGGGGGAGGATGACTTTCACCTCTTCCCCTGTTAGATTCCCGTTGTGCTGTGACATCACCCTTATACGCTGTGTAAAGCATACTATTTAATTTGATCAGCATGGCCACTTGAGTTTTCACGCTGCTTGTAGTTTATATATGGTTCACAAAAATCAAACAAACGATAAAGTAAACATGTAAGGATTCAGAATATTCTTTCAAACCCTTACACATTGTGTGTACGTACTTTTTGTCTTAAGTTTGTGGCTTTAAAGAGGTTCACGTTGTTTCTATGATGTGCATAACATGTTCTTGTAAATGTTTGTTAAATTTTTCCTGGAATTGTAATTTTTGAATCTGAATAAAGATAGTCAAATCCCTGATACACACTGACACAGAGCGGAATAGAGACTGTTCCCCCTACATAGGGTCACTTGGCAGATATGGATTGACACATGTCCTCAAAACCCCTGATACACACTAACACAGAGCAGAATAGGGACTGTTCCCCCTACATAGGGTCACTTGGCAGATATGGATTGACACCTGTCCTCAAAACCCCTGATACACACTGACACAGAGCAGAATAGGGACTGTTCCCCCTACATAGGGTCACTTGGCAGATATGGATTGACACCTGTCCTCAAAACCCCTGATACACACTGACACAGAGCAGAATAGAGACTGTTCCCCCTACATAGGGTCACTTGGCAGATATGGATTGACACCTGTCCTCAAAACCCCTGATACACACTGACACAGAGCAGAATAGAGACTGTTCCCCCTACATAGGGTCACTTGGCAGATATGGATTGACACCTGTCCTCAAAACCCCTGATACACACTGACACAGAGCAGAATAGGGACTGTTCCCCCTACATAGGGTCACTTGGCAGATATGGATTGACACCTGTCCTCAAAGCCCCTGATACACACTGACACAGAGCAGAATAGAGACTGTTCCCTGTCCACAGAGACCATGATACACACTGACACAGAGCAGAATAGAGACTGTTCCCCGTCCACAGAGACCATGATACACACTGACACAGAGCAGAATAGAGACTGTTCCCCCTACATAGGGTCACTTGGCAGGTATGGATTGACACCTGTCCTCAAATCCCCTGATACACACTGACACAGAGCAGAATAGGGACTGTTCCCCCTACATAGGGTCACTTGGCAGATATGGATTGACACCTGTCCTCAAAGCCCCTGATACACACTGACACAGAGCAGAATAGAGACTGTTCCCTGTCCACAGAGACCATGATACACACTGACACAGAGCAGAATAGAGACTGTTCCCCGTCCACAGAGACCATGATACACACTGACACAGAGCAGAATAGAGACTGTTCCCTGTCCACAGAGACCATGATACACACTGACACAGAGCAGAATAGGGACTGTTCCCCCTACATAGGGTCACTTGGCAGGTATGGATTGACACCTGTCCTCAAAGCCCATGATACACACTGGGGGGAGCTACTGTCCTCCCCAACCCCTGCGCGGTGGGTGGGGGCCATAAATCACAATGGGGGGCCTACTCTCCTCCCCCCGGCCCCCATCCCTGCGCGGTGGGTGGGGGGCATAAATCACAATGGGACGGACCTACTGATAGGAGTGGAGTATTGTTCATATCAGTTTAATACCTTCCGCGTATCCTATCAGTGGACGTGTATATGGCAGCCATTTTAGGGACCGCACACCTGGGACCCGAGCAAGGTCACCTCGTTCAAGCTGCTCTGGTTCCTTGATGAGCCAGCTGCCCGTGAGTTAACATGTCCCGTGGAGAAGCACTCTGTCCTGTAAAGTCTCACCACAAAAAAATTAAATAAATAACAGCACTCGGAGTGGTGAGTTTAGTAAATGTTCATATCAGTTTAATACCTTCCGCTTCTCCTATCAGTGGACATGTATATGGCAGCCATTTTAGGAACCGCACACCTGGGACCCGAGCAAGGTCACCTCTTCAACAGGCGACAAAATTTGGCCCTGTAAAACTCTCCTGGATATTATGTACAATTTCTATGGATATGGCATTGATTTATGTAACAGGGAGATGGAAGAAGATGCTTGGTCGGTCCTCTTACTTGAAATTTGGGGCACTGCGCGGGCAAGCTAATGTGCCACCAGATAGGATTGGTGAGTTTAGTATTGTTCTGATCAGTTTAATACCTTCCGCGTCTCCTATCAGTGGACGTGTAAATGGCAGCGATTTTTAATTGTGGAATCACCTCCCCTTTTTAGGCCAAGGTGGGCAGATGCTTGGTATATTGGTGCCATCTTGGAGGATTTTTTTTTTGGTTTGGTTTTTGAAGCCACAGTGCTGCACCAGTGGGCCTAAAAATTAGGCATGTACACATGCCTGAAAAATTTGGTATTGTTGCAGCCGCTGCTGTAGCAGCGGCCAGAAAAATTGATGTTTGTTTCACAGGCAGAAAGTGCCCTAAAACATGGCGGCTTGAACCCTAGTTGGTGGCGGATAAGTCACGCAAGTCAAACGTCATTCAGAGCTAAAATACAGCAGCGTGTGGACCATTTTTAGCCCAAGGCAGCTCATCTCATCAGGCCTTTTTTAATCAAATGTATCGCCCAGTGTCAGTCCCTTCGGGATCCATCCCTCATTCATCTTAATAAAGGTGAGGTAATCTAGACTTTTTTGACCTAGGCGACTTCTCTTCTCAGTGACAATACCTCCTGCTGCACTGAAGGTCCTTTCTGACAGGACACTTGAAGCGGGGCAGGCCAGAAGTTCTATCGCAAATTGGGATAGCTCAGGCCACAGGTCAAGCCTGCACACCCAGTAGTCAAGGGGTTCATCGCTCCTCAGAGTGTCGATATCTGCAGTTAAGGCGAGGTAGTCTGCTACCTGTCGGTCGAGTCGCTCTCTGAGGGTGGATCCCGAAGGGCTGTGGCGATGCATAGGACTTAAAAAGGTCCGCATGTCCTCCATCAACAACACGTCTTTAAAGCGTCCTGTCCTTGCCGGCGTGGTCGTGGGAGGAGGAGGAGGATGACTTCCACCTATCCCCCTGTTAGATTCCCGTTGTGCTGTGACATCACCCTTATACGCTGTGTAAAGCATACTTTTTAATTTATTTTGCAAATGAGTAGGTGACAACGAGCACCCTGGGATGCCTGTTGTGTTTGGTCTTGCTCCTCCTCCTCCTCCTCAAAGCTACAATCCTCCTCTGACTCCTCTTCCTCACAATCCTCTTCCAGCGTTGCCGCAGGTCCAGCAAGCGATGCTGATAAGGCTGTTTCTGGTGGTGATGGTGACCACAACTCTTCCTCTTCCTCTTCACGCTCATCTACAGCCTGATCCAGCACTCTTCGCAGGGCACGCTCCAGGAAGAAAACAAATGGTATGATGTCGCTGATGGTGCCTTCGTTGCGACTGACTAGGTTTGTCACCTCCTCAAAAGGACGCATGAGCCTACAGGCATTGCGCATGAGCGTCCAGTAACGTGGCAAAAAAATTCCCAGCTCCCCAGAGGCTGTCCTAGCACCCCGGTCATACAAATATTCATTAACAGCTTTTTCTTGTTGGAGCAGGCGGTCGAACATTAGAAGTGTGGAATTCCAACGTGTAGGGTTGTCGCAAATCAAGCGCCTCACTGGCATGTTGTTTCGCCGCTGGATATCGGCAAAGTGAGCCATGGCCGTGTAGGAACGCCTGAAATGGCCACACACCTTCCTGGCCTGCTTCAGGATGTCCTGTAAGCCTGTGCACTTATGCACAAAGCGTTGTACGATCAGATTACACACATGTGCCATGCACGGCACATGTGTCAACTTGCCCAACTTCAATGCCGCTATCAAATTTTTTCCGTTGTCACACACCACTTTGCCGATATCCAGTTGCTGCGGAGTCAGCCACTTTTCCACCTGTGCGTTCAGGGCGGACAAGAGTGCTTGTCCGGTGTGACTCTCTGCTTTCAAGCAAGTCAAACCCAAGACGGCGTGACACTGCCGTATCCGGGATGTGGAATAGTACCTGGGGAGCTGGGGGGGTGCCGTTGATGTGGAGCAAGACGCAGCAGCACAAGAGGACTCAGCCGAGGAGGTTATGGAAGAGGATGGAGTAGGAGGAGTAGAGGAGGTGGCAGCAGGACTGCCTGCAATTCGTGGCGGTGTCACCAACTCCTCTGCAATGCCACGCATTCCTTGCTTGTCAGCCGTCAGCAGGTTTACCCAATGCGCAGTGTAGGTGATATACCTGCCCTGACCATGCTTTGCAGACCAGGTATCAGTGGTCAGATGGACCCTTGCCCCAACACTGTGTGCCAGACATGCCATGACTTCCTTTTGCACAATCGAGTACAAGTTGGGGATTGCCTTTTGTGAAAAGAAATTCCGGCCGGGTACCTTCCACTGCGGTGTCCCAATAGCTACAAATTTTTTGAACGCCTCAGACTCAACCAGATTGTATGGTAAAAGCTGGCGGGCTAATAGTTCGGACAAGCCAGCTGTCAGACGCTGGGCAAGGGGGTGACTTGGTGACATTGGCTTCTTACGCTCAAACATGTCCTTGACAGACACATGACTGTGGGCAGATGAGCGGGAACTGCTCAAGGCGGGAGACGGAGTGGCGGATGGTTGAGAGGGGGCAAGAAGGACAGCAGTGGTTGACATGGCTGAAGATGCTAGACCAGGAGGAGGATGGCGGCTTAGAGTAGGCGTGCTGCTTGTACTCATGTGTTGATCCCATAGGCGTTTGTGATGTGAGATCATGTGCCTACGCAAAGCAGTTGTACCTAGGTGGGTGTTGGACCTCCCACGACTCAGTTTCCTTTGGCACAGGTTGCAAATGGCATCGCTGTTGTCCGAGGCAGACACACAAAAAAAATGCCACACTGCTGAGCTCTGCAATGACGGCATTCTGGTGGTGGACACAGCATGCGTTGATTGGCGTGCTGTCGGGCTGACCCCGGGTGTCAATGCATGCTGCCTGACTGTGCCACTAGCTCCTTGCGACGACCCCCCCCTGCTTCCAACTCGTCTCCTCCTCCTCTCTGTCTCCCCATCTGAACTTTCGCCCTGTTTTTCTTCTTGCCGAGCGGGCACCCACGTGACATCCATGGACGCATCGTCATCATCAACCGCTTCGCTTGTATCTGACAACTCAGAAAAGGAAGCAGCAGCGGGTACAACATCATCATCATCACACCGTACCTCCATGTGTTTAATGCTGCCTGCCTGAGACATATCCCTGTTATCTACATCCTCTAGCAATAATGGTTGCGCATCACTCATTTCTTCAAACAGGTGTGTGAATAACTCCTCTGACATACCAAGTAAAGCGGCTGTGGTGCTAGTTTTGGTGGTGGCGGCAGGCGGGTGAGTGGTATCTTGAGAGGTGCCTGAAGCTAAGCTGGAGGAGGATGGTGCGTCAAGGTTCCGAGCGGAGGCTGTACAAGATTGGGTGTCCTGTGTTAGCCAGTCAACTATGTCCTCAGAACTTTTCAAGTTCAGGGTACGTGGCTTCTGAAAACTGGGCATTATTCTAGGGCAAAAGGGAATCACAGCACCACGACCACGACGGCCCCTGCGGGGTGGCCTGCCTCTGCCTGTCATTTTTTTTGGGGATTAGTGGTACTATGCGTGCAAGCTACTGTGAGACCAGATATGATTGGCAATGTGAACTGTAACAGTTCTGCAGAGCACACACTGTAGGCCTGACACACCCGCTTGAAGACAAGTAACTGCTATTCAATCTATAACAGTGAAAAACAAATTTTGGTTTTAAAAGCACGCTATAGAGACACCAGATATGATTGGCAATGTGCACTGGAACAGTTCTGGAGAGCACACGCTGAAGGAAGGACTGACAGAGCCGCTTGAAGGACACTGACTGGCTGCTATTAGCTTACACTAGAAACCTCTTTTCTTTGTAAAAGCACGCTATAGAGACACCAGATATGATTGGCAATGTGCACTGGAACAGTTCTGGAGAGCACACGCTGAAGGAAGGACTGACAGAGCCGCTTGAAGGACACTGACTGGCTGCTATTAGCTTACACTAGAAACCTCTTTTCTTTGTAAAAGCACGCTATAGAGACACCAGATATGATTGGCAATGTGCACTGGAACAGTTCTGGAGAGCACACGCTGAAGGAAGGACTGACAGAGCCGCTTGAAGGACACTGACTGGCTGCTATTAGCTTACACTAGAAACCTTTTTTCTTTGTAAAAGCACGCTATAGAGACACCAGATATGATTGGCAATGTACACTTGAACAGTTCTGCAGAGCACACACTGTAGGCCTGACACACCCGCTTGAAGACAAGTAACTGCTATTCAATCTATAACAGTGAAAAAAAAATTTTGGTTTTAAAAGCACGCTATAGAGACACCAGATATGATTGGCAATGTGCACTGGAACAGTTCTGGAGAGCACACGCTGAAGGAAGGACTGACAGAGCCGCTTGAAGGACACTGACTGGCTGCTATTAGCTTACACTGGAAACCTTTTTTCTTTGTAAAAGCACGCTATAGAGACACCAGATATGAGTGGCAATTGTCAAAGTACGCTGGCAGGGTTGTGCAGGGCACACGCTGAAGGAAGGCCTGACAGAGCCGCTTGAAGGACACTGACTGGCTGCTATTAGCTTACACTGGAAACCTTTTTTCTTTGTAAAAGCACGCTAAAGAGACACCAGATATGATTGGCAACTGTCAAAGCACGCTGGCACAGGTCTGCAGAGCACACGCTGAAGTAGGCCTGACACCCAGACGCTTGCAGACAACTAACTGCTCTTCTATTACAGTGAAAAAAAATTATTTCATATTGTAAAAACAGATATGAGTGGTGGCACTGACTGTGCAAATGGGCAAGGCATCCAACCTGACACAGAAGCTGGCAGGCAGGCAACTGCTCTTCTATTACAGTGAAAAAAAAATTATTTCTTTAAAATCTAAAGCTTAACCTATTGTAAAAACAGATATGAGTGGTGGCACTGACTGTGCAAATGGGCAAGGCATCCAACCTGACACAGAAGCTGGCAGGCAGGCAACTGCTCTTCTATTACAGTGAAAACAAATTATTTCTTTTAAATCTAAAGCTTAACCTACTGTTAAAACAGATATGAGTGGTGGCACTGACTGTGCAAATGGGCAAGGCATCCAACCTGACACAGAAGCTGGCAGGCAGGCAACTGCTCTTCTATTACAGTGAAAACAAATTATTTCTTTTAAATCTAAAGCTTAACCTATTGTAAAAACAGATATGAGTGGTGGCACTGACTGTGCAAATGGGAAAGGCATCCAACCTGACACAGAAGCTGGCAGGCAGGCAACTGCTCTTCTATTACAGTGAAAAAAAATTATTTCTTTTAAATCTAAAGCTTAACCTATTGTTAAAACAGATATGAGTGGTGGCACTGGGCAAGTAGGCACAGTATCCAATGTGAACCTCACACAGAAGCTGGCAGGCAGGCACCTGCAATTACATTACACAGGAAAAAAAACAAAAAAAAAACAGCCTGATGTTATAGCCCTAAAAAGGGCTTTTTGGGGTGCTGTCCTTACAGCAGAGATCAGATGAGTCCTTCAGGATTGTAGTGGACACTGAATACCCTAGCCTAGCTATCAATTTCCCTATCTAATCAGCAGCAGCTAAACTTTCCCTCCTCTCACTAAGCATGCAGCTTCAGAATGAATCGAAAATGGATGCTGGGAGGGAGGTTGGAGGGTGTGGAAGGGAGGGAGTGCTGCTGATTGGCTGGAATGTGTCTGCTGACCGAGAGGCACAGGGTCAAAGTTTGCCCAATGATGACGAATAGGGGGCGGATCGAACTGCGCATGTGTCCGCCCGCCGCGGCGAACGCGAACACGCTAAGTTCGACGGGAACTGTTCGCCGGCGGACAGTTCGGTACATCACTAGTTGTCACCTTTCGGGAACCCTTGGTGTTGTACGTGGCTGGGTGGAGGAAGAGACCTTCAATGACATCAGTGATGACAAGGAACAGGACATGGCTAGCTTGGTATCCAACCTTGTGCAAATGGGGAGTTTGCGGTTGTGCAAATGGACTGTTTGCGGTTGTTTGCGGTGCGTTAAACAGGGAGTTTGGTCTGTCACTGTGAAGCGGGCGTAACCCTTACACTACCTGATCGATACAGCATCATACCTGATGTTTTAAAGCACGTTATTCCAAACAATTTAGGAATGTTAGGTGATTTATGCCCTTTATGGATTAAAACTAGACCCTGCATCAACTATGTAATTTTCCATGGGAGTTTTGCCATGGATCCCCCTCCGGCATGCCACAGTCCAGGTGTTAGTCCCCTTGAAACAACTTTTCCATCACTATTGTGGCCAGAAAGAGTCCCTGTGGGTTTTAAAATTTGCCTGCCTATTGAAGTCTATGGCGGTTCGCCCGGTTCGCCCGTTCGCGAACATTTGCGGAAGTTCGCCGTTCGCGAACGGCAAATGTTATGTTTGCGACATCTCTAGACAGTATAGTCACAAGGATGCTGACGTTGGCGGGGGAGGAGAGGTAAGGGAGCCCGGCGGGGGAAAAGGGTGAGTAGCTGAAGGGGTTTTAACCCCTTCTGTGCCGCGGGAGGGGGACCCTGAGGGTGGGGGCACCCTCAGGGTACTATAGTGTCAAGAAAACCAAGCGGACACCTTTAAATAAATAGAAATTATTTAGTAACTCCATTAGGTGTACGCCCACCTGCCTCGTCACGACAAACCTCTTAGATTGATTCACCTTGCTTCCTTCAGCTTCAGGCAAAACAAAATCTCTAATGAGACAGAGAGGGGTATTTTTCTAAACTCCTGCATACTTATTAACCCTTAATAAGGAACACATGGGACGGATGGCAGCATTGTAACATGCCTTGATGTGGCAGGTGGGCAGGGCCGCCATCAGGGCATGACAACCATAACAGTTGTCATGAGCCCGGCGGTCCTGGGGGGCCCCGAGCCCCACATACTGCTGCAGTAAGTAATGGCTGAGCTGGGGAGTTAAACAATCTCCCCAGCCAGCCTGCACTCAGCAAGGGGCCCACACAGCCGTCCGCGGGCCCCTGCTGCTACTAATCATGTCCTCCGTGCAGGGCACACTGAGGGACAGCTATAGGGCCCTCCCAAAGACCCCACTAGGCTGCCCCTCAGTGTGCCTGTCTCCAAACACAGCCTCACTGAGCTGCCTGTAACTGCTCAGGACAGCTCCCTGGCTGGTTCTGCAGGAAGTGACATCACCAGTCACAGTGCAGAGTGAGCTGTGCGGAGCTGCCCTGAGCAGACTTACAGGCAGCATGTCAGCATTGTGAGGTTCCTTCAGAAGAGGACCACCAGAGAGGTAAGGTTTGGGAGGGTTTTGGGAGCCCCTACCCCCCCTTGCTCCCACTGCATCCCCTACCCCCCCTGCTCCCACTGCATCCCCTACCCCCTTGCTCCCACTGCATCCCCTACCCCCCTTGCTCCCACTGCATCCCCTACCCCCCCTGCTCCCACTGCATCCCCTACCCCCCCCCTGGCTCCCACTGCAAAGCCCCTACCCCCCCCCCGGCCCCCACAGCATCCCCAACCCCCCCGCTCCCACTGCATCCCCTACCCCCCCTTGCTCCCACTGCATCCCCTACCCCCCTGCTCCCACTGCATCCCCTGCTCCCTCTGCAGCCCCTACACCCCTGCTCCCTCTGCAGCCCCTACCCCCCTGCTCCCACTGCATCCCCTACCCCCTGCTCCCACTGTATCCCCTGCTCTCTCTGCAGCCCCTACCCCCCTGCAGCCCCTACCCCCTGCTCCCACTGCATCCCCTACCCCCTGCTCCCCCTACCCCCTGCTCCCTTTGCAGACCCTACCCCCTCTGCAGCCCCTGCACCCACTGCATCTCCTGCTCCCTCTGCAGCCCCTACCCCCACTGCATCCCCTACCCCCCCCTGCTCCCACTGCATCCCCTGCTCCCTCTGCAGCCCCTACCCCTGTGTTCCCTCTGCATCCCCTGCTCCCTCTGCAGCCCCAACCCCACTGCTCCCTCTGCAGCCCCCACCCCCTGCTCCCACTGCATCCCCTACGCCCCTGATCCCACTGCAGCCCATACCCCTTGCAGCTCCTACCCACTGCAGCTCATACCCCCTACAGCCCCTACCTCCCTGCTCCCTCTGCAGCCCCTACCTCCCTGCTCCCTCTGCAGCCCCTACCCCCTGCTCCCTCTGCAGCCACTACCCCCTGCTCCCTCTGCAGCCCCTAGCCCATACCCCCTACAGCTCCTACCTCCCTGCTCCCTCTGCAACCCCTACCTCATTCAGCCCCTACCTCCCTGCTCCATCTGCAGCACCTTCCCCCTGCAGCCCCTACCTCCCTGCTCCCTCTGCAGCCCCTACCTCCCTGCTCCCACTGAATTCCCAACCCCTCTGCTCCCACTGCAGCCCTTACCTGCTGCTCCCACTGCAGCTCCTGCCCCCTGCACTGTGCGCAATGGTAGGGTTTCGCTTTTGGTAGTGGCTTGTGGGCTACCCAACTGCTCCCACTGCAGCTCCTATTACCCTTTGCACCCACTACATCCTGTCCCTCCTCTGCACCCACTACAGCCTCTATTCCCCCCTGTACCCTCTGCAGCCCCTTCCACTCACACCCTTTACAGCCCCTTCCTTTCGGCACCCTCTGCAGTCCCTATCCCTTTGCACGCACAAACATAAAGGGACACTATAGTTACCAGAACAACTACAGCTTAATTTATATTATACAGCTTAATGTAGTTGTTCTGGTGAGTATAGTCTACCACTGCAGGGTTTTTGCTGCAAAGACTGCCTTTTCAGAGAAAATGCAGTGTTAACATTGCTGCCTAGGAACACCTAGGCGCTTCCTGTGTCAGTGTTGCAAAATGTGCAGCACTGACATTCAACATCTCCATGCTCTGCATGTCGACGCTGAACGCTTGTCATTGAGAAGCACATATATATATATATTATATATCTAGCGATTTTCGCTATATGTATATATATATATATATATATATATATGCACAGAGGGACCCTGCTACCTGTACGATGAAGAGGGGGCCCAGCAGCACACTCTGTCCTCCATTCCAGCTGCTCTCTGTCTAACTTTCCTGCACCCTGCGGCCGCCAGAGCGTTGCCATGGGTTACTATGGCAACACTCCGCACAGCACGCAGGCCTGTCTCGTGAGATTTTAGTCAGAGAGGAGCTGGAAAGGAAGACAATGTGTGCTGCTGGGCCCCCTCTTCAATGTACCGCAGCTGGCTCCCTCCACCATGCCACTGGATCAACAGGAAATGCGATCTCCCCCCTCCCTGGCACGTTAAGAACCAGGGAGGGGGGAATAAAATTAAAATATACACAAATAAATAAAAAAAATAATACTCCCCTTCCCCCCTATTTTACACACACACTGAATCCTTACAAGCACACTCTGCACTACACACACACTCTACATTCACTCAACACACTCTGCACTACACACACACTACATTCACTAAACACACACTACATTCACTAAACACACTCTGCACTACACACACACTACATTCACTAACACACTCTGCACTACATTCACTAAACACACTCTGCACTACACATACACTACATTCACTAAACACACTCTGCACTCACTACATTTACTAAACACACTCTGCACTACACACACACACACACACACACTACATTCGCTAAACACACTTTGCGCTACAGACACACACTACATTCACTACATTCACTAAACACACGTTGCGCTACAGACACACACTACATTCACTATACACATTTTGCTCTACACACACACACACTACATTCACTATACACATTTTGCACTACACACACACTACATTCACTAAACACAATCTGCACTACATTCACTATACACTCTCTGCACTCACTACAAACACTACATTCACTAAACACACTCTGCACTACACACGCACTACATTCACTAAACACACTTTGTACTACACACACACTACATTCACTAAACACACTTTGCACTACACCCACACACACTGCATTCACTATACACACACTACATTCACTATACACACTACATCCACTACAAAACACACACTCTGCATTCACTATACACACACCTACATTCACTACACACACACTCTGCATCTAATGCATGCATACAAACACTACATACATTACACAAAACGTACAATCTGCATCCACTATACACACTGCATCCATGACACACATACTGCATCCACTATACACACTGCATCCATGACACACATACCGCATCCACTATACACACACACACACTTCATCCTTGTGGGCGGACTCGGGGCTGGCCCCGGGGGCCCAGATCTTGAGCTGTGTCAGGGGCCCTAAAATTTCTGATGGCAGCCCTGCAGGTGGGCTTACATTTAATGGCCATTTGAGTGGAACTGAAAACCTCTGTTTATTTAAATATGCATAGGGCTTTGGGAAGTGTGCAGGTAACGCTTTTCTTTGTATTTTATTGTATGTATTAGGGCTGATGTGTACTATAATCATTGCTGCCGCCCAGGAGTACTGGGAGTCTGAGCGCAGGACTTTTTTTTGTGTATCCATAAAAAAGGATTGGCAAACTTTTTTTTACAAACTGGTGCCTCTGTCAAGACGTGTACTTATCTATGAATTCTATTGTTACATTTTAACTAAATCATAAATACATTCTGCCTAGGATAAACATTACTATATACCGTTTGACCTATTCACATAGTGAAAAATGAAACATTGGGATGTGTGATACTATTCATTCACTTTCATCTATTGCCTAGATCAGGGTTCCCAAATTAATTTTTCCTGTGGAACCCTTTGACATGGCATAGCAACACTTTGGAACCCCTCTCCCCGCCTCCAAAAAAAAAAAAATGTGTGCCGCAGAGCAGCGCAGCACAAACCTTTCAATGAGCAGAGTGCAATGTTTTCTTTTCCTGGCAAATTCTTTTTCTATCTGGTTTAATTGTTGACAAATGTATTTGCATGTCTGCAGTTGCGTCGATTTCGATACTTTGTTTTTGTTGCAGAGTAGAGCCAGAACCCAGCGTCACATAAGTATGTGCTGGCGAATGGTAACAGAACTTTGATTGCCCGCTTGGACAATTCTGGATATTCTTCATGTATATCACCCCAAAAAGCAACAAGAGAAACTTCTTTAAATTCTTTGGTTAGTTGACTGTCAGTAGTTATATTAATCAGTTTCTCAAAATTTACATCAGAAAAATTGGCTGGCTTACCTTTGAATGAATGGATTTCGGACCCAGACATTATTGTTTTCATTCAAGAATGGAAAATACTGATTAATAGATGATTAAGATGATCTACAATTTCATTGCGAATTTCATCTTCAAGTTCAATTTCTGATTCTTTATGAAAATCCTTAAGTGTTGGCAAAGAGTTCAAATTATTTTGCACAACAGATGAGGTCCGAAACTGCAGCTTACGAGACAGTGAAAATATTTTCTCTCTTGTATTAAAAATATTAGTGTTTTTTTCTTGGAGTGATAAGCATACGTCATTTAATTTTATGAATATGTCTGCAAGAAATGCTACTTTGGAAAACCACAAAGTGTTTGTTAATCGATCAGATAATCCAAATTTATGATCCTGGAAATATGCAAACAACTCTTGACGCAATTCAAACATTCTAACAAGGACTCGTGATATCCAACGGACTTCTGAATGCAAAAGCAGAGCAGAGTGGTGACTACCCATATCTTCAGATAATATTTTAAATAGTCGTGACTGTAATGGTCAACTTTGTATAAAATTAATAATCTGGACCGATCGTCTAGCACAGTTTTAAGTGAGATTTAAATATTTTTAGCTACAAGTGCATGTCTGTGAAGAACACAGTGAGAACTGGTGCTTTTTTGTATACATTTCTTATTCGTGTCACAGCACCTACCACTTTCCTAACCATTGCTTTGGCGCCATCACTGCACACATCTCCACATTTGTCCCAATTTATACTGTGTGTGCTCATGAATGTCTGGATACAATTAAAGATGTTCTCACCAGTGGTATGAGTTATCAAAGTTTCACACAGAAGCAAGTCTTGTTCAAACTGTTTGTCAAAATTAAATCTAACAAAAACCAACAAAATTGAAAGTCCTGCAACATCAGTAGACTTGTCTTATTGCACTGAGTAAACTTTGTATCACATTGATGCAGTCGGGAAATTAGTTCAGTATGGATGTCATTAGCAAGATCATGAATACTACGCAAAACTGTGTTGTTGCAAAGTGGCACAGCTTCAATTTTTTTACTCAAATTTTCACTTAAAATACATGACACTATTTCTTTTTTATTAGTGATTCCCCAATTGTGTGTGCTTCTCCTGCAAGTGCTATGCGGTAATTCATTCTATAAAAAGCCTCTGTGGCTTTTTCATTAGCATGTTGAAATTTTTTGCTCATAAATTGTTTACTCTTCTGATACACCTTTAGCTTTCACTTAAAAAAGTAATTGTCTTCATCTTCGTACTCTGCGAGGTTTTGCTAAATATGACGATGTAATTTAGCAGGTGCTAATGGCAATATTTTATTGCAAAGCACGCATTGTGCTTCAGGACAATCTTCATTTCTGGCACTTGTAAATCCAAATGACAAGTAGCTATCATCATATTTTCTCTTCTTTGTTTGAGAAGAAGATTGGCTAGCATTGTGTGCTATTCTTTTTTTTGTTGTCTTGTCACTTGTCTCTGCTATTTGAGGAACAGTAGGTACAACTATTTCGGGCATGTTTTCTGGATTTTTAGATATATCTTCTTTCTCAGTTTCTATAAGTGCCGAACAGGTAGAAGTAGTGTGATGGGATTCCAACATGGTCAAAATTTAGTAGGTCGAAATCTCTATGAAGCATATACAAGTACAGGTGTTTGTTGTATCTGTTAGTTAGTTACATGTAGCTAAGATACTGTAAACAATGTACTGAGCATGTGCAGGAATGCAGGAACTGAAATTACACTTCTTTCTCCTTTGTTTCGGATGAGCCATGTGGTCTGACCGGATGAGCAAGTCCAGACTTTGTTCATTGATTGGTTAAGGGTATGTGTGGGTGTAGCTATTTATGGGAGGAGCTAAATTGCTATATAAGGAATATACTCCATGTGTTCTGGGCTCATACCTTTTCAGTGTGAGACCCGATCGGTACGTGAATAAAGGCCTCTTACTTCCTGAAGACTTGTGTCCATCTCTCTGTGTCTGGCTTCTGCAAGTTTACTCGGTTACATTTTTGGTGCATTGGGTCCAGGAACCTCATCGCATGGAATCTGGCGCAGAGCGTCACTTCTGCGTGGACCTCCTTTCGTCTCGGCGCCACAGCCTTTTGTCCAGGAGATCATCGGCTTCTGTGCAGTGAGTACCGGGGTGCCCCGTCGATGAGTGTGAGCCCAGGTTCAGGAACGAAGAGGTAAGATTGATACCATTAGAGCGGTAGGCCCACAAGGGGTTTTATATTTGGAACCGGTTATTGGATTGCCCCCTCCCTCTGGAGGGAAGAAGCGAAGGCACAACGCTTATCTGGAAATTAGACGCTCTGTAGTCAGCCCGTCTAATATAGGTGGTTTGGGTCAGACTGAATCCTGGTGTAAATAGTTCATGTCAGACACCAGTGTCCTGTCTTGACTAGCGTGTCTAGGTGTAAATATCGGTCGCTAGGTCGCGGAGGCCGGCGAGACTAAGCAGATTCTGGTGTACATTCCGTCTGCTAGCTCTCAACCTATCTTGCTCTTTTGTAAATTCAGCCAGTAGACTATTGATAGAGTAGATAGACTAAATGGGTACTGTTGTAAATTCCGCCCACTAGTTCGCTATATGTGGTGCTTGGGCAGCGTAGACTAACCGAATCCTGGTGTAAATAGTTTGATAGTTCTCGAGGTGCTGGCCAATTAGAATAGTTGGGATTATTGTAAATGTTGTTAAATATACTGTAGTTGGTGAATTGGTGAATTGTATGTCCTGCTAGAAAGCTTGAGCTCTGCCGTTTAGCGGACGTGTAAATTAAGTGTATAGTGTAAAAAGCGCACGGTACCATAACCACTGACATGTACCATAACCATTGACTTGTACCATAACTACTGACGTTGTGTAAAAATTACAAAAAACTGTTGTCTTATGCTATATGTATAACACCATAACTGTTACTAACTGATCTGTGACTTTAAAACTGTATTATAACCACTTGCTAACCGTACCATAACCACTGATTGTAAAGATGAGGTTACTAGAATGTGTACAAATATACAGTTTCAACAGTCACACCAGTTACCTTAGCAACAGCACCACGCGGCACAGTTGCTAGGCCAAACACACACACACGAAAACACACAGAGAATTTTCGTACATACAGTGATATCATGACATCTCACTCACAAAGATTTACCAAACACTAGATACTTATCTCTGTAACTATAAATCAAACCCTACAATTATCCACACTATAAATCAACTTTTAACTAACCGACCTTCACCACAACTGATCTATTTAATTGGAAGACCCATAACTCTTCATATACCGATAAGCCTCAAGTCATGACAGATTTGGTCACCTCCATTATACAAACACACAATCCTACCTGGGCTGATTGTCAGCAATTATTACTGACCTTTGGAACATAAATGGCGCTGACATGATCCATCTAAAGGCCTATCAACAAGCCATTATTGCTGGCATGAAGGCAGGAGGGAAAAAGGCAATTAACATGTCCAGGACGGCTGAAGTGTTACAAAAAGCTAAGTGCTTTTTATGAGAGACTGCTTGAGTCAAATAGATTGTATACTCCTCTTAATCCAGAGGCCCCTGAGAAAACTTCCGAATGATAGACTCAGCATTTGTCAGCCAGGCCCAGAGCATTTTAAGAAAAAGCTACAAAAATTAGAGGGATTTGCAGGGATATCCATGTCACAGCTAATGGAGGTTGCAAATAAGGTGTATATGAATAGGGAAACTGCGACAAAGAGGGAAGAAGAACGTAAAATGAGGAAGAAGGCAGATATGCTAGCGGTAGCTATCACAAGTGCAGAAAGACAGGGAAGGGAAGTGAATAAAGGAGTCGAGAATAGGCTGAGTAAGGGACCTTTAAGTTGGAATCAATGTGTGTTTTGTAGAGAGGAAGGACATTGGAAGAATGAGTGTCCACAGAGAGAGCATTATGAAAATAATAGACATGGAGAGAGAAGAGTACGGGGAAGTTTTAGTGGTAGCTATAAAGGAAGAGGAAGTTTTGGAGGAAACAGTATGAATAGTAGAGGGAGTGTTCAAGGAACCTACTCAGAGACCAAGAGATAGAGAGGATAGAGATTTTGTGGGTCTGGCTGACACTATCATGGAAGACTATTGATACCGACTGGGCTCCATCCCCTTTGGCCGAGCGGAGCCTATGGTCGATGTAGCAATAGGGGGAAAGAGAAGTATTTTCATGATTGACACAGTGTGGTCAAGTTGGTAGCTCCTCCTTCTGAGAAGACTATAACTGTGATAGGAGCTACTGGGAAAAGCGCTGCTAGACCGATTCTCAGGAGTTGTACATGCATTTTATGAGGCCATTTTGTTAAGCACTAGTTCCTATACATGCCGGAGTGTCCAGTTTAACTTCTAGGACGAGATCTATTATCAAAGCTTCAAGCTCAGATTACATTTCTGCCCAATGGATCAACATCCCTGCAGTTTAATAAATCACCTGGCATAATAGCGGTATTGGTGCCAAAAGAAGAATGGCGTTTCTATTCTGTAATAATAAATGCAAACCCTAAGAGTGATGGATCTGTATTTGACATTCCAGGAGTATGGGCAGAAAATAATCCTACAGGACTTGACCGTAATATCCCACCGATATATGTTGAGTTAAAGCTTGGGGTGTATCCTGTTAGCCTCCCTATGTTGTTCTTTTATCTACCCCAACAGTTGTTAAGGTGGCAGAAGTGATTCAGTGGATTCATCATTCTAAGGTTAAACCAGCGGCAGATTCTTGGCAAGGTATTCCAGATCCTGAAAATCCTTGCAAGATCCGGTTAAAGCGGGTAACTCAGTCAAAGTGATTAATAATACGAGGAGATATTGGGACATCTTAGTTGAAAGTAACAACAGATATCAGCAAGTAGGTGTTTTGACGGCCATAATAAAGCCTGACCAGCTACCTACGTGTCATAGCCAGAGTGTCTCAAAGAGACCTCTGTGAAGAAAAGTGAGGATCAGAAGAACGACAATCCTTGCAGCCCTCACAATCGGGAAGCTGAGGTGCCGTCGCACGGTCGAAGAGTAGAAATGAGGACTTCTGAAATAATATGTTATATTATGTGTTTAGGCATTTTTGTGATTTTTCAGGAATGTAAGAGTACAGACATACAGAATTGTGATAGTTGCATTAAGACTACAAAAACAGGTAATCAAATATCCCAAACTCTTATTTGGCACTAACAGTATGAATGTAAGGGATCTGTATCTAAATGTAGATATTTAGATATTGATTACAGTGTGTGCAAACCAATATCAGGAGAGCCTAAATGTTTTGATCCCCAATTCCAACCCCGTACAATTTGGTTGGTAATTTGAAACAGTAACTTCCAGGGGACCTTAATAAATAAGACTGTGATAAGCACCATACATTCTATGGGCATTCTACTATTTGATGCATGTAAGGCGATCTCAGGTAGTGGAAAACCTTGGACTGTATGTGGTAATCTTAAATGGGAACGAACTTATGGGTTTAATGATAAATATTTATGTCCCAGTAAAAGATCTACTGATCCTGACTGCCCAAATAGAGACTGTAACTGCTGCCCATATTGGTCATGTGTAGGGTGGGCGACCTGGGGAAAGAAACTAGATCAAGACATGATTATCGAAAGGTTGCTCACTGCACCGTGCTGGGAAGATGATGAGTGGCCTCCCCATCCTATCATAAATTACTATGGACCTGCTACCTGGGCTGAAGATGGTACTTATGGATATAGAACCCCAATATATATGCTCAACCGTATTATAAGATTACAGACAGTGGCTGAACTTACCAGTCACATGGTTAAACTTACGCATGTACCGACTCAGGTCTGGAATGGGTATAATCCTAGTAGTTGGTTTGTAAATTGGTATGAGCAGCTTGGAGGGATTAAGGCGTTAGTAGGAGTAGTAGTATTTAATGTATTCTTATGTCTCTTTCTGCCCTGCCTAATTCCATTAGTGGTCAGATCTATACGTAGTATCATAGAGAGTACTATAGAAAGAAAGACAGCTGCTCATGTAATGGCTGTCTGTAGATATGAACCATTAGCACAAAGAGAGCATATTCAGGATGGGGAATGCTGAAAGAATATGCTAAAGATGCTTACGAGGTCTGCTCTGGTCCAATGGCTACTTGAGAGGTGTTGGTAAACTATGATTGATGATCCATCTGGAATTATTTTATATCAGAAGCATCAGAGGGGGGAATGTGATGGGATTCCAGCATGGTCAAAATTTAGTAAGCCGAAATCTCCATGAAGCATATACAAGTACAGGTGTTTGTTGTATCTGTTAGTTAGTTACATGTAGCTAAGATACTGTCATTAATGTACTGAGCATGTGCAGGAATGCAGGAACTGAAATTACACTTCTTTCTCCTTTGTTTCGGATGAGCCATGTGGTCTGACCGGATGAGCAAGTCCAGACTTTGTTCATTGATTGGTTAAGGGTATGTGTGGGTGTAGCTATTTATGGGAGGAGTTATATTGCTATATGGACTTGTGTCCATCTCTCTGTGTCTGGCTTCTGCAAGTTTACTCGGTTACAATAGTAATAATCTTTCTCTGAAGAGTTCCCTGCTTTAACCAGCTTTCCAAATTCATGGTTGTTTATTGGTAAAAAAACAAAACAAAACAAAACAAAAAACAATCAAAACAACCTGACTGAAAAGGATGCTGATTTTAATAACCCTCTTATAAAGAACTGACCTTATGCAGGATTTTTGAGTTAGACTTGGAGCAAAAAGATTTGAACACTTTGAAAAATACAGTTCTCACTGTCAGGATCGGGACAGGGATCCAACACGCAGAGTACAAACAGGTACAGGGTACGTATACCGGACCTTAGAATGGCCGGACTAACGTAAGTAGTAAGTAAAGAATGGTCTAGAGACAAGCCGAGGTCGAGGGAACGAGAGAGCAGGTAAGCGAGAGACAAGCCGAGTCAAAGGGTAATAGAGGTAAACGAGGTAGAACAGACAAGCCGGGTCAAAACCAAAGAAACTAACAGAATACAAGAGCACTGAGTGACTAGACAAGCTAGAACCACGACAGGGCAATGAACAAATGTAGAAAGCCCTATTATATACCCTGGTTCCAAACAGGTAATCACGCCCCCGACGAATCCTCATTCGTGCTTGGGGCTTGATTGACAGATCGGGTTGGGTTGTCGTCATGACGTCGGCTACTGAACGCCGCGTCATAAAAGGAAGTGGATCCCTCGCGGCCGGCGTGTAAACGACCGAGGGAACCGCGAGGAACGAGTGATTCAACCCTTTTGCGAGGAAGAACGTCCAAGTGTCTCACCTCCACAGAGGTAGAGACAACAGGTACCCTGACAGTACCCCCCCCCCCCCAGAAACGCCCACCGGGCGGAAGGAACCGGGACGAGATGGAAAACGGGAGTGAAAAGCCCTGCGGAGGCGAGGCGCATGCACATCCTCCTGAGGTATCCAAGACCTCTCCTCAGGACCATATCCCTTCCAATCAACCAGATATTGTAACTTCCCCCGGGAGATACGAGAATCGATGATGGAATTGATTTCATACTCCTCTTGTCCCTCAACCTGAACAGAGCGAGGAGAGGATGCAGTGGAGGAAAACTTGTTACATATTAGGGGTTTTAACAAGGAAACATGAAAGGAGTTAGGAATGCGTAAGGCAGATGGAAGAGCCAGACGATACGCAACTGGGTTAATTCGAGTCAGGACCTTGTAAGGTCCAATGTAACGAGGAGCGAATTTCATAGAAGGAACCTTCAAGCGAATGTTTTTGGTACTCAACCATACCCTGTCCCCTGGAACAAAGACTGGAGCCGCCCTTCTATGTTTATCAGCGTGTTTCTTGAACAACATGGAATTATGCAGAAGAATTTGTCGAGTCTGATCCCACAACTTCCTCAAATTGGCAACATGAACATCAACCGACGGTACTCCTTGGGAAGGAGAAACCGAGGGAAGAATGGAGGGATGAAAGCCATAATTCATGAAAAAGGGGCTAGAACGAGTAGAATCACAAACGAGATTGTTGTGTGCGAACTCTGCCCAAGGAATCAGACCAACCCAATCGTCCTGGTGTTCGGAAACGAAACAACGCAAATATTGTTCGATCTTTTGATTAGTGCGTTCAGCAGCTCCGTTAGACTGGGGATGATAGGCAGAAGAGAAATTCAATTTGATACCCATTTGAGAGCAGAATGACTTCCAAAAACGGGAAACAAATTGGGAACCTCTATCAGAAACAATTTCGGAAGGTATCCCATGTAAACGAAATATCTCTTTAGCGAATATCTCAGCCAATTCAGGAGAAGATGGAAGTTTAGGTAAGGGCACGAAATGAGCCATCTTAGTAAACCTGTCAACCACCGTGAGAATCACAGTCTGTTTTTTAGAAACAGGTAAATCGACAATGAAGTCCATAGCCAAACAGGTCCATGGTTTCTCGGGAATTTCCAAGGGATGCAAAAGCCCACATGGAAGCGTCTGAGGTTGTTTAGTCTTCATACAGACCTCACATGCTTCGACGAAATCCCTAATATCTTTACGTAAGGAGGGCCACCAGAAATCTTTGGCTATTAAGGAGCATGTCTTACGAATGCCAGGATGCCCAGCCACCTTACTATTGTGAAAGCATTGTAGCAATTCTAGTTGGAGTTCAGCAGGAACAAAATACCGTGATTCAGGACTCTGTCTAGGAGCCAGATGTTGTAGCTTCATAATCTCGGCAAGCAACGGAGAATGAATCCTGAGGCTAGTGTTGGCGATAATATTGCACTTGGGAACTATAGAAGACAAAACCGTCTCAGATATAGTAGAAGGTTCATGTTGGCGAGACAAAGCATCGGCCTTAGAGTTCTTAGAACCAGGTCTATAAGTGAGTACGTAATTGAAATGGGTGAGGAACAAGGACCAACGAGCTTGTCTGGCGGATAAGCGCTTGGCCTCCCCAATATAAGACAAGTTCTTGTGATCCGTCAGAATAGTAACAGGATGCAAGGTCCCCTCCAATAAATGTCTCCACTCCTTTAAAGCCATGATAACAGCTAGTAGTTCCCTGTCACCAATATCATATCTGCTTTCAGTCCCAGATAGTTTCTTGGAAAAAAAAACCACATGGATGTAATGGTTTATCCACGCCTAACCTTTGAGACAAGATGGCACCTATACCTGTCTCTGAGGCGTCTACCTCGAGTAGGAAAGGTAAAGTTGTATCGGGGTGAACTAAAATTGGTGCAGAAGCAAAAAGTTCCTTAAGTGTCTTGAAGGCAACGAGAGCTTCAGTAGACCAAGTCTTAGTGTCAGCCCCCTGTCTGGTCATATTGGTAATAGGAGCAATAATGGAAGAGTATCCTTTAATGAAGCGCCTATAATAATTGGAGAATCCAATAAACCTCTGAATGGCCTTGAGACCCCTGGGTAATGGCCAATCTAAAATAGACTGGAGTTTATCCGGATCCATTTTAAAGCCTTCCCCAGAAATCACGTAACCAAGAAAGTTTATCTGAGATTGGTCAAAACTACATTTCTCCAATTTGCAGTACAACCCATGTTGTAGGAGTTTGCGCAATACCCTTCTGACTTGTCTGTGGTGGGTCTCAATTTCTCTAGAGTGTATTAGTATATCATCCAAATATACAATAACACAATCCTGTTGAAATTCCCTAAGAACTTCATTGATCAGATCCTGAAATACTGCCGGTGCATTACAGAGCCCAAAAGGCATTACCGTGTACTCATAGTGCCCATATCGAGTATTGAACGCTGTTTTCCACTCGTCTCCCTGCTGAATTCTCACCAAGTTATACGCCCCTCTGAGATCTAACTTGGTGAAAATCTTGGAACCCTTTAAACGATCAAAGAGCTCAGTAATCAAAGGGATTGGGTATGCATTTCTGATAGTTATTTTATTCAAACCTCGGTAATCAATGCAAGGCCTTAACGTGCCATCCTTCTTATTCACAAAAAAAAAACCGGCCCCGGCAGGCGAGGATGATCTCCTAATGAATCCCTTGTCTAGATTCTCACGGATATACTCCTCTAAGACTAAGTTCTCCTTAGTGGATAAAGGATATACATTGCCCCTCGGAGGCATAGTACCAGGTAGGAGATTAATCTTGCAATCAAAGGACCTGTGTGGAGGTAAAGTATCAGCATTCTTCTTGTCAAAGACTGCCTTTAGATCTATATACCGAGACGGTATTTGTAAGTCTGTAGACTGGGTGGAGTTAACCGGTGTATTACCTACGCAAAGTGGTGAGACTTTCTGTAAACACCTGTCCTGGCAACCCTGACCCCATGAAGTTATCTCCCCTAGCTCCCAATCAATAATAGGGTTATGTTTCTTTAACCATGGATATCCCAGAACTATAGGAACAGAAGGGGAAGAGATAAGCATAAGGGATATACCCTCCTCGTGTAAGATACCAACAGTCAAAATAACAGGTATAGTCTCATGAGAAATCACAGGTTCAGATAATGGTCTACCATCTATGGCCTCAACGGCCAAGGGGGTGTCTCTTAGCTGAGATGGGATAGAGTGTTTAGAAACAAAAACTTGGTCAATAAAGCTCTCAGCAGCTCCGGAGTCTATCAATGCCATAGTCTTTATTACTCCCTTCTCCCATGCTAAAGAAACAGGTAGCAAAAGCCTGTGATCTTTATAATTGTGTATAGAGGACAAAATAGAAACACCCAAGGCCTGTCCTCTAGAGAAACTTAGGTGCGAGCGTTTCCCGGACGATTAGGACAATTTAGGCGAAGGTGCCCTCTTACTCCACAATACATACACAACCCCTCCTTTCTCCTGTACTGTCTCTCTTCTTCTGAGAGGCGAGTATTGCCTATCTGCATAGGTTCAGAAAAAACTGGGATAGTGGTTTGAGGACTTTGAAATAAAGGAGCTAGTTTAAAGGAAGGTCTACGAATATTATCTCGAGTGTTCTGTCTCTCTCTTAAACGTTCGTCAATACGAGAAATAAAAGAAATTAAATCCTCCAAATTTTCAGGAAGCTCTCTAATAGCCACCTCGTCTAGAATTACATCAGATAATCCGTTTATAAATACGTCTATATAGGCCTGTTCATTCCACTTAACTTCTGCCGCCAAAGACCTGAACTCTAGTGCATAATCCACAAGGGTTTGGTTATCTTGTCTAAGGCGCAATAGTAATCTAGCTGCATTGACCTTTCTACCTGGAGGGTCAAAAGTTCTTCTAAAAGCAGCGACAAAGGCATTATAATTATAGACTAACGGGTTATCATTCTCCCACAGAGGATTGGCCCATCTCAGAGCCTTATCAATGAGGAGTGTGATAATGAATCCAACCTTTGCCCTATCTGTAGGGTAAGAGCGAGGTTGTAATTCAAAATGAATACCAATTTGGTTTAAGAAACCACGGCACTTCTCCGGAGAACCACCATAACGTACAGGAGGTGTAATACGGGAAGAAGCACCTACAGTGGCTACTTCTAGACCTGAACTTACAGAGGAGATGGACGTGGCTCGCATCTCTTCCGGTGGATTACTAGATCGAGATAATAAAGCTTGCAGCGCTAGAGCCATCTGGTCCATTCTGTGATCCATGGCATCAAATCTAGAATCGGAAGGACCAACCTGAGTGTTTGTACCTGCAGGATCCATTGGCCCTGTCGTAATGTCAGGATCGGGACAGGGATCCAACACGCAGAGTACAAACAGGTACAGGGTACGTATACCGGACCTTAGAATGGCCGGACTAACGTAAGTAGTAAGTAAAGAAAGGTCTAGAGACAAGCCGAGGTCGAGAGGAACGAGAGAGCAGGTAAGCGAGAGACAAGCCGAGTCAAAGGGTAATAGAGGTAAACGAGGTAGAACAGACAAGCCGGGTCAAAACCAAAGAAACTAACAGAATGCAAGAGCACTGAGTGACTAGACAAGCTAGAACCACGACAGGGCAATGAACAAATGTAGAAAGCCCTATTATATACCCTGGTTCCAAACAGGTAATCACGCCCCCGACGAATCCTCATTCGTGCTTGGGGCTTGATTGACAGATCGGGTTGGGTTGTCGTCATGACGTCGGCTACTGAACGCCGCGTCATAAAAGGAAGTGGATCCCTCGCGGCCGGCGTGTAAACGACCGAGGGAACCGTGAGGAACGAGTGATTCAACCCTTTTGCGAGGAAGAACGTCCAAGTGTCTCACCTCCACAGAGGTAGAGACAACAGGTACCCTGACACTCACAACCTGACAGCTCAGATTTTTGTAGCAAAAGCAATGCTTTTTTGTTAGTATAGAACGAGTGCGCTGGATTCTGTATTTTGTATATTTTGGCCCCAGCAGCACCCTATAATGTCTGCATGTTCAGGTAGTGCCGCCCTCTTGGTTTCTTCTATATATATATATATATATGAAGCAAAAATCCCCTGCACTCACGCTTTAGCTGCTTCAATGCCAGGCGCATAAACCAGAGCTCCAAATGACACAATATCTTTCAAATAATTTCTAAATAAGTTAACAAAATAAAAGGGTGAGAAGCCCAACCCAAGTAACTTTTTTCAGTTAACAGTTTTTTGCCCCTGACAATGTTTTTCAATGCCCCTGACAGAGCCTTTTAATGTCCCTTACAGATAATTTCAATGCACCTGACAGCCTTTCAATGCCCCTGACAGAGTATTTCAATGTCCCTGACAGAGTCTTTTTATGACCCTAACAAAGAATTTCAATGCCCCTGACAGAGTATTTCAATGCCCCTACCTAACAGAGCTTTCTATGTCCCTACCTAACAGAGCTTTCTATGTCCCTACCTAACAGAGCTTTCTTTGACAATAACAGAGCTTTAACTATCAGGTCCACTCTCTATCACTACTCTACCAACGAGTTATAGGAAATGGCTGATGGCAGGGCGGGCTTAAGATCGCACTCCTGCAATCTCTTATATCGCGGTTGTGCGATCTATTATGAGATTGCATAATAGGGAGAAATTGCATTGAACAAATAGCAATCAAAGAATCCAGGAGCTAACCAATAAATAGTTGTGGCAAAAACGTCTAATATAGCACAATATTGTTGAATCTGGAGAAGGAATATAATAAAATAAAATAAAAATAAAAAATTTAAGGAAACGTGTAAACCTCCAATCATTAAATTGCAAAAGACGTCTGTATGGTATGTATACCCTTCACCTGAAAAATAGAAATATCCCAGGGCAGGGGTAACTTAATACCAAATTATATACTTCCATACAATGAAAGATAAAAATACTGGTTGCTGGTGCAAATCAGATAAATTATATAATAAGGCAAAAGCCAGTATTAGGAACTGGTTGCCATAAGCAATATAGGAAATATCGCCAAAAACAACTGGGAATAAGAGAATAAGATTTATTGCATATAAAAATAATTAAATATAAAAATAATTATAGAAATCAGTCCACTGTCACAACGTCAGATCTTTTGAGGTAAAAATTGCACAGAAACCTTATTCACAGGTACAGATGGATGCGGATGTTCTTCACACTCCAAAGTCTCAAATCCGATCGCCGGTGAGGACGGCTTGCGTGCCACAGTGCGTTCCACCTCAGCCTCACTTGGGGGGAAACTGCACTGCTCGTCGGATGATGATCGTGAGATGCCTGGAATCTGGGATGCTGGCTGTGCTCTTGTGCTGATACCTCAGTCTGTTGTGCTGTGTGGAAATTCTTATGACTCGTCTGACGCGTTTTGTAGGGAATAGCCCTACTTCCTCAGAGACGTTTGTGGTATTCTACAGATAGTAGTGCTTATATATCCTTCAGTTGTTAATTGTTTGATTGGTTAAAATCCGTACATAATAAAATATACTGCTTTTTTAAGTTAAATCAGATTGAACATCTAAATAATTACATGTACATCCATACAATATTGAAATTTGTTTAAATAAAATGAAATTAATACAGTACACTTTGAAATTTTCAAATACAATAGAATACATTAAAATACAATAGAGTACATTAAAATAAATTACTTTAAATTACAATACTTTGAAATAAATTACTTAGAAATTAAATGTCCTTTGCCTGTCTTTATTTTGTGATTCTCTTATGTATCTAAGAACACTTAAACTACAAATTGTTTCTTTGTAACAACCATCATATTTAATCTCAGAATTGATTTTTGTAATATTGTTGCATTTTATCTTTGCATGACTGATTGTTAAATCAGGATTTACCAAAAGGCAAGCTACTGAGTTCCTCTAAGCTTTTGTCCATTCTCAGACTCCTCATATTCTTTGATTTTGTTGCGACTGTGGCAATATACTTACCTACATGGTCTGCTGGGGGAATACCTATTTTTGATCCAATATTTACACCCATGCTGAAATAGTACAATGTATAAAAAAAATAATTGGTTGAAGAATCAGACACATTACATGTTTATTTGTGTAATTGTATGTTTTAATATTTCCTATTTATATGCTTTAACATGTAAGATTTTTATCGGCTCATAATTACCCGGATATATGTATATCTAACAGACATATTTCCATAATTTACTGTATAAAAAAAGTCATTGAAGTAGTGGATATTAATTTTTCATGTAGTCTCCTCTAAAATAATTAATGTATATAAGAGATGGATAATACACAATGATACAAAAATATATTTTAAATTAGAGGTTGTGAATAAACACAGGCAAGCAGATTATCAGAACTGTGATGTCCAGTTTATTATAACCTTTTGCAATGGGTGTTTTGTGACTGTCCGCTTCCTGCAATTGGCTACACAATCTATTCAATAGATGCACATTCTACAACGGTCTAGTGAATTAAGTTGTTTTTAAATAAGATTAGACATGCAGTCTGAGTGCGGGGAGAAACATTGGAACATTAAATCCATGACATTATTTACGGTGTCATGCAGATCCAAAGTCTTGCTGAGAGTGATAGAATTCTTTCTTTGGTTGTTTGTTAGTTTATTTTTTGTATTTTTTTTTTTTCAAATTTGTATTTTATTCAGTTTCAAATACAATAAGGGGTACAGAAAGAAAAAGGGGGACGACAACATTTAAGTTATCAATATTAACAAACAGAAAAAAAAAAGGGGGGGTAAGGTCACGAGATTATACAGCATTGACAAGTTAGTATGATAGTAGACAATTTTCACATCTTACTATGTATATGTCCCAATTACAAAAACAAAAAATAGCAGTATTTTGCAACAAAACCCACAATTACATACATTGCTTCATTCGTCTTACAAGAGATATACTACTAAAGAGGAGCGAAATTGTGATATTTACAGTAATATTGTGCAGATTGTGCATTAGTGCACCATGTTAAACTATTGTAGTGTGGGAGGCTGTGCGTTGAAGTTCTAAATCACCTCTTCACCCTGTGCTCTCCATATTTAAGGAAGACCATTGTCTCCAACTACATTGTGAGGTTGTTAGTTGTTTGGGAGTAATGGCTGAGAGCATTTCATATTTTAGATATGCTCGAATTATTTGGTGAAGCAGTGGTAAAGGTGGGCATATTGTCTGCTTCCAGTGTGTGGCAATTAGATTGCGAACCGCCAGTATCATTACCGTGAGTATTTGTCTGTCTGGGACAGCTAAATCGTCAGGTAGCCTGAGAAAGATGCCTACGGACATTGTTAGTTTAAGTGTTTGTGAATAAATCTTGGCCCATAAATTCTTAATTTCGTCCCATAGGGGAGCAATGATGTTACATTCCCACCAAATGTGGGACATGGTTCCCTTTTCTCGACTACATCTCCAGCATCTATCTGGAGAACTCGGATAAATTTCATGAAGTCTGTCGGGTGTTAGGTACCATCGGAAAATTAGTCTCTTATGGGCCTCTAAATGGGAATAGCAAGATGTTATCCCTTTTAATGCTAGGGTCGATTTGATCCATTGCTCATTAGTAAAGTTCAATTGGACTTCCCTTTCCCATTGTGTTTTAAACTTAAATTCTGTGGTAGGGATCAGGTTCTGCAGTACTGAATAGCTTAGAGATAAAGTTTTGTTTTTAATTGGGTTTTTATGACATCTGTCATACAGTGCGATTCTGTCACCCACCTTGTCCTGTTTCTCTCCCAAAGATGTCATTACTTTGTTCCCTATTATGCTTTTTAATTGCAAGTAGGGGAAGATATATGAGTGAGGTAGGTTATATGTGGCTTGCAATTCTGGGAATGGTTTGATTTCGCCTTGTCTACAAAGATCAATAATGCGGGAGATTCCCAGATCTTTCCATTTATTTAGAGACAACCAAGGCGATATTGTGTTTAGAGTACTCAGTGGGGCCCACGGCAAGAATTTATTTTCAGTAGTGAGATTACGATGTATGCCATCCCACGCTTTTATTGAGAACCTCGACAGTGGTAGCAAGGCACATGTAGGATCCCTAAGGCTTTTGGGGGTCCACATATATTCCGGAATTGAGCTTTTCGGATTGTACTCGTTTTCAAGGTCCACCCACTGTATGGTGTTTTTAGGAGCGTGGAGTTTAACCGCTGTTTCCAATACAGCCGCTCTTTGATAGTTTAAGATATTGGGGACACCCAGTCCGCCCCTATTAGTTGGGGTCTGGAGTAAGGACAATGGTAATCTCGGTTTTTTCCTTTCCCATATATACATAGTAATTATGCGTTGAATGTGTTTGCTCAGCGTGGGTGATATTGGTATTGTAATCATTCGGAAGATATATAATAGTTTTGGGAGTATCACCATTTTAATGGCATTGATCCTTCCCATCCAGGACAGCTTAACATCTTTCCATTTATGGAGTAATCGTGTGCACATTAGTGGTAAAGGAGACAAATTATGAGTGGTGATGCCTCTAAGAGTAGGTGTTATTTTAATCCCCAAGTAGGTAATATGTGTGTGTCTCCAATCAAAGGAGAATGTGTTCTTTAGTTTTTGTACTGCGGCTGTTGGAAGTCTGATTGGTAGGGCTTGAGTTTTTGCTTTGTTCAGCTTATAGTATGATATTGCGCTATATTCGTCTAAAATTCGCATAAGGTGGGGTAAGGCTTGCATTGGTGTAGACAGAGATATTAAAATATCATCAGCAAACATGGACAGTTTATACTCCTTAGCAGATACATGAACCCCTGTAATTTCTTTACATTCTCGTATTTTATAAGCTAAAGGCTCCAAGGACAGCACAAACAATAGGGGTGATAAAGGGCAACCTTGGCGGGTGCCATTGGTAATTGGGAAGGGCTGCGACAGAAAACCAGCATTAGAAACGTTAGCCGTAGGGTTAGAATATAGGGTGAAGATGCCAGTGATAAATGTTGTAGGAAACCCAAATTTTAGGAGGACTTGCTCCATATAGCACCAATTTAGCCTATCAAAGGCCTTCTCCGCGTCCAGCGCTAAGAGAAGACCTTCCATATTCCGTGATTCCATATGGGATAATATATTCAAATTTTTTCTCGTATTGTCTGAACCTTGCCTATATTTAACAAAGCCAGATTGGTCGTTATGAATTATCCTTGTCATTATGTGTTTCATTCTCTCAGCTAAGACTTTAGCATACAATTTTGCGTCACAATTCAGCAATGAAATAGGCCGAAAGTTTTGACATAGAGTGGCTGATTTGCCAGGTTTCGGCAGAGTGGAGACGTGGGCTCGTAACATCTCCGTTGGCATATTGCCGTTTAGGAAACAGTGGTTTAGGAGCATTGTAAGAGGGGAAATGAGAGTCCCAGAAAACGTCTGGTAGTAACTGTTAGGGAGGCCATCCGGTCCTGGTGATTTTTGTGCGGGTAAGGTCTTAATCACCTGTAACAATTCAGTTTCGGTAATCGGGCATGTGAGGAGATCTATGTCTGATTTGTGTAGCTTAGGAATGTTAACTGATTCTAAGAATTCCTGAATTTGGGCTATCGATGGCGTGTGCGTGTCCGTGTCTTCCCGGAGGTTGTACAGTTTCTTATAGTATTGTGCAAATTCGTCCTCAATTTTCGGGGGGTTCGTGATTTTGCTATTGTCAGAGGATTGGAGCCAAGCCACCCGTGAATTGGCCATTCGTGCTTTCAGTTTGGACGCTAACACTGCACCAGATTTGTTCCCATGTGCAAAGAATTTCAATTTACATCTTTGTAACATATAGTTTGTTTTTTCTAGTTCAAATTCCTGTAGTTTAGTTTGGAGTTTCCTCAGTTCACTAGATTGCGCTGGGGTTGGACTATTTTTATTGGTGTGCGTAAGAGCCGTTATGTCTGCTAGAAGTTTGTGATACTTTTCTTCTCTTATGCGTTTGGCTCGGCTAGCATGTTTAATGAACAGACCTCTTACCACTGCCTTATGGGCCAGCCATATTGTGTCTATGGAGGAGTCTTGGGTGGTATTAAGTTCAAAATAAGAGGCCAAATCTTCTTTAATTTGGGCAACGATAAGAGGGTCTTTTAATAAAGTGTCATTGAGACGCCAAGTTCCCCTTCCTATAGTGGAAAATTTTTCTTTTATCGATATGGTAATAGGGGCATGGTCAGACCATGTAATAACCCCAATATGTGCTGCCGTTACTGTCGGTGTAATGGATGCATGAGTCAAGAATCTATCAATTCGTGAATACGAATTATGTGCCTGAGAGTGTAACGTGTAATCCTTTTCTGAGGGATGCAATACCCTCCATATGTCTAATAGTCCCGCATCATGTATTGCTGTTCTAATGTGTGTCGCCACCTGAGATCTTTTTTGAGCGGTTGCATGTGTTACTGATGTGTCTGATGAGGTATCTAGACCACTGTCCAGGATAAAATTCGTGTCCCCTCCTATAATTAGCGTCCCAACAGAGTGCATGTGAGCTAAAGAAATCATTTTATTCGCAAAATCTATTTGATTCTCATGTGGACCGTACACGTTCAGTAATGTGTATGGTTCATTATTTATGCAGCATTGAATGAGGATGAATCTACCCTCCTTATCTTTCACAACTTTTTGGAGTGCAAAAACTACATCTTTGTGCACCAATATCGACACCCCTCTTTTCTTTTTGGTATAACCAGTGTGAAAATTAATTGGGAAGGATTTGGAATAAAATTTAGGCATATGGCCCTTCAAAAAATGGGTTTCTTGATAGAATGCTATATTTGCACCTAGCTTTTTTGCTTCAGCCAAGGCCAGTCTCCTCTTGTGAGGGGAGTTCAGGCCTTTGGCGTTAAGGGACATTATAGTTAAAGCCATAGATAGTGTAAGTATGTGCGTACAGCGATACCATTGCAAATGCCTTTTGATAGGTGCCCGTATTGATACCTATAATATCACTTAAAAATTTTATGTCAATTGCCCATTTGGCCCTTATGCCGTGCTTATTATTTGCACCTACGTGGTGCATGTCCACAAACGATTTTGAGCGGTACCGGTATGTCTGAACATGAAAAGTTTTGAAATCCAGGGCATCACAGCGCTTCCTATCCTTATAGCCTGAATTAACCTGTCCGCCAAGCCTATTTGGCGCCCTATTGCTTATGCATATACAATTAAACACAACACAGCACATTGTGAATCTGAACCTGCTGATATATGATGCTATATCTCGTGACACAGGGGTAAGGGATATAAGGTGTACATAACAAACATAATGCCCTAGGGCAACTATATACATAAGGACAAACCAGGACATAGAGTCCACTGTCCAAGTAAAAGTAAAAAGTTTCGGCCCTACGGAGCCATAATGGGGGAGGGTAAATGTAAATTATTTGTACCTGACCCCGCAACTCTTAGTGCCTATTCTGATGTGGTGACATCCGGCCGCCAACGACCGGTAAGACCTGCACTTTCAGGGGAGATAGTTTCAAGGCCACGTCAATGGCCAGTAATGCCCAAAATTCAAGAGTATTTGAAAGATGGTAGAGCTAATAGCCTGTTGAGTATCTTAACTTTCAGATACCGCCTGGCACAGAAATATACAAACTTAGCAATAAAAACGATAATAGTAATAACAGAAATAATAATAATATTAACGATATGGTCTTCTCACGTGTCATCACGGATCACCGTCGTAAAAGATCAAGGCTGTACTTGTCAGCTATTAAGGGGTAAAGTCTCATTTGTTTCTTGCCACATGAGTCCAGTCCTTAGTGATCTTCGTAGGTGATTTGTGCGTGATTTTAGTAGAATTGCCATCTTCTGGGTATTCAATAGCGATTTCCCACTCCTTCAATAGCTTTACTCCTTCAGTCAGGGATCTGATCTGGTGTTCCAAACCATTTTTCTTTACTATAATACGTGTGGGGTAACCCCATTTGTAAGATATCTCAGAGTCTCGTAATGCTTTGGTGACAGGCATAAATTCCTTACGTTTCATTAAGGTGGCTGCAGATAAATCCACGAATAATTTAGTCCCGTCATATTGTGCCGGCATGTTGCTGGTAATTCGCGCAGCGCGCATTATGGCTTCTTTGGAGACAAAGTAATGCACCCGGGTAATAACATCTCTGGGCACAGAGGGTGCTAGAAATTTGGGCTTTGGCAGCCTGTGCACTCGGTCCAAACAAAGGTCCCGGTCCGAGAGTTCTGGACAGAGTGTTTTGAAGAAGTTGAAAGTATATTCTCTCAGCTCTGCGGGGCCTATTTCCTCAGAAATCCCCCTAATACGTATATTATTACGTCGGTCTCGATCTTCTTGATCGGCTACCTTTGCTGTGAGATAGGTGAGTTTTTCTTCCATGGCATCATATGCACCTGCCAGGGAGTTGTGAGCAGCAATAATTTCTTCCGATTTATCCTCTAGTAGAGATGTGCGTTCCCCAATAGCCTGTATATCTGCCCTCACATCGCGGGCAAGTTTGGAGAAGTCTGCCTGGAGTGATTGTTGTAAATCTTGTAGCAGTCTTTGAAGGGTCGATTCCGATGTTGGTATAGCAGTCCCTATTGAAATTGAGGTGCTGTCACTCCTATCTGAGCGTGCCGCGGGAGATGTTGGGCCGCCGGAGCCATTTTGAGAGGTCCGTCGCGGAGGTGTTAGTGCCGCGATTTTCATTGTTGCAGGGCGAATTTTGTTTTTTTTTAGTTGCCCTTTGTGCCATGGCTATCTCGGGCGTTGTGTGGTGGTGTATAAGTGCTGGGTCAGGTCAGGAATTCTCTTCTAATCGCTGTTTATTACGTACCCTCGCTGGAGCTAACAGCTCACACAACCATCTCCTCGAGCTGCCAGGCCACGCCCCCTTTTTGTATTTATTTTAATGCCATTATGTTTAATATTTAGTGGCAATGAAAACATAAATTCAAATGATTTAACAAGCCAAACCTATTTTGAGCTGTATGTATAAAATAAAAAGGATAAAATAATTTTTTTAAAGTGACATCAGAGACAGTTTTCAAGGTAGATTGTGTCCTCGTTTTTATTTTACATAAAATGCAAAGTTCAATAGAAATTTACACTTTTATAAATTAACCTGGTTACACCCCCTGGCTGTCAATCAGACAACAAGTCCTGACACTTCCTGGTTTAATTAGCTTAGTGTAGAGAAACTCAAGAGGCAGCAATTGCCCAGAACACCTGCCTTGCAAAGACTTCTCATTGAGTTGCATTGGGAAGTTTTTGATTGGACAGCCACAGAAAGTCTGGGTGGAGTTAGAAGAGGCAGACTAGCTGTGGAAAAGAAAAACAACTAATTGCCACAATTTGTTTTCTTTACGGCTGTGTGCTAAGCTAGTACGTTTAATGATGTGGTATTTTATGCTTAATGTGGATGGCAGATCTAAAAAATTATGATGGTGGCATAAGTGTCTTATGTTACAACTCTACCCCTGGATGAGTACTGTTGGGAGAATAGGGACAATTAAAGAAACCATGTAATACTGTTCAGACTATGACTCAAAATTTGCCTTCCTTGCAGCTTTATAGAATAACATACTGCTACCAACGTTTATTCTAGGGCACTGTAGTGGTTATGGTGCTTGAGCAGGGCCGGCCTTAGGCATTTAGACGCCCTGTGCGAAAAATCTTCACAGCGCCCCCCCCCCGTCATCCATGTATGCTGTAATGTTTGTGTTGTCTGTGTATGTGATAGTAGGCGTGATGACTGTGTGTGATATTTGTAATGGGTGTATTAACAGTGTGTGATATGCGTGTATTGGTTGTATGTGGCACACACACAGAGTCAGACGGCCATACACACACACAGGAAGACATCCACACACACACACAGGCAGACAGTCATACACACAGACACACAAAGGCAGACAGTCTCACACACACACACACACACACACACACACAGAGGCAGACAGTCAGTCATACACACACACAGAGGCAGACAGTCATACACACAGACAAACACGCAGACAGTCATACACACAGACACACAGAGGCAGACAGCCATACACACAGAGGCAGACAGCCACACACACAGAGGCAGTCATACACACAGAAGCAGTCATACACACAGAAGCAGTCATACACACAATCACACACACAGAGGCAGACAGTAATACACACAGAGGCAGACAGTAATACACACAGACACACAGTGGCAGACAGTCATACACACACACACAGACACACACATGCAGATAGTCATACACACAGACACACAGAGGCAGACAGTCATACACACAGAGGCAGACAGTCATACACACAGAGGCAGACAGTCATACACACAGACACACACACAGAGGCCGACAGTAATTCACACAGACACACACACAGAGGCAGACAGTAATACACACAGACACACAGTGGCAGACAGTCATACACACACACAGACACACACAGGCAGACAGTCATACACACACACAGAGGCCGACAGTAATTCACACAGACACACACACAGAGGCAGACAGTAATACACACAGACACACAGTGGCAGACAGTCATACACACACACAGACACACACAGGCAGACAGTCAGTCATACACACAGACAGTAATACACACAGACACACACAGAGGCAGACAGTCATATACACACAGTCATACACACAGACACACACAGGCAGACAGTCATATACACACAGACACACAGGCAGACAGTCATACACACAGACACACAGAGGCAGACAGTCATACACACACAGACAGTAATACACACAGGCAGAGAGTCACACTCACCTGACAATCCCACAGTTACCTGTGGAGTTCATTGTGGAGGCAGTGCAGCTCCTGGTAACTGTTTGGTGGGGAAGCAGGGACTACTTCCTGCTTCCCCTGCAGCAGTTTTCCGGCGCTTTTAGCTCCGCCCCCGCCGCACGGTAAGCTCTGCCCCCGCTGCAAATTTGAAAAAAAAAATTTTTTTTTTTTTTTTTTTTTAAAATCCCGGCCGGCTGTGTGGCCGCACGGCGCCCCCTGCTCCATGGCGCCCTGTGCGGCCGCACACCTCGCACACCCCTAAGGCCGGCCCTGTGCTTGAGTATTCCTTTAATGAGGAAAAGGGTATTTACACTTGAACGAACTCATAGTGAAAACACCAAGAATGCTTTCTTCTTTAACACTCAGCGCATGTGGAAAAACCCTGGTCTATAAATGTTAATTGACTCTATATCTGGTAACACTTGTGTCCAAACCTTTCTTTATAAAGGTGAATTACCTGTTCTCCTTTCCCTCTTATAAGAACCTGTTACTGAAAAGGATACTTCGACTGAGGGATCACAGAGGGGACACGAGAGAAAGCAAAGAAGAAATAGCAACTGCACAAGGTTCCGTTGTCATGTTTGTTGCAAGTTGAGCCGAAAATGGTTCATTTAAAGGTCAAGTGGATGATGTGAAGTGCTACTTTTTACTTTGGAGCCAGTTGCTGTGTGTAACGCTAGAATTTGCTGTTAATGAAGGATAAAGTTTAACCTATTGGGCCTTTTTATGTAGTACTGCAGATCCCTATAGAAACTTTTATCACATTTTTGTTTTTACGTTAGGAGAGGCAATGTATTTATGGCTTCTCAGGGACTCATACAACGGACATGTTGGCAAGCGAGGTCAGATTCCATACTGTGTGAAATTGGAAATTCCATTTATTTTCTATTTTTTATCGGTTTTGTTCTGATTATGGAATAATTGTTAGCATATTTCTTGCAGGAAAGGCAACGTGTTGAATTTGAGCATGTTTTGCAGCTGTTAGATGTGTTAACATATTGAACTGGACGTTATAATTTATTTTATATCCGGTCACACCTGCAGATGACAAAAACATGGCTTTAAAAAACATTTTTTCATTGCCTCTGGTGTGTAAGTGAATTCCTGTGTTTTCATGAAATAAACTTTCCTAAATTCAAGTCTAATCACAATTCTCTTCTCTCAATATCTATGTCCAATTTACAGGTCTTGAAGAATTCTCAAGACAGGCAGAGTCCAAGACATTATCAAACGGTTACTCCAAACACCATGACGCTTCAGTGATCTGTATTTATGTACAAGCTATGTTCGCCGGCAAACAGTTCCCGGCGAACTGTTTGGAACATCTCTAACTATGACCATTTCATCTCATTAAATTGGTTTAAGCGCCTGGAATCCCTCCATTCAGTGTTAAACCATTTTCGAGTTGTCCAACACTAATTAAGAGTCCCTTGCCGCTCAGAGTCTTGCAACCCTTTTGATGTACGGCTAAGGAAGAGATTGCACACTTCCTTCTACGAATTCATACCATCAATGGCACTCTCAGCCATTCACAGCCGCCTATTGCTACTCAGGCTAATGTTTCCTTATTAGTCTAAGCAGCAAAGAGTGCGGATTCACTTTTAGCATTAAAACATTAAACATTTTTTTTTCTGCATGGAAGGATGGCGCCAATCACTATAATCAATTCAATTAGACAAAGCCATTATGGTTCTACAGTGTCCCTTTATGTGTCTTGATCAAAGGAATTAGTTTAATTATTATTGCTGTTTTATGTTTTCTGATTTTTATCTTTTATCATTTTTTTAATTATATACATTTTTGCTATAGTGGCAGATTTAAAAAAAATTATTTTTAGATTTTTGTTAGTGTTTAGCAATGAAGATATATCATCTTGAGTTGTCTGCCCATAAAATATTGTTAGATGTCCACGGTGGTTTGTCTATTTATATTTTTTATTTTAATGAAATGGAGATAAGTCACCAGGGATGAAACATCTTGAAAGATTAATTGTGTCTTATGAGCAATGTGCCACAATATGTGTTAATTCTGAATGTCTTAAATTAGCAGTGGATAAGAAGATTCTGTACTTAAATGTTTCAGCTTGTTATTTAAGTTCACAAAACCAGATCTGACTTAGAACAGGCAAACATTTCCATTCTCAGGTGTCAAAAGAGACTTGAGTATACTTCTCCAATCATATAGACTTACAGCTTCCCACGCCTGTTCTGCAAAATGTATCCACAGACCTAAAACAATTCTATGAATCCATTTAAAAATCCATACTTTGCAAAAAGAAACAAAATGTCCATTTCATGCAGAAAATACATTCAGGGTTATTCATTAAACACCAGATTATAGTGAATTGAAATCCGTATGGCATAATTTAAACGAAAATATCTAATCTCGAAAATATTATCCAATTTACCAACAGCTTGGCTATTTTGTTTAACTAAATTTGCCATTTGGATTATAGGTCATTTCAATTTATAGTTTAGTGAATAAATCTTTTTCAGTTTAAGTGCCAAGAGAACCCCGTGTTCGTGAAAACGGTTCAACTATCCCTAATAAAACCCGAGGAGCTACATCCTTAGGCTCTTTGCCTCAATGTTTGGGGTGTAATGTTTGGGGTGCTTAATGTGTCGCTTTAAGTTCTTCATTTTTTGGACTGTTACCTAATGTTGTTTTGGGTATCTCATGCTCCTGTATTGGGTTAGTGTAAACTTTTTAAATATGGCCAAAAGAGGTGTCAACCCTTGGCAACCCCAGCCCTCTTACCATTCAGTTAAATTGCTAATGGACCTTGTAGCTTAGCATTATTATTATTATTGCCCTAAACTCTAAAGGTCATGGGATGGAGGAAGGGGTTAGAGACATTCATCAAGCCCCTTCTACCTTTCAGAGAGTCCCTACTGATTTATTTTAATTTGAGGGGACCCCAAATTGGTCTAGTCGGCTGAAATGCTTAATTCTATCTGAACCACCAGTGGCATTCATTGCATCACTGTCATATAGCGAAATGTAACCAGAATATTCTTGTATTCAATAGCAAAACTGTTGCTCACCAGTTGATAAAAAGATAGCAGCAGTATTTAAAAAAACACCACCAGTACTCAACCTGATGTATTTCTCCTACTAAAGATATGTTTGCAAGCCAAGTTAAAGTGGAACTGTCATATTTGGGGTGCATTGGTATAAAACTTATCTATGTGGAGATGCTGATTAGTTCATTATTGTGCAGTAGACCCCAATGTTACTGTGGAGAAGCATTGGATTAGCTGAGATCATCAACAATAATGGAATCAGGAAGTGGTGGAGAGGCGGCCATGGCAAGACCAGAGTGTCAATAGATGAAAGTTGAGTAAATCCCTTTAGATGAGAGGGAGGGTGATTTAAAACACAAAAAAGAAACACAAACATATTTCTATTGTTAGAATTTCCCTTAAACGTGTATGGACTACATGTCCTGTGATACTCATCCAGCAGTAGATTGGGACAGAGAATATAAGAGGAGCATTTAAAAAAAATCTTATGAGTCACAAACCCTTGGCTCATCCCTGGTTCTTTACATTTATTTAAAAGATCCCTCAAGATCACGTGTCCACTTACAAGGAGGTGTCTAGTGGTGGAAGGAAACGTTAGGTATACTTACCTTCAGGGGTCAAGTCCTGGGTAAAAAAGTGCAGGAACTCACCCCAGATCCAGATCCAGATCCACACCCCGCCCCCCCCCCTCCCCCCCCCCAAAAAAATTATACACATGTATGCAGGGGCTGAGTAAGGGCACGGGGCTGAGGAGGGGGACAGGAGCTGAGGAAGAGGGACAGGAGCTTAGGAGGGTGGGGGGGGGGGGCATGGGCTGAGGAAGGGGACATGAGCTGAGGTAAGGGATAGGGGCTGAGGAAAGGGACAGGAACTGAGGGGCTGAGGAGGGGGACAGGGGCTGAGGAAAGGGACAGGGGCTGAGGAAGAGGGACAGAGGCTGAGGAAGAGGGACAGGGGCTGAGGAAGAGGGACAGGGGCTGAGGAAGAGGGACAGGGGCTGAGGAAGAGGGACAGGGGCTGAGGAAGAGGGGCAGGGGCTGAGGAAGAGGGGCAGGGGCTGAGGAAGAGGGGCAGGGGCTGAGGAAGAGGGACATGGGCTGAGGAAGAGGGACAGGGGCTGAGGAAGAGGGGCAGGGTTGAAGAAGAGGGGCAGGGACTGAGGAGGGGGACAGGGGCTGATGCTCGTATGCAGGGGCTGAGTAAGAGCACTGGGCTGAGTAAGGTGGAAAGGGGCTGAGTAAGGTGGACAGGGGCTGAGTAAGGTGGACAGGGGCTGAGTAAGGTGGACAGGGGCTAAGTAAGGTGACAGTGCTGTGGAAAAGGGACAAGAGCTTAGGAGGAGGAGGGGGGGGGGGACATGGGTTGAGGAAGGGGCCATGGGCTGAGTAAGGTGGCAGGGCTGAGGAAGAGGGACAGGAGCTTAGGAGGAGGGGGGCATGGGCTGAGGAAGGGGCCATGGGCTGAGGAGGGGGACAGAGGCTGAGGAGGGGGACAGGAGCTGATGAAGGGAGCAGGGGCTGAGGAGGGGGACAGGGCCTGAGTAAGAAGACAGGGACTGAGGAGGGGGACAGGGCTTGAGGAGGGGGACAGGGCTTGAGGAGGGGGACAGGGCTTGAGGAGGGGGACAGGGCTTGAGGAGGGGGGCAAGGACTGAGGAGGGAGACAGGGCTTGAGGAGGGGGGCAGGGACTGAGGAGGGAGACAGGGACTGAGTAAGGGGACAGGGCCTTAACTAGGGGGACAGGGACAGGGACTGAGGAATGGGATAAAAAAAACACACAAAAAAAAACTAAAGTGCCTTCCCCCCTCCCTGAGGCTTACCTTGGGCCAGGAGGGGTGGGACTGGATCTGGAACCTGCAGCCTGCAGTCAGTGGAGTAAGCCGGCCTCTCCTGATGATGTCAGGAGGAGGGGGCGTGGCTTCCTCTGCTCCCCAGCGGTCCTGTGAGAAGAGCAGAGAAAGCCACGCCCCCTCCTACTGACATCATCAGGAGAGGCCGGACGACTCCACTGACTGCAGGGGGAGAGGTGAGTTTAAAAATCCGAGTCCCCAGTCAGAGGCAGGGGATTCGGATTTGTGCTCCCCCTGCTCTGGCAGCCGCTTGTGCCAGCCCTGGGTCCTGCAGGACTAGTAATGGGAACGGCGTTCCTGCTGTGGAAAAAGTGCAGGAACGCCGTTCCCACGCGTTCCTGCAGGACTCGAGCCCTGCTTACCTTAAAGGGAAACTCCAGTGCCAGAAAAACGATCCGTTTTTCTGGCACTGGAGGGTCCCTCTCCCTCCCACCCACCAATCCCCGGTTACTGAAGGGGTGAAAACCCCTTCAGTCACTTACCTGGGACAGCGGCGATGTCCCTCGCCGCTGTCTCCGCCTCCGCGACGCTCCTCCTAATGATTACGTCGGCCGGTGGGCGAGACTAATCTCGCTCACCGGCCGAGGAGACCTAACGCGCATGCGTGGAAATGCCGCGCATGCGCATTACGTCTCCCCATAGGAAAGCATTGAAAAATCATTTCAATGCTTTCCTATGGGGTTTTGAGCGACGCTGGAGGTCCTCACACAGCGTGAGGACGTCCAGCGACGCTCTAGCACAGGAAACCTGTGCTAGAACCCAGGAAGTGACCTCTAGTGGCTGTCTAATAGACAGCCACTAGAGGTGGAGTTAACCCTGCAATGTAAATATTGCAGTTTATGAAAAACTGCAATAATTACACTTGCAGGGTTAAGGGTAGTGGGAGTTGGCACCCAGACCACTCCAATGAGCAGAAGTGGTCTGGGTGCCTGGAGTGTCCCTTTAACCTCTTGTTATTTGCCACCACCATCTTCTTCTTCGTTCAGATCCTGGTGGCTTCATCTGTCAAAAACTGCCATCTGCCAGAAGTTACCATCATTTTTGTAATCTCATGCAAGTCAGTGATAGAGCAATACGGAATCTCTATAGATGATGCTCCTGTGTAAAGAGATTCCATATCCATTTATTGCAATTTATCTAAGAAGATGCCGGTTCCCTTCAACCACTGCTTGTGATGAAAATTCCCCCCATTGCACCATTTTGCGAAAAATTGTGTTCTACATGAGACTTAATACATTTAATATTTGATATTCTAAACATGATTTAAGGCTTTTTTTAATGCACTTGCATTCAGAAAAAAAACTTTAATTTGCTTTAAGGTGATTTTTGCTTCAACTTTCTAAGTTCAACTTATACAAGAATTGTCTGGAGTGTTTGTGGATTCTGTTCTGGTGCTGACATTAACCAAGTATATTATAATGAGGTTGGAAGCAATATGATTAACCTTGTCATGTAAAACCAATTAGCGTAACTATTTTAAGGTGTTTAATATATATCACCCACCATGAAGAAGTATGTTTTAAGTTGAGGGGCTCTAAATATGTCAACCAAATATATATCCAGATTACACGTCTCTGAAACATGATATGCAGTTGGCATTTATATAGCTTTCTAATTATAATCTGCTCAAATTGAAAGGAAAGCCTAGATCATAATCTGGAACAGATTAGAAATTATATTATTACATTATCGGTTGCAGTTGTAACACCATTCAGTACTGTATGCACTCAACCAAATATTAAAAAAAATAATTTTTATTTCAAAAAAATTTCACCCCCCCCCAATTTAATTTTCAATTCATTTTTTTTTTTTTGCAGCTGCAAAATAAAATTATTCAATTAATTCTTAATATTGGCTCTATTAGGCCAATATTAAATAAGTTGCCAAGGGCACTGCTGAGACCCCACTGACAATGGAGTGAAGGATTGTGTAGGGCCCACTCATCGGGCCCCTATTTGCTGTTATGTGGGTCCAGGGGACTCCATGCTTTTTTAAATGTAATAACTGTACTAATAGAGAGTCAGATGGATCTGTGTGTGAGCGATTTTTCTCTCTCTATAGGATGTATTGGGGGTTTAGCCGTTGTTAACTTTGCTTTTACTGCTTCCACTAGGCAAAAGCAGGTTTTATATTTTGAGGTTTAGCAGCTGCTGGTAACACTTGGCTGGAAACCAGTCAGTAAGTAGTTATTACCGGCTTTGATTATAATCTGTGACTGACAACACAGTAAGTAAGCCCTTAGTTGGATAAATGTGTTGTATCTCGGTAAGGTGGAGATACCAATGTGAGACGGCCTAATAGCTACCGTTACTGAATAGGGTACACGCTATAACTTTTAATGAACCTCTTTCTCTTTGTAAATGTTTTTACAAGCCTAGTAAATGTTACTCAACATTGCCTCAACCAGTGATTGGTTTTAGACCTTTTAACTTATCCCACAAAAGGACCAACAAAGTTGTGTTCACCAATATACTACTATCACAATTGGAAAATTGGAAAAATAGCCTCCCTTTACAAAATACTCAAATAGAAACATTGCCTGACAGTTGCACAGTGTACATGTTCCCATATGTCTGTATGTCTATTTTTAGTTCTTGTAGAAATGAATCTCCATTGAATGCAGATGAGGGGAAAAAACATGAAAAAAACAACTGAGCAATATGAAAATATGTATTTAGACTTCATAGAGTAAAAACATATTTTTTGTATTAAATGTAAAGGATAGTGAAAAGACACCATCATATAAAGTGTGTGGAAAATGTAAATTTTCACCTATATTACACACCAGCATGATAAAAAATATTAAATGTTATTCTTTAACATGGATTTATACAAACTACTGTCCCTCCGTCATGCATAGTTTTTTTTTTTTTTTTTACACAGAAGTAGGTAGATGCTCATAAAAAACACAACAACTTTGATCAAGTATAAAACAAAATAAATGTTTCTTGGATCCAAAGCTGACTGTCACTGGCAACAAAATATGTGATTCTTTACATTTATTTTAATAGATTTCAAAGAAACAAAAAAGGGTCTTAGTTTATTTTACAGACATACAACACCAGTGCAGTATTAACGAACTCCCTATTTTTTAATGCATTATTTGAATGACACATTAAAACGAATGACGCAAGCCCCAATAGCAGGCTGATGCCTTTCTCACCGGCAAGAGGCTCACCAAACATCCTGGTCTCAGTGGTTTACGGGACATGTAGTTTATGCCCCCTGATCACTTAGGATGAATGGATCATATCTTTATACTGATGGCGGTCTGCAGCGCATAATTGCAATTTGAACAGATTTTATATCTGGAACCCAGAAGGGAGAGTACTGGCAGTTAAAATCAGGTCTCATGTCAAAATGTATCAGCTGTGTGCTATTGACAAATCCAACAAAAATAATGGAAATAGCTCAACACAATGAATGCTTCAAATGGTTTCCCCAAGTTCAACTGAAAATGCAACCTATAATGACTCCTCCAGTCTCAAAATTATTCAACCCCTTCATAGCAAGCATCTTTAGAGTAGAGCACCCTTCTGCTGTTATGACTTGCTGCAAATGAGATGCATTGCCAGACACCAGCTTCTGGCAGCATTCCTGAGCAATCTTAACCCATTGCTCATGGGCAATGGCCTCCAGTTCAGTAATATTCTTGGGTTTGCGTGCTGCAACCGCCTTCTTCAAATCCCACCAGATATTTTCTTTGGGGTTCAAGTCAGGTGACTTGATGGCCACTGTATAATTTTCAAGGACTTCCTCTACAAACAAGCCTTGGTGGAATTTGAGATATTATTGGGCGTCATTGTCTTGTTGGAAGGTCCAATGACACCCAAGCTTCAGCTTCCTCACAGACGGCCTGGCGTTTTCTCCTAGGATTTCCTGATACTTCAATGAATCCATTTTGCCTTTCATATGCTGCAAGTTTCCAGTGGCAGTGGATGCAAAGCAGCCCCAGAGCATCACCGAGCCACCACGATGCTTAACTGTAGGCAGAGTGTTCTTTTTTTTTAGTATATGCTTTATTTTTCTTTCTCCAGACATACCAGTGATCCATTGGGTCACAAGTTCCAGTTTTGTTTCATTGCTCCACAGAACTCAATCCCAAAACTTCTGTGGCTTATTTATATGATTCTGAGCATTTTTGGGTCAGTAGTGGTGTATGTCTTGGGGTTCTGGCATGGAAACCTTCTGCAATTAGTATGCGCCTTACTGTGCTCATTGAATCCTCAGTGCCTATTGCCACCAAATCCTGCTGCAGGTCTTTTGCAGTCACTCCAGGGTTTTTCACAACCTGCCTTCTCAGAAATCTGGTTGTAGCCATTGATAGCTTTGTTTTTCTGCCCCGTCCAGGTAGTGTAACCACTGTTCCTTCAACTTCGAACTTGCAAACTATGCTTCCAGCGGTGTCACTAGGAATATTCAGTGCCTTCACTATCTTTTTGCATCCTGTTCCTTGTTTGTGAAGGTTGATGATCTCTTCCCTTAACTTTTTGGACCATTCTCTTGACTTTACTATTTCTAACATTCAGTCAAACGTGACACTCAACAAACCCCTAGCCAGTTCAGGTATTTCAAATGTTCCAGTTCAAGCACACCTGGTGCAACTAATGGAGCCCTTGATTAGTTGCACCAGGTGTGCTTGAAACATCACTTGTTTTGCTTATTTGTGCTGTTTGAGGGATTCTATTCAGAAGGTTGAATAATCTTAAGACTGGAGTTATTATAAGTTGCATTTTAAATTGAATTTAGGGAAACCACATGAAGTATTCGTTGTGTTGAGCTATTTCAATTGCTTTTGTTTGATTTGTTCACTGCAAACAGCTGAAAGTCTGTACATTTGGACAAGAAACATGATTTTCAATGGGGGTTGAATAATTTTGATTACAACTGCAAATTGATTATTTTTTTATGAACAGGATACACACATCAAAATAGCCCTGCACTGTGCTTCCTTGAGACAGTTCCCTGTTGTTTCTGGATGCGGGACATCAGGAAAAAAAATTAGGATAGAAGGACAGGACCCTAAAATAGGGGCTGTCCATACCGCCGAAAGTGGGACAGTAACTTACAATTTATAATACAGAGATCATTTCCCATAATGAATGAGTTATAAAACAAAGATCATCTCCATGCAGTTTGGCGCCCAATGTCTGCCCAAGACTTGTTGGAATTACAATCCTGAATGGCATTGTTATGGACTTACCTACACCTGGCACCCGTGCAGCTTCCATACTGGGGCCGCTCCACATGGCTGTGTGGCCTGAATAGGAATAATACTTACCTTCGGTCCTGCAAACGGTTCCCTCTGCTGGTTCGCTGGCCTAACTGCATGCTTCTACAAAGAAGTTAGGTCGATGCCCACTCGAAGGGCGCATCCTTAAATAAATGTAAAAATCATGACATGACACCCTTAAAGAGACCATGTCATCTAGGCATCCCCATAATGTTTGGAGTCGCAGAGATGACGTGGATCAATGAGAACTCATGTGAACCTATTTAAAGCCTGTTTAGGTTCTTACTCATAGCTTTATCATAGCTTTTCCTGACTTTGATTCTTTCTTGTAATACGTTTAATTTGGCCATGCTAATGCCCGGTAATATGGCTTTTGGACCCTTACTTTGTGGGTATCCTTTTTCCTGTGTGTAAAGTTAACGACAACCGTGAGAGGCATTATTTTTATTATTATTATTATTATTAATATTATTATTATTATTGGCATTTATAAAGTGCCAACAGATTCCGTAGCGCATTACAATATTATAAGAGGAGGGGATTTAACTATAATTAGGTCAATTACAAGAAAACTTACAGGAACGATAGGTTGAAGAGGACCCTGCTCAAACAAGCTTACATTCTATAGGAAGTGGGGTATAAAACACATTAGGACAGGAAATCACAATCAAATAAGGTGGGAATGAAGCAGAGCTGGAGAAGAGAGTAGAGAGCTGCCCTTTAGGAGAGAGCAAGAGACAGGTATGTAAGGTAGAGGTTACTCTGGGAGGCCATAAGCTTTCCTAAAGAGATGGGTTTTAAGGCACTTCTTAAACGATTGAAGACTAGGGGAGAGTCTTGCCTCTATTTCAACAGTGTCCAATCCATTGAGTTCCAGACCTCTCTCTTTGCTACTTTCTGGAACTGATGTTAAGCCACCTCGGTCTGTGAGGCACCTTGGTAAGATTCCAGAATAACATGTGTGCAGCCCCTCAGCTCTCTTCTTCTATTTTAACAATGGCAGGTGAAGTATCTGGCACCTGGGACCGTAACTCTCACTAAACTCAGATAACACTGGGACATGTATTAGGACCCCCGAACTGCATGGATGTAATCTATGTATTATTAGTTGTGCATTATGGGAAATGGCACAGATCATATTATGTCCCTATGCCACTCTCTTAGTAAACTGCCCTAAACCCAACCCAAAACTTAACGATTAAAGGGACACTATCGGCACCCAGACCACTTCAGCTCATTGAAGTGTTCTGGGTGCACTGTCCCTATTGCCCTTAGTCCTGCAATATAAAACATTGCAGTTCCAGAGAAACACTAAGTCGGTCTCCAGTGGCTGTCTACCAGACAGCCACTAAAGGCGCTTCCTGCTTTCTAGGCGACTATTGGTCACCTAATTGATGCTGGACGTCCTCATGCTCTGCATGCTGCAATGTTTTCCTTTCGGGAGAGCCTAATGCACCTGCAGAGCTCGTCTCCCGAGGGACAACTGGGCTGGGATTGGGTAAGTACATAAAGAGTTTTTAACCCTTTTAATAATAGGGGTGGGGGGGAGGGGACCTATAGTGCTAGGAATACAGCTTTGTATTTCTAGCACTATAGCATCCCTTTAACCACTATACTATACTTTACTACCGTAACACCAAACATTAGCCTTAAAGAAACATTATAATCACCAAAACACCTTTAGCTTAAAGGGAAACTGTAGTACCAGGAAAACAAACTTGTTTTCCTGACATTGTAGCTTCCCCCTCTGTGAAAAACCCCTTCTGTCACTTACCTGGGTCCAGCACAGAGGGTCCGCCTTCGCTCATTATATAATGCTTTCCTATGGGGATTCTGATGACACTGGAAGTCCTCATGACTCACACATCCTGCATGAAAACAAAATGGTTTAATTTCAATCAGATTTAACTTACTTTAAAAATGTTTATCTCTTTTATCTTGTGCTCTGTAATTTGAACTTTAATTACACACAGGAGGCTCCTGCAAAGTCTAGCAAGCTACTAACAGAGCAGGAGATAATACATTCTAAATTAAACAGTATTTGCAATAAGGGACGTGTACACATTATTAGATGACTCTTTACAGGAAGTGTTCAGGAAGGCTGTGTAAGTGACATGCAGGGAGGTGTGACTAGGACTGCATAAACAAAGTGATTTAACTCCTAAATGGCAGAATTGAGCAGTTAGACTGCAGGGTCATAATCTATACACAAAACTACTTCATCAAGCTAAAGTTGTTTTGGTGACTATAGTGTTTCTTTAACACTAATACTAACTCCATCCTAAAATATTTTGTAATATATAAGATCATAATTTTTTTAATTTTTAATCTATCTATCTATCCATCTATCCGTCCGTCCGTCCGTCCGTCTGTCTGTCTATCTATCTATCTTATAATTAACAACAATCTACATTTACCATCCATAGGCTGATCTGTGAAGAAAACATTTAGAAGCTGTTGAAAAGTATTCAGCCGTTTATTTAACCCTTACTCAGCTAGAGAGTTGAGCAGTGCTAATCCCCCTGTCAGCAAACACTGTGGAGTTTTTGCCTTTTGTTAATGATCACTTTTGGCACTCTCTCTATTTGGCCACATCCAAGGTCAGTGCAGTAACATGTTACAGCCCAGCTGTTTTAGGCCCTTCTATATTGCCAGTTCAATCTGGCTTATTATTGCTGTGGACAAAGCCCTGCGATACGCTATATAATTTCCTTTTGTGGTTTGGATAGGGCAGGTTCACAAGATTGGACTGAGTAGCTACGTCGGGGCCAATAACTCCTATTCAGGTCAGGAGAGCCGCCAAAAATAGATGGATTCTGACAGTCTATTGACCACGAACAAGAGTTGCCAGCTGTTGGCAGTGCTTAAGCTATCCTAGAAATGTGCACAGCCCCATTCAAACTGGCAGCCTTCCACGGCAGAGAATGACAGCTGTAAGACAGATCTGTGAAAATGCTGAGAGCTCCAAAAACAGAACTGGCCTTGGGAAGAACCTTCCAAGATTGCTTTCATTAGACTGCATTCCCCTTCTGAGTACAGACAGCTAAAAAAATAAAAATAAAAAAAAAATAATAAAAAAAAAGGCCAAATTCTGCAAGATATTAAGCCATTAAAGATATTTATTTATTCATGCATTTATTTTTTGTTTCTACTTCGTGTATATTCAGAATTTTTTTGATGAGACGATTTACATGGAGTTGTCTGTAGATATTGACATACAAGCCCTGCAGAATGATTGCAACAAATCAGTATTGTATCAATGGTAACTGCAAATCTTGGACATGCATTCACGGTGGTATTATGAAATGTGTGTGAATTATCCTTGAAATATGCATTTATTATTTTTAAGAAATATTTACTACCCTATCTCCTCCATTAGAGAAGTAAAATATGCCCTTCAGAAAAATATTAAACAACTTGTACTGTTTGCAATGCTCTGTATTCATCTAAGCCTGAACACATGCTATATTTCAATATTGCAGAAGGTCTGGATGGTAAGGTATGTCTTTTTGCTGATGATACTAAGATTTGTAACAGGGTTGATGTTCCAGGAGGGATAAGCCAAATGGCAATTTATTTAGGTAAACTAGAAAAATGGTCAGAGTTGTGGCAACTGACATTTAAAGTGGATAAGTGCAAGATAATGCATCTTGGACGTAAAAAAATTCCCAAGGGCAGAGTACAGAATATTTGAGGAAAGGGATTTAGGGGTAATTATTTCTGACGATTTAAAGGTAGGCAGACAATGTAATAGAGCAGCAGGATATGCTAGCAGAATGCTTGGTTGTATAGGGAGAGGTATTAGCAGTAGAAAGAGGGAAGTGCTCATGCCATTGTACAGAACACTGGTGAGACCTCTCTTGGAGTACTGTACACAGTACTGGAGACCGTATCTCCAGAAGGATATTGATACTTTAGAGAGAGTTCAGCGAAGGGCTACTAAACTGGTTCATGGATTGCAGGATAAAACTTACCAGGAAAGGTTAAAGGAACTTAACATGTATAGCTTCGAGGAAAGACGAGACGGGGGGGATATGATAGAAACATTTAAATACATAAAGGGAATCAACACAGTAAAAGAAGAGACTATATTTAAAAGAAGAAAAACTACCATAACAAGAGGACGTAGTCTTTAATTAGAGGGGCAAAGATTTAAAAATAATAAGTATTACTTTACTGAGAGGGCAGTGGATACATGGAATCGCCTTCCAGCTGAGGTGGTAGTGGTTAACACAGTGAAGGAGTTTAAGCATGGGTGGGATAGGCATAAGGCTATCCTAACTATAAGATAAGACCAGGGACTAATGAAAGTATTTAGAAAATTAGGCAGACTAGATGGGCCAAACGGTTCTTAACTGCCGTCACATTCTATGTTTCTATCTTATAGACAAATGCTAGCCCTCTGATGGGATTATTTATGAAATTTAGAATTGTCAAGAATTCAAAGTGAATTTCACATTGTAGGCCAAAATAGCTCAATTGAAACCGCAGCTGACTTGGAGAATTTTTACAACTTGGCTTTTTTGGCCATAATTTGAAATTAATTTTGAATTAGAAACATAGAAACATAGAAACATAGAATGTGACGGCAGATAAGAACCATTCGGCCCATCTAGTCTGCCCAGTTTTCTAAATACTTTCATTAGTCCCTGGCCTTATCTTATAGTTAGGATAGCCTTATGCCTATCCCACGCATGCTTAAACTCCTTTACTGTGTTAACCTCTACCACTTCAGCTGGAAGGCTATTCCATGCATCCACTACCCTCTCAGTAAAGTAATACTTCCTGATATTATTTTTAAACCTTTGTCCCTCTAATTTAAGACTATGTCCTCTTGTTGTGGTAGTTTTTCTTCTTTTAAATATAGTCTCCTCCTTTACTGTGTTGATTCCCTTTATGTATTTAAATGTTTCTATCATATCCCCCCTGTCTCGTCTTTCCTCCATGCTATACATGTTAAGATCCTTTAACCTTTCCTGGTAAGTTTTATCCTGCAATCCATGAACCAGTTTAGTAGCCCTTCTTTGAACTCTCTCTAAGGTATCAATATCCTTCTGAAGATAGGGTCTCCAGTACTGTGTACAGTACTCCAAGTGAGGTCTCACCAGTGTTCTGTACAATGGCATGAGCACTTCCCTCTTTCTACTGCTAATACCTCTCCCTATACAACCAAGCATTCTGCTAGCATTTCCTGCTGCTCTATTACATTGTCTGCCTACCTTTAAGTCATCAGAAATAATCACCCCTAAATCCCTTTCCTCAGATGTTGAGGTTAGGACTCTATCAAATATTCTGTACTCTGCCCTTGGGTTTTTACGTCCAAGATGCATTATCTTGCACTTATCCACATTAAATGTCAGTTGCCACAACTCTGACCATTTTTCTAGTCTACCTAAATCATTTTCCATTTGGCTTATCCCTCCTGGAACATCAACCCTGTTACATATCTTAGTATCATCCGCAAAAAGACACACCTTACCATCAAGACCTTCTGCAATATCACTAATAAAAATATTAAAGAGAATGGGTCCAAGTACAGATCCCTGAGGTACCCCACTGGTGACAAGCCCAAGCTTCGAATATACTCCATTGACTACAACCCTCTGTTGCCTGTCACTCAGCCACTGCCTTACCCATTCAACAATATTGGAATCCAAACTCAAAGATTGTAGTTTGTTGATAAGCCTTCTATGTGCAACAGTGTCAAAAGCCTTACTGAAATCGAGGTAAGCAATGTCTACTGCACCACCCTGATCTATAATTTTAGTTACCCAATCAAAAAAATCAATAAGATTAGTTTGGCATGATCTCCCTGAAGTAAACCCATGTTGTCTCTGATCTTGAAATCCATGTGTTTTTAGATGTTCAACAATCCTATCCTTTAACATGGTTTCCATCACTTTCCCCACTACTGAAGTTAGGCTTACTGGCCTATAGTTGCCCGACTCCTCCCTATTACCTTTCTTGTGAATGGGCACAACATTCGCTAACTTCCAATCTTCTGGGACTACTCCTGTTATCAATGATTGGTTAAATAAATCTGTTAATGGTTTTGCTAGTACACCACTAAGCTCTTTTAATAGCTTTGGGTGTATTCCATCAGGTCCCATTGACTTATTTGTCTTTACTTTTGACAGTTGCGTTACCAAAACTTTCCCAAAATCTATATAGGAAGGGTGATGAGCTGGCAACAAGGACATTGTCTAAATCTCCTAACTGTAATCTGGGTGTGAGTTGAGAGAGGGCATTTTCGGAATCCTCTGAAGTTTTATTCTGGAGACCTCCAAGGCACAGCAACTACCAATTTACAGTTTAGTGAATATTCTGCCAATATCTCTCTCTATGGTAGTCTACTAGTGTGCCTTGGAGGTCTCCAGAATAAAACTTCAGAGGATTCCGAAAATGCCCTCTCTCAACTCACACCCAGATTACAGTTAGGAGATTTAGACAATGTCCTTGTTGCCAGCTCATCACCCTTCCTATATAGATTTTGGGAAAGTTTTGGTAACGCATACCAGCTCCCAATCACTCATTAAAAAAAGCACTCATTTAATTATAAATATTCAACACATCAGAAATAAAAATGATAGATTGATAAATAGTAATTATTTGTTTTCATTGCAGGACATTCCGCACCCACGTGTGAGTGTGTAGTTATCTCTCTCTCTCTCTCTTAGTCTTCTTTACACTCTGTTGGTTGTTTAAAAGCTTTAACAGTGGATATCGTATTTATAAGAATCTTTATATCTTGTTTTGAAGCTGCGATTGGCTTCACTGAAAATCATGGATAGTTTGTGTAAAAAAAAAATCAAGTTGCTAAGTGTCATCTAAATCTTGAACTCATTCTGTGTGTTCAAACGAAAAGGGTTTTAACTGGGATGTTTTTATTTTATTTAAAACACAAGGGATGGGAACAAGGTGCTTATAAAGTCTCAATAAAATATTGCATGTAACATCATGATGTTTTGTATTTTCAGATGAATTCTGAATGACCAAGGCCTAGGTTCTGTATCGAATTTTGCGTATCTTTCATTTAGAACCAGAGAATAGTCCAACTGTAACAAATGTAACTCAGTAAGCAGTAAGACCTCAATGTTAATTTATTATCTATTATACAAATTTTGAATAAATGTTAAAATTTGGTTCTCAGTTCATCTAGACCAGTGGTAGTCAACCTTTTTCTACCTACCGCCCACTAATGCATCTTTTTGGTTGAAAAAATTTCCTTACCGCCCACCAGTTTTCGCGCAAATGCGGACTATTTTTAAGAAAGGAGGGTGTTTTAAAAAAAAAAAATAAATGTACGTACATTTATCTTTTTATTTCTACTTAATGCAGGTTTATAAGGTTTTTAACTTTATAAAGTTTAATGAGAAAACAATAAAGTAAATTGAAATTACCTTTACTAGTGATTAATGAGATCCTTGAGGTTGATGCTGCGAGACTAAATATTTGATATCTGGCTCGATTTTCGTAAGGAACAAACGAAGGTCTCTTTCAGTGATATTCAGACGACTTCTCTGTTTGCGCATAATATGATTTCTCATTTGTGCGTCAGCTCCCTCCTCAATTCCCCTCCCCACCTTTTTTCCCCTTTTTTCTATTTTTTAACCTTCCTTATAGCAATGCCCAGTAGGAAGGCTGAGCTAGGTAGCCCACTTACTATAGTCCACTATAACAGACAGGCACACATACAGACACACATACAAGACACACACACACACACGACACACACACACACACACACATACAAGACACACACACACACAAGACACACACACACACATACAAGACACACGTACAGACACATACACACATACAGACACACAAGACACACATACAGACACACAAGACACACATACAGACACACAAGACACACACAAAGACACATACACGCACACACACACATACAAACAGACACACACAGACATGCACACACACACAAGACACACATACGACACACACACACAATACACACACACAAGACACAGACAGGCACACATACACACAAGACACACATACATACACACACACAAAGACACAGACAGGCACACATACACACACACAAGACACATACATACAAATGCAGACACACATATAAGACATACATAGACACACACACATGCAGACACACAAGACACACATACAATGACACATACATACAAAGACAAGACACACATATATACAGACAGACACATACACACACACAATACATACATGCAAAGACACATACAGACAGACACACACACAAGACATACAAAGACACACAGAAGACATACCTACAAAGACACACACACACAAACAAACACACACATTATATATACAGACAGACACATACACACACACAAGACATACATACAAAGACACATACAGACAGACACACACACACAAGACATACAAAGACACACACAAGACATACCTACAAAGACACACACACACACACAAACAAACACACACATTATATTTAAGTCACCCTCCTGTTTCCTACCTTTAAGGTGCAGGAGGGTGACTTTTCCTGGGGTCCAGTGGTGGCTCAGGTGGATGGGAGTCAGAGTTCCCACTCTGACTTCCTCTGCTTCCTCCCGCGCGGCTCTCAGTTTTAGCTGGGAGGAGTGACCGGGGAATCACTTCCTCCCAGCTCTGTGATGTCATCACAGGGGGCCCGGTCGCGCTGTTAAAGCACCCAGCGCTGACCGGGCCCCCTTACAATCCGCATCCATCGGGTGGCCCTGACAGCATGGGCCACCCGATGGCCACTTTGGAAGGCGGCCCCGGCGGTTTACCGCGCAGGACGGAGCCGCAAATGGTCACAGCGGTACCCAGTCGCACGGGTACCGCCGGCTCGCACCCTCCCGCCCGCACTGTCAACCTGGAAATCCCTACCGCCCACCTAAAATCCTGAAACGCCCACTAGTGGGCGGTAGGGACCAGGTTGACGAACCATGATCTAGACTGTAATCGCGTTTGAGCACGGTCCTCTTCAATCTATTGTTCCTGTAATTTTTTGTAATTGTCTCATTTATTAATAAATATCCCTCTCCTATAATATTGTAAAGTGCTACAGAATCTGTTGGCGCTATATAAATGCCAATAATAATAAAAATAATAATTCTCTGTTAATTCGCAGAACATTTTAACAGTTGGCTATTGGCAGTACACAGTGTTAGTCGCAGACAATTCTAAGCTGGTGAGATAAGAGCATACTTCCGTTATATCTGTATATTATCGGTGTCTGCTAGTACAAGCTTTTAGATTTACTTTGTGAAGATTTTCTATCACAATAGTTTACTGATAAGCGATTAAGACCACTTTTAATGTCCCTACCCTTCCAGGCAGTGGGGCAGATAACTGAGATCCTTCTGGAGAGCTGGGCTTATTTTATTTTCTGTGTTGTGGAATGGTAAATTAATCCACCCATCTATCCAATTTGTTTAGACACACACACACACGTTATTATTGGACTGCCCCGCGATATTGTGCATTTTCCCAGCCTCAAAAGAAACGTGACACATCCCGTACCTGTTGTTAGGATAATGCAGACATCAAGACAGCAATTAGTAAACTAATATCATAATTTGAAACAAGCTCAAGCTTGCATAACGCAGCTGGGACATCAGCCTTCACTCGGTGATAGAAAGAATCTAAAATTACAAACTTCACACTATCTGTGTGAATGATTTGTGAAATTATTCAATGCACGTTTGCATTTTCTTAGGCGAGTTATAAATAAGCTCATTCTGTGCCCGTCAACATAGAAACATAGAAACATAGAATGTGACGGCAGATAAGAACCATTCGGCTCATCTAGTCTGCCCAATTTTCTAAATAATTTCATTAGTCCCTGGCCTTATCTTATAGCTAGGACAGCCTTATGCCTATCCCACGGATGCTCATGTATTCCACATGAAACAATTTTCACTTGTTCATTTACTTTTTTTTGCTTCTTTTCCTCAATAATCAGTTGATTTGTATTACAAAATGTAAGCCAGACTAGTTGGGCACTGGGTCAAACACATGGTAATCTACCAGGACTGAATCTGTATTCTGAATATAGTGCTATTCACTAAGGAGTTATTTGTTTCAGAGATTGCAGAGTTTTCAGAATTGAGCTATTTTGGCTTAAAATTATCAGATTTTACTATTTACATGACGTAAAGTGACGTTTATTAACGACACGGAGGCGAGTATTATGCTGCACTCTTTCTTTATTTTCCTTAGCACCCACATTTTTTTTTACATTGAAATCAATATAGGAAACAGTCAGTAACATATATCTTCCATACCAACCAAACAGCCAATCAGATTCCACTCTCCAGCATAATAGGTGGTGTTCACTAAACTGCTTCCTCTTTCTTGCGATCCCGAACAAGGACAACCATCCAACTGAAAAGGAACTCCAGTAAGAGGAAAATGCCAATAACAAGCGGGTTTCCAGGTCAAGCTGTAAGAGAGAGTAGAATATGGTAATATCCAAGTATAAAACTGGATTCATGCATAAAATAACATCGTGCAAGCTAATAGGCAACAGCCGATATAAATTTGTATTCAGTCACCATATTGTTGGAGATGGAGACAGACATTAGAAAATTCAAAACCCAAATCACCTTCACAGGGAACAAGTGGGTATCAAAGAACTTACCGTATGTAACTTACCCCGATTACGCCACCATCCAGGGAAGGGTGGGGGAGGATAATACTCGCCTCAGTGTCGTTAATAAAATCATGACTTTACGTCATGTAAAATCTGGTAATTTTATTAAGACACAGAGGCTCCTTTTATGCTAGTTTAAGGCTGTGAAATTACCGTTCCAGCAAAATGTTGAATCGGCTTAAAATAAAAGTCTCGAAATGTATATTCCGATGATCAATCGGCAGCTCATAAAATATTGTTTAGTCGGCATCCTAACGCAGAAGCCTTAGAAGCCATAGCACCTCGTACAGAATGTGGAGAGAGTATGGAATTATCAATGCCGGCTAATGTCATAATCCATTTGACCCACCTGGCCAGAGAAGGAGAGGATACTGCAAGGTGTGGTTTGCGGAAAGAGATTAAGAATTGAGGTCTCATAGGATTCCGGAGCTAAGCCGTACGGAGTTCGTATGCCTGTAGACATGCCACTGAGCAAAGAAGAGGCTTCTCTGGAAATGCCGGGTAGAATACAGAATTTGAAGAGATCTTGGTCCTTCTAAAGATGAAGAGGACGTCTTCCAGTGTAAATGAACGAGCATCTGTGTCAAGAGCTCGTGCATTAGAGACTCTTTTGCCTGACATGAGGCAGAAAAGCATGACTAATTTTTCAGAAAGTTGTTTGAGGGATAACAAAATATTCTCTCACCAAGAGAAACGTCCCAGAGTAAAGGATATCGAAGTAACGGAGGGCGAGAAAAACACACTCCGTCTAGGAGTCGACAGGCAAAGAGATGTCATTCGATGGGGACAGCATTGATGCCCTGATGTCCAGTGTAAAGCACAGAACAGTAAAGGTTAACTGTGCTATATGCTTTCCCTGCTTCAAAAAGGGAATTCAAGAAATGCAAGGAGCCTATAAGGGATCCAGATCTCTTTCCGAGCACCAACCATAACATGCATTCCAAGCAGATTTATAAGCTTGTCTTATGCCGGGTGCCCATGCATTCTCGAGAAGTTGATTGCGGAATGCCCTCGATTGACCAAGGTCCCCTGAAATCAGCCAAGCCATAAGTCGAAGGAGAACCTGGAGGATTAACGGGTGAAACTGTCCGTCCAGATCCTGGAGGAGAGAATCGTATGATGTGAGAAGGGAAAATCTATCACCATTTCCAATGGATGAGGGAACCATAGTTGTGATGGCCATAGGGAGACAAAAGTACCAACATGCCATGAGAGGTTGAATCGCTTACTAATCCCTGCATTGCGCCCATGGCAGATACTATAGCCTGCATAATAGATCTAGAGACTGAGGCATCGAAAAGCGCCTGGATGTCCGCAGATGTGGAGAAATCAGGGGACAGAGTCCCTTCCCCCGAAGCAAGTGTTAGGTAGAAATAAATTAAAGTAACACAAATAAATAATTTAAAAAAATTAAATAAGCAGAAAAATATATGAAAGGAAATCAAAAACCCTCCTGGAGCCCCTAAAATGGATTAAAGGGGACCGGTGTGGGGAAACTAACAAATACAAAATGTTATTTATCAAAAAAGCTAAGCATAACATATAATCTATATTATGGAAAAATTAAACCAAATAACCAAAACAGTAATAAGATGAAAACACTATAAGACAATAATAATATAAATATATAAATATATCAATCCCACAGTTAAGAAACCATGGGATCAATATACTTAAATGAGTGAGCAGCAAAGAAAGAAGAAGTAGTTTAGTGAACACCGCCTAGTATGCTGGAGAGTGGAATCTGATTGGCTGTTTGGTTGCTGTGGAAGATATATGTTACTGACTGTTTCTTATGTTGATTTCAATGTTATATTTTTCTTCGCTGCTGAAGGAAATAAAGAAAGAGTGCAGCGTAATAGGAGCCTCCGTGTCTTAATAAAATTTGAAATTCACTTTTAATTTCATGACTATTCATAAGACAAATAGTACTATAAAAATGTTTTGTAACAAACAATAAAACAAATTCATAAATCTACACTCGTAGAGACAATGAACAAATCAGAGGGCCGCTTGATAATGTTAATATGGTTATAAGATGTATGTTACGGGAACTGTGTGTCTCTTCCTCTCCAATATGTTACCAGACCTGCGTGTCTGCATCTTTTGCATTTAAGGTTAAGTATTTAACCACATAGCTTATGTGCGAGACCTGCAGAGTCTCAATCTCTCGCCACAATATATGATTATACGATAAACCAATAAAAATATATTTACAAAAAAAATAAAATGTTTTGTATATAGTTTCTTGAAGCTGGTAGTTTTTATGATGTAGTTATATTGTCCATACATTCAGATGTTTGTATTTACTAAAATTTGTTTATACCACAATACATGTGCTCTATTCCAGAAACCCAGAAAGAAAAGACACTATGCTAGTTTTCTTCCAGACATTAAAGGAGAACTATAGTGTCAGGAACACAAGCATGTAGTCCTGACTTCCCCCTGTTATCCCACTGAAAACTTAATAATCTGTACTAATTTCCAGCGCCGCGCAAATCCGCCGGTCCTGGCCCTGCCCCGATCCGTCTCCTTGCTGACATCATCAGAATTTATGATTTTTACCCAACCCAATGCTTTCCTATAGGAATAGCATTGAATTGGCTGAAACTGGCAAGGAGGCGCAGTCAAAATGTCGGCTTGGCCAATCAGCACCTCCTAAATGCATCTATATGAGGAAAATTCAGCGTCTCCATGCAGAACGTGGAGAAGTTGACCGGCTGTGCTGCACTGCCCCAGGAAGTCATCTCCAGGAGTGGCTACTTGAGATGTCCTTTGGAAGCAATATAAACACAGCCTTTTCTCTGAAAAGGCAGTGTTTACATGAAAATGCCTGCAGGGCATTGTTGTCCATTGTTGTCCTGGTGACTATAGTATCCCTTTACATTTTTGTGAGAAAACTAAATAATGTAGAATGAATTCCTCCTCCAGGGCATAATTTTGAATGAAAATATTTGCAATTATTTATTTTCAAATAAAAGTAAGCCATTTTGATTATAGTCCTCATCTACCTATTTACCAGTATCATTTTGTAATTGTCTAATTTATTGTTAAATTGACCCCTTTCATAATATTGTACAGCGCTGCGGAATATGTTGGAGATATATAAATACCAATAATAATATATTTAACGCATATGTATTTTCTCTTAAATGGGTTGTTTTAGTTCTGAGCAAGCAGTGAGGTTTCTCACATGTGAGATTTTGACTCACGATTTGGAAAAAATAGCAGACAGTCTCAGGACAAAGGGCATCAATAATTCAGTTATTTAACACACTATCGAGACAGGTATATTTACGGTCAATGATCATGACTTTAATTCTAGCTGTCTTATGGTTGGTTGACAAGTTTTGTCTGAAGTTATTTTTGTCTTAAACCCTTGCTGTAAAAGCAGAGAAACATTCCATAAAGTTTAAATACAGAGTTCCACTTCAAAAAAGCTACGTAATGTAAAGCATTGAATTGTGTGCAAAATAAATCTTTATTCCTCTGGATCTTGCACCCCTCTATTTTTTCAATGTTTTTGAAGACAGATTTTAAAAGTCATGGAAATGGGAGTTGACTCCCCTTCTTGTGTTACCCTGTACAATGGATTATTATTCATACAGCACGTGTGCGATTAGGTTTTATGGCACAGAATTCTGTTGCTCCAGTCATCCATTTTATGAGTTGTGTGGCACAGGAGAGGACTCCTGCAATCACATTTCTTTCAAATACGAACAGAGATTAAATTCTTGTTGTATTGCTATTGTCATTGTTTTGTTGTATGTATGTTTTATTTTGTGTCACCAATTCGTCCAAATTGGAGTTGATCGGGTGAGTAAAAATTTACCCAAATCACAAACCAACTAATTTGCAATGTCTGAGTATGTTCATTTTGATGTTTGATTCTGAATTCCATCCATGGAACCATTGAAAGAACTTATTGATCAAAAATAAAAATGATTGATGGCTAGGGGTCAGTCACTACAGTAAAGGTTGAATTTATACACAGCTCAAGTGAGAAGTGACCAACAGAAAGCAAAATACTTACAGTATATATTTACATATTTATATATACATATACATTGACTGCTCCTTCTGTTTTCCCTACCACTATATGATGTATATATTTTGCAGTACAATGATTGGCCTGATTCACTGATTTATCTATTTTGGTTTATCTGATTCGGTTCTAGAACCAGTTTTTCAGTACTTCGGTAATTGAGCCGAACCGACATATTGCTCAAATTAATGTATCCTGTTTAGGATTATTTTGAAAATTCTTGTTTTTGTTCTTGTATTACCTTATCTTGTGCAATGCTCTTTGTTTAAGAATCGACACCACCACCACAACAAGGCACACATACACTAGTTAAAAGCAACAGCTCATAGCTCAAATGTTACAAGTTGTCACCCTTCTTCTGTACCCGAACCCCCCCCCCCCCCACCAACACTGCCCCTTGGTTAGGAACACCCACCCTGGAAGCCTCGGGCCTTAATTCCAAGGCGTGTACCTTTCTTTGATTACATGGGCCCAGCATCATACTGCAAAGGCATCCTATGCATCCCCTTCACAGGCTTGTTAGTGTTATGCTTCCTATGGATTTGGAGTGGAACTCAACTGCAGAATAGTGTTTGAGGAAGTGATGGGAGTATAGGTCACGGGGGGTTCCTGTAGACTTAAGGAACACGAGAAGTAGAAAATTAGATGAGAAGAGTTCCTGTAGCTTTAAGGGAACAATATGAAGATAGCTTGATGAGAAGAGTTCATATAGCTTTAAGGAGCACGACATACAGAATAACGTGATGAGGAGTGTTCCTGTAGATTTAAGGATTGTAATATGAAGATAGTTCGATGAGACGAGTTCCTGTAGCTTTAAGGAATATAATGTGAAGGTAGTTCGATGAGACGAGTTCCTGTAGCTTTAAGGAATACAATAAGAAGGTAGTTCGTTGAGACGAGGTCCTGTAGCTTTAAGGAATATAATGTGAAGGTAGTTCGATGAGACGAGTTCCTGTACCTTTAAGGAATATAATGTGAAGGTAGTTTGATGAGAAGAGTTCCTGTAGCTTAAAGGGAACAATATGAAGATAGCTTGATGAGAAGAGTTCATATAGCTTTAAGGAGCACGACATACAGAATAATGTGATGAGGAGTGTTCCTGTAGATTTAAGGATTGTAATATGAAGATAGTTCGATGAGACGAGTTCCTGTAGCTCTAAGGAATATAATGTGAAGGTAGTTCGATGAGACGAGTTCCTGTAGCTTTAAGGAATACAATAAGAAGGTAGTTCGTTGAGATGAGGTCCTGTAGCTTTAAGGAATACAATAAGAAGGTAGTTCGTTGAGACGAGGTCCTGTAGCTTTAAGGAATACAATAAGAAGGTAGTTCGTTGAGACGAGTTCCTGTAGCTTTAAGAAATACAATAAAAAGGTAGTTTGTGGAGATGAGTTCCTGTAGCTTTAAGGAACCCGAGTGGGAATTAGAGTCTTCGTGGTACTCAGACGGCATGGAAAGACTTTGAGGTGCCAGTAGAAAGGAATAGTATAATATTTACTTGCCGTAAGTTGGTGGTTTAAACAAGAAGAACTATTTTAAAGGTAATCTGATTCAAGGTAAGGAGAATGGAGATCAGTGTTTTAAACAGTCCAGGTTCGTTACACGTATTCAGTAGATTAGCGTGATAGTTTGTAGCCGGTTAGAAGACAGGAAGCTTCAAAATAATCAAGCACTTTGAATCTGGCGCGGTTCCCCTAAGGGGGTTGGTGGAGGATGCAGAGGCATTGAGTTCTATTGATCTATGAAAACACATCTGCTCTATTGACCTATTCCACCCTCCCCAAGCAATTTGTATAATACTATGGTTCTCATTACACATCTGGCCATTAAATCAATACCTTGAGGTTACCAAGGCAAACAAGGATGATGAGTAGAAGAGTGCAAAGCATTGCAAGTCAACAATTTTGCCTAAGATGTTCTTAAAGTGCAACATAATATGACGCTTACCTATTCCAGGGATCTCACTCGCCACCCTGGCTTTAGTTCGGATGCAGCACGCGCCCAAGTCCGAATGGCATGCCCAAGTCCGAATGGCACGCCCAAGTCCGAATGGCGCTTTGGGTTTGGGTTCCCTTACATATACCGTGACACGTGCAGGAGAGTGATGCAAACTAACAATGTAACGATTATATGAAAGATAAGTTCATGGTAACCTGTGTACTCAATGCATGGACACAAAATGATTAGTGGGTGATGATAGGATTTATGAGATCTTCACCAGGGAACAGTCAGTGAACTGTCAGCTGAACGTCCTCTGGTTCAAGTTGGACACTGGATTATGTTTTCTTTTTGCTCAAAGTGGTGTAGTTGACATGTTGATTAACTCTATAGTAAGTTTAAATTATTTGAAGTTGTCTCAATAACTAAATTGCCAATCTCATTCAAGATCCAAAAATAACCTTCCACTGGCTGTGTATGGTGGGTGTCTCCACCCATGAGCACCAGTGTTAAAGTCTACCTGTCTCTATTAAAGACTAAATGAACATATACCAGATGGCGGTGAGCAGTAGCAGGGATACATTACAGTCAGGTCATCACTCTCCTGTATTGATACATTGCCAGAGAGTTATCACAGCCCTTCCTGTTTATTCTACAATGTCTTATAAAACTAAACATTTGAATTGCTGTTCTATATTTGGATCACATTTTTCCTTTCGTTTGCAAAACTGTCTCCAGGGCAAAAACTATGAAATGTAAATTTTAGTCACCTTGCCATTAAAAGATATCTAGAGTGTTTTTGATTTATGTATTTGATCCCAATATAGACTCTTTGTGTTTTGATTGTAACTTTGTTATGAGTAGTCTCCCTGGAAATCCAATGGCAGATGCACTCTAAATGTATGCAGTAGGGTAAAATGTATTAAGGTATCCAATTACTTGGATTTTGCTTCATCTAATAATAAGGATATAGGAAATACCTGATGATCCATTGGCATTAATTAATTAATGACCATTAAATACCAGGGAATGAGTGGTGGATCTTTGCTTTATTTGACTTATGTAATAAGTGGTGGGTTTCTCTACGGATGGTTGTGAGCTCTACCTACATGTTCTAGCTGTTATTCTACTTTGTAATCTAGCGCCTTACCAATGAATTAATCATATGTATTTTCAGTGGTTGTTGAGAGCTTTCATCTAGAACACACCTACCACTTCTGTGGCATTGAACCCAATATCAGTGTGAGATATTGGACATATGGATTATATCAAGTTAGAACAATGATGTCACCAATCATAACTAGTAGCCTTGTACTGCAGAGAACTTGAGATGGAATCTTTCCCCCAAGTAAGTAGCTCATTTAGCAGACATTTGGCTGTTAGAGTAGGACCTGCCAAAGATGGGGGTACATTAAGGTTGTGGCAGGCTTGTGCAATGTGTGATCATATAGTGCAGGCCCGGACTGGCCATCGGGCACACCGGGCAAATGCCCGGTGGGCCGCAGTGGCCATGGGCCGAGGCCGACAGGGAGATCACAGGATCTCCCCTGCCGGTCTATGCAGGGCCGGCACTATCCGAGCGCCGGCCCCGCTGTTTTCAATGATGGGCCGGTGGGGAGATCAAAGATCTCCCTCACCGGCCCACATAGAGAATATTCCAGCCGCCAGCGGGGAGAGAGGGAGGGAGCCAGGAGAGGACCCGGCGGAGCTCTATCTTGCAGCTCCGCCGGGTTCCTCTCGCGAGATCCGGAGCATTGCCATGGCAACGACCGGATCTCGCGAGAGTGAATGAGAGTGAACTCTAGCCCGCAGGCAGGCTAGAGTTCACTCACCCACTGGACCACCAGGATAGTGCCTGAACCCCCCTCCCAGATACCACCATGCCGGTCCCCCCCTCCCAGGCTAAAAGGTAAGAAGGGAGGGGGGGACATAATGCTTCCTTTTTTATTTTTATCTACCCCCCCAAACTCTCACACCCATCATCCATAGTACTTAGCACTCGGCAATCTCCAACACACATCACACACACACATCACACACAGCACTCTCACACCCATCATCCACAGCACTCTCACACCCATCATCCACAGCACTCTCACACACATCACACACAGCATTCTCACACACAGCACTCTCACACCCATTATCCACAGCACTCTCACACTCAGCACTCTCACACACAGCACTCTCACACTCAGCACTCTCACACTCAGCACCATCACACACACATCACACACAGCACTCTCATACACATACACATCACACTCAGCACTCTCACACACGGCACTCTCACACAGGGCACTCTCACATACACATCACACGCAGCACTCTCACACACACATCACACGCAGCACTCTCACACACACATCACACTCAGCACTCTCACACACAGCACTCTCATACACACATCACACACACACATCACACACAGCACTCTCACACACATCATACACAGCACACACACAAATCACACACATCACACCTCACACAAATCAATCACACACAGCACCCACCGCACCCTCACACACATCACACCTCACACACACATACTGCACCCCACACAGAACCCCCCACGACACACTGCACCACACACATACACAATACTTCCAAACATATTTATATAATATATATACATATATATATATATATATATAATATTCACACACACACACACACTATAGCCTGTATGCACACTTTTGCTACATCCCCTATACACACATTCTCTACAGCCCCTAGCCACATATGCATTACATTACACCACAAACACAACACGACTAAAACCGACCTTATAACACAATACCACACCACAATCAGCTCACTCTGCACACACACAATGGCAGGCTCCATACACATGCACAATACTCTTTCCTGGCATTTTTGTCTCCTGGTATCCATTTATAGAGACACCAGAGACAAGTTGCAAGGAAACACAGTGCAAGCATGTTATTAACCCCTTCAGGACCGGCCTGTTTTTGCGATGTTTGTACGTTAAGGACCAGAGCAGTTTTAACACTTTTGTGGTGTTTGTGTTTAGCTGTAATTTTCCGCTCTCTCATTTACGGTTCCCATACAAGTTATATATTGTTTTTTTCACGACAAGAAGGGCTTTCTTTACATACCAGTATTTATATTATGTCATATATTGTATTTAAAAAAAATAATAAAATATGGTGAAAAATAAAAAAAAAAACATGTTTTTGGACTTTTACTTGAAAAATCTTTTACTTATCTACAAAAGCTAATGAAAAAAACTGCTAAATAGATTCAAAATTTTGTCCCGAGTTTAAAAACACCCAGTGTTTACATGCTTTATTGCTTTTTTTTGCAAGTTATAGGCCTATAAATACAAGTAGTAAATTGCTGTTTCAATATATATATATTTTAAATGTATCAATAGTGACATTGTTACACCGTTATCTGTCATAAATCCCCGAAACACACCTAACATGTACATATTTTTTAAAGTAGACAACCCAGGGTATTCAAAATGGGGTATGTCCAGTCTTTTTTAGTAGCCACCTAGTCACAAACACTGGCCAAAGTTAGCATTTATATTTGTTTGTGTGTTAAAAATGCAAAAAACGCTAACTTTGGCCGGTGTTTGTGACTAAGTGGCTACTAAAAAAAGCTGAACATACCCCATTTGCAATACCTTGGGTTGTCTTCTTTTGCAAATGGTATGCCATCATGGGGCTAATTCTCATTCCTTGGCTACCATACGCTCTCAAAGGCAACCTAACCAATCTGACAAATTTCAATAAAAAAAAAAAAGTAAAATCAAGCCTTATATTTGACCCTGTAACTTTCACAAACACTATAAAACCTCTACATGTGGGGTACTGTTATACTCAGGAGACTTCGCTGAACACAAATATTAGTGTATCAGAACAGTAAAATATATCACAGCAATAATATCCTCAGTGAAAGAGCTGTTTGTGTGTGAAAAATGCAAAAAACGTCACTTTCACTGACAATATCATCGCTGTGATATGTTTTACTGTTTTGAAACACTAATATTTGTGTTCAGCGAAGTCTCCCGAGTAAAACAGTACCCCCATGTACAGGATTTAGGGTGTCATAGAAAGTTACAGGGTTAAACACAGTGCTAGCAAATTAAATTATCTGGACTTTTGGCCTGGGTTGGCAGGCAGGTCCCTCAAATTGCAATCATTAAAATTACTTAATTAGGTAAAAATATTACATAAATATGCACGTAGAATTTTAATATATATACATATTTATATATTTGACGTCTACGTGTATATTTATGAAATTATTTATGTAATTATGTATGTGGACATATGTATATTTCGTATTATTTTTATTTATTTATTTATTCATAGATATATATATCATTACATTCTAAGTGTATTTTGATATAAATATATATATATCAATATCAAAATACTGTTAGAATAAAACTGAATATATATATAATTTTTTTTTAATTATTAAAAATTATTTTTATTTTTTGTTATTTATTTTTATTAACATATTATTTGTATTTTATAATAATATATATATACCATATATATAGTTATTATATATATTGTATATATTCGTGTGTAATTTAAATATAAGTGTATTTTTATAATTATATACGTATATATAAATATAAAAATACACTTAGTGTGACATTATATATATATGATATATATACATATATTATATATAGGTATATATAGATATAATACATGTATATATAGCATATATATATACACATATTATTATTTTTTTCACACTTATTACTTTATTTTAAAACTTTATTTCTGATTTTTCACTTGCAGGGAGACTGCCTGTCAGCACAGACAGTCCCCCTGCAGGCAGATACAAAGACCCCTATTGCGGTCATGTGATCGAGTGATCACATGGCCGTGTGGTCCTGATCTGCCGAGGGGGGGCTGCCCGGGCAGACAGGCAACCACCCTGGACCGGGAGGAGAGCTGATCGCCGCCGTGGGACCGACGGCGATCAGGTAAGTAGCCCAAAACCGTTATGACGGTTCAGGACCGTCCGCGGTCCAAACGCACGTTTTACCGCTGACGGTCCTGAACCGTCAGCGGTCCTTAAGGGGTTAAATTTGCTTGCACTGTGCAGAACAAATACAGTTTTTTTTTTCTCATACTAGAGCTCTTCAGCAGAGCTCTGCGCATGGTCTGCCCTGGCCTGCACTTTGAGAGGGGGCGTGTTTGTCATGTTTGATGACAAAACACACTCTTTCTGCCCTCCCCCCTTCTTAGTGGGCCGCTGTGATAAAAAAATGCCCGGGCCGAATTTTGTTCCCAGTCCGGCCCTGATATAGTGTAACTAAACCCACATTATGATTTGCCTAGATTAGGTGTTTTTAAAAAAACTAACAAAATCTGTCAGCACCAAAGTTGCTGTTTAGTAGATAAGAGAGTGCGCTGGATTTTCATTTTATTCCAATCCTAACTAGTGACAGTTACTACTGCCAGTGAAAGCCCAGAGAGGGTACACTGATATACATATTTAAATGTGTGCCCAGTCTTTTGTTCAAAAATCCTAAATAATTCTTTATAACACAAACAAACAAACCTCACTTCATACCCGATATACACCAACACACAAAAATAGCTATTTCCTGCTACTACTTTCCACCATTCTATGACTGTAACCATGTATGCCTGCAAAAAAAAAACAAGATGGTGTAAGGTTTGCTTTCTAAGGGGGTGCTGTATTTACTGTCCCCACAGATAAATGGGGGTTCTTACACGGATATCAGTATCCTGTATCACAATAAAACTTATCTGGCTGAGTATTATGAAGGTTCTATTCTTTCTGCAGCGCCAAACGTTAACCTGGTTTCAAGCAACGTGGAGCTTCGTTCTTGAGCTATGCAGCAGTGATTCATATTCCCAAACATGAGATAAGATGAATGTTTTACATAAGAGTGCTATGTATGAAAACAAACTTAGCAGAGTTGGTTTTATTTTCTTTTGTACAGATTCCAAAGCTTGTATATGTCACAAAAGGAAATATGACGATATTGAAAATTCTACATTTGCACGGGATTATATAACATCTTCACAACAACATCCATCTTGCCTGATGTTGTGACAAATTGTTTAATTCCCTTGCTATCCTGGTCTATAAATAAATACTCTACATTCTTTAGGGCCTATTTAAATAGGCTGACGGATGTGCATTTACACAATTATGACACATGATAATTCACAAGCTAAAATAGGTAGAGTATGGAGAATTCAGCTTCTTTTGGGTGGTGTATATAGTCTGTGGGCAATTGACTAGAACAGCGGTTCCCAAAGTGTGGGTCGCGACCCACTGGTGGGTCGCAGGGCGATCCCCAGTGGGTCGCGCTGACCCACACATCCAGGGCCGCCGGCAGTCAGGCAGACTGACACCAGGAGGGAGCCCGGCGGTTTGCCCTGTATGCCGCCGGGCTCCCTCCAGTCAGTCTGCCCAGCAGCTCCGGTCTGCAGCTCCGCCGGGTGCAGAGCTGCAGACCGTGTGATAAAAGTCTCGCGAGCTCCCAGAGCGTTACCATGGCAACACTCAGGGAGCTCGCGAGACTTTTATTACACTGTCTGCAGCTCAGCACCCGGCGGAGCTCAGACCGGAGAGTTACCCCAACGGACCACCATGGAGACACTGGACCACCAGGGATGTTTAAAGAAGGTAGGGCACAGAGCCCAAACAATGCCCCCCCCACCCCAATGTAACCCCTTCTCTGTCTACCCCCCACCCACTGTAACCCCTTCTCTGCCCCCTCCTCCCCCTGTAACCCCTTCTCTGTCTCCCCCCCTCCCCCCACTGTAACCCCTTCGGTGCCTGCCCTCCCCCCCCAATGTAACCCCTTCTCTGTCTGCCCCCCTGTAACCCCTTCTCTGCCTGCCCCCCTCCCCCCCAATGTAACCCCTTCTCTGTCTGCCCCCCTCCACCCCCAAAGTAACCCCTTCTCTTTCTGCCCCCCTCCCCCCCAATGTAACCCCTTCTCTGTCTGCCCCCTGTAACCCCTTCTCTGCCTGCCCTCCCCCTCCCCACTGTAACCCCTTCTCTTTCTGCCCCCCTCCCCCCTGTAACCCCTTCTCTGCCTGCCCCCTTCCCCCCCAATGTAACCCCTTCTCTTTCTGCCCACCTCCCCCTGTAACCAACCCCTTCTCTGCCTGCCCTCCCCCCCCCCACTGTAACCCCTTCTCTGTCTGACCCCCTCCCCCCAATGTAACCCCTTCTCTGCCTGCCCTCCTCCACCCCACTGTAACCCCTTCTCTGCCTGCCCCCCTCCCCCCACTGTAACCCCTTCTCTGCCTGCCCTCCCCCCACTGTAACCCCTTCTCTGCCTGCCCCCCTGCCCCCACTGTAACCCCTTCTCTGCCTGCCCTCCTCCCCCCCACTGTAACCCCTTCTCTGCCTGCCCTCCTCCCCCCACTGTAACCCCTTCTCTGCCTGCCCCCCTCCCCCACTGTAACCCCTTCTCTGCCTGCCCCCCTCCCCCCACTGTAACGCCTACTCTGCCTGCCCTCCCCCCTGTAACCCCTTCTCTGCCTGCCCTCCCCCCCTGTAACCCCTTCTCTGCCTGCCCTCCCCCCACTGTAACCCCTTCTCTGCCTGCCCTCCCCCCCTGTAACCCCTTCTCTCCCTACCCCCCACTCTAACCCCTTCTCTGCCTACCCCCCACTCTAACCCCTTCTCTGCCTACCCTCCCCACTGTAACCCCTTCTCTGCCTACCCCTCCACTGTAACCCCTTCTCTGCCTACCCTACCCACTGCAACCCTTTCTCTGCCTACCCCCACTGTAACCCCTTCTCTCCCTGCCCCCTCCCCCACTGTAACCCATTCTCTGCCTACCCCCACTGTAACCCCTTCTCTCCCTGCCCCCCTCCCCCCACTGTAACCCCTTCTCTGCCTACCCCCCCACTGTAACCCCTTCTCTCCCTGCCCCTCTCCCCACACTGTAACCTTTTCTCCCCCTGCCCCCCCCCACTGTCGCCTTTTCTCCCCCTGCCCCCCCCCCCACACTGTAACCCTTTCTCCCCCTGCCCACCCACTGTAACCCTTTCTCACACTGCCCCCCACACTGTTACCAGTACACACACTCCCTCCCACACTGTCACCCTCACCTCCTGTCTCTGCGTGTCCTTTTGTGTCAGTGTGTGTGTGTATTTGTGTGTCTGTGTGTATCTGTGTACATGAGTGTCTGTGTATCTGTGTGTGGGAAACTAAGTGTCATTGTGTGTATCGCTGTGTCAATGTGTGTATTTGTGTGTCTGTGTGTGTGTGTATACACTGCACACATACTCCATACAAAAACCATGCTTACATTGAAACACACATTGTGTATATGTATATTTTATAAACACAATATACACACACTGCATCCACTACACACACACACACTGCAATCAAACGCAAACATTACATACAAATACACCCCTGCATTAAAACACTAAAATGATCTACAAACACCCCTTCATTCAAACACCAACACTACACACAAAAAGCACACCTGCATTTAAAGTCCTACACTACATATACAAACACCCCTGCATTCAGATGCAAACATTAGAAACAAGTACACCACTACATTCCAATAGCAACAGTACATACAAATACACTCATACATGCACACATATACTTAATACAAAAACATGCATTCAAACACTGCTCACAAATATAACCCTGCAATGATGTGCAAATGGTAGATCTCCATCTGGCATATTATTGTTGAAGTTCTCCGACAGATGGAGATCTACCTTTTGGCCACACTTTCACTAGATGGGGGCCCAAAAAACATACTTGCACCACGGTCCTCTCTACATTAGTTCCACCACTAGGATAATCAACGTGAGGTGCCTGGATGAAAGAGCAGGACAACAAAATTTCTGATTCTGAGTTTGTGAGTAAGCAGTTGTATGTCTCTAAAACTGATTGCCATGATGTGTAAAGTTTCTGCCTCTAAAACTGCCATGATATATCAAAATTATGCCTCGAAAACTGCCATGTTATGCCAATTTTATGCATCTAAAGCTGATTGCCATGGTGTGCCAATTTTATGCATCTGACTGTTTGCAATGGTGTGCCAATTGAATGCTTCTGAAACTGATTGCCATGATGTGCCACGTTTATGCATCTAAAAGTGATTGCCATGATATGCCAGGTTTATGCATCTAAAGCTGATTGCCATGGTGTGCCAAGTTTATGTATGTAAAGCTGTCATGATGTTCCAATTGTATGCCTCTAAAACTGATTGCCATGATGTACCAATTTTATGCATCTAAAACTGATTGCAATGGTATGCCAATTGTATGCATCTAAAGCGGATTGCCATGGTGTGCCAATTGTATGCATCTAAAGCGGATTTCCACGGTGTGCCAATTGTATGCTTCTGAAGCGGATTGCCATGATGTGCCACGTTTATGCATCTAAAAGTGATTGCCATGATGTGCCAAGTTTATGCATCTAAAGCTGATTGCCATGGTGTGCCAAGTTTATGTATTTTAAGCTGTCATGATGTGCCAAGTTTATGCATCTAAAAGTGATTGCCATGATATGCCAAGTTTATGCATCTAAAAGTGATTGCCATGATATGCCAAGTGTATGCATCTAAAGCTGATTGCCATGGTGTGCCAATGGTATGCATCTGACTGTTTTCCATGGTGTGCCAATTGAATGCTTCTGAAGCTGATTGCCATGATGTGCCAAGTTTATGCATCTAAAAGTGATTGCCATGATATGCCAATTTTATGCATCTAAAGCTGATTGCCATGGTGTGCCAATTGAATGCTTCTGAAGCTGATTGCCATGGTGTGCCAAGTTTATGTATTTAAAGCTGTCATGATGTTCCAATTGTATGCCTCTAAAACTGATTGCAATGATGTACCAATTTTATGCATCTAAAACTGATTGCAGTGGTATGCCAATTGTATGCATCTTAAGCGGATTGCCATGGTGTGCCAATTGTATGCATCTAAAGCGGATTTCCACGGTGTGCCAATTGTATGCTTCTGAAGCTGATTGCCATGATGTACCAAGTTTATGCATCTAAAAGTGATTGCCATGATATGCCAATTTTATGCATCTAAAGCGGATTGCATTGGTGTGTCAATTGTATGCATCTAAAGCGGATTTCCACGGTGTGCCAATTGTATGCATCTAAAGCGGATTGCTATAGTTTGCCAATTGTATGCCTCTAAAGCGGTTTGCCATGGTGTGCCAATTGTATGCCTCTGAAGCGGATTGCCATGGTGTTCACTTTTTAAAATACGCATTAAAAGCAAGTGGGTCTCGAAAAATTACCATTTTGAAAAGTGGGTCTCGGCCCATAAAAGTTTGGGAAGCCCTGGACTAGAATCATCAGTAGTCTCCACAAATTATTCTAATCTCTCTGATCAGAAATCAAAATATCTATACTTAAAGGGACACTATATGACAGCTTAATGTAGTTGTTCTGGTAAATATAATCATTACCTGCAGGCATTTTCATGCAAACACTGCCTTTTCAGAGAAAAGGCAGTCTTTACATTGTCCCTAGGGACACCTACAAGTGGCCACTCCTCTGATGGCCACTGGAGATGCTTCCTGAGGCAGTGCTGCACAGAGGCAGCACTGCCGTTCAGCGTCTCTATGTGTAACGGACCGTTTCAGCATGAAAGGGGAAAAATCCGTTTAGGCGATAATCCCCTTTTCTGGATACAGGCACAGCTACTGCAGAACATCACACTCCCGATCTGGATACGAAATAACACTCCGAACTGGAACAGCTGAACAAGAAAAGCATACAATCGGCTTACACTCTTGGCAGTCAGCTTACAATCCAATCCCCCCCAAGAACGAGACGACACTTCATTTTGAGGGTTAAGCAGGAACTCAAGACTGGGACACCCAGTCTGGCTTTTATTACCAACAAGTACATACAGGACACTCCCAGGGGGAGGATGAAATTAACCAATCACATGGATGTACCTCCCACACATTTCCTCCCCTTAGATTAACACTTAACACAATTATACTGTACACCTTTTTCCCCAATTCCTGGATGTACCCCAAATACATATGCTACACCTCCAAAACAGGTATCCCCTGATAGCCCTTATTCAGGGGGACAACATATGCAAGAATCAGCCCATTCGGATAAATGGTTCAGGAGTTATGGAACTTTAAAGTATTGACCGACCGCATGGGTAAAGTATCCGAAATCAGTTCCATGCATTTTGGCCCTGCGGTCGGTCACAAACAAGGGAATGAAAACAGACGAATTGCCTGTGTTATAGAGCCTGGAGAGGGTTTGAATGAATTCCCTTGTTTGTGGGGTTCTTTCTACCGAACGGGGGGTCATTCGGTAGTTTCCATACGAATTTCTGGAAGTATGGAGGTCTCAGCGGTGTTTGCCTAGTCAAGTGTCCGATTTCAGTTCCAGACACTCGACGGCAAAACACCGCTGTTCGGTAGTTAAAGATGGCCGCCGCCACGTGTTGGTTTCCTGAATGGCGGCCACCCAGAGGACAAAGACCACACTGCACTGATTGCCAATTACCCGTTTGCAACATTGTTGCAAACGGTAATTGGAGGCACACTTAGTCCTGGGTGGTCTGGTTGTTCGGTAGTTTCCTCAATACAAGGAATGGAGGGATTCTACCGAATAATCAGATGAAGGCTGCATATATATATAACCCAGGTTAACTGCATACATAAATACATATACAATATACAGGCAGTACAATGGGATAGGCTTCACAGTCTTAAAGGGACAGTAGTCCCAAAATGTCCATTGCTGATTTTAAAGGGCCAGTAGCAGCAATATAAATTAGTACATGCCCAAATATAGTCTTTAGAGTGCAATATGTCCAGGGGCCATAGTCAGCGGGTAGGAGGCTAGCAGCCAGGCTTCTCCAGCCCACAGTGGCGAAGTTGGTTTCGCCACACTATGCTCTGCTTAAATTTCCTCGTTGAGATACATTAATTCAATGCATCTCCATGAAGAAGTGCTGGTTTGCCAAAATGGCGTTTGGAGATCAATTATGTTTTCCTATATGTGTTTGACACGATCTGCCACTTGTTGTATGTCCCCTTTATTCCTGGGGACATCAGCTGCCAACAGCTTGTGGATATAAGCAAGAAGAATCTTTAGATCACGTTTGGTGGTTGGGGCTGAGTCATTGTGGACGTAAGATTGGATATGCTGGGGGGTCTCTGAGGTGCTGGGCCTGCCCGTGTGGCTCAGTTTGTGCTGGCCTCTTTAGCATCTCCCCTATGTCCCTACCGGATGTTGTGGTTGTGGATTTTTGAGTGCGGCAGCTCATATTTGGTGTGCCGGAGCGGGTGCTAGGTCTGTGTTGTTTTGTAGCTGTTCGCGCCTCACCTGGTCCGCCGAGCAGGGCCTTGAGGCTTAATAGCGGTGATGCTTGGTAGGCCGAAGCCTCTGCTTCGGGGCCTGAAAGAAAGGCATCAATAGAATCCGTTCACCCTCGGGATGAAGAGTGAGCCGTGTGTGGAGTCGGATGGGCTTTGGTTGGGGAGATATCTGGCTGGATTGTGCAAGCTGCAGGAAAGCTAACAGAGATGGCGTCCGCTCAAAATAGCAAGAATGCTCCGTCCCCCTGCTGGGAGACTTTTGGTCGCCTGACACTGGACCTCCTCATGCTCCCCATAGAAAGCATTGCATTGCAGATTTGTATTCCTAGCAGTATAGTATCCCTTTAAGGATCAACTTTTATAGCTTCATCTCTAATACTTTCTTTCCTTCCTAACTTCAGATTTTGGTTTCTAAGCATTTTAAAGGAATGTTTAGACTGACCTCATTAGCGAGTTGAACATTACTTGATGTAAAAGACTTTACACTTGAATCTTCCAAGAATTGTCATAATGCTATTAATACTTTATACTCTTTTTAAGTACCGTGCATTCATTATTTGTAAATCAACTCAATGTGACAATATTGTTGTGGGTAAATACTTTTGCAAATTACTGTAATTGAGTCGGATTCAAAACATGTTTTTCATCACAAAATAAAAAGACGAGATTCGTTTTTAAACTAGTTTTTCCTTATTTTACATCTTTTAGTAAACACTGTCAGAGCAAAAAGAAAAGTTGCCAAGTTATTAAATTATTAAATAAGTGGAGGAAAGGCTTCAGTGGTGTTCTGACTGGCTGGTGGTTGAAGGAACACTATAGTGTAAGAATACAAACGTATTCCAGAAACAATAGGACTGGAATGCACCATTAGGTCCTTGGCCTCCCACGTCATGCCCGTCTTGCCATGGTTGGCAAGTAATGGCTGTTTAACAGCCAGTTTCACAATTAGCGACTACAAAGCCATTTGCTAACAACTCATATAACTATTAAGGGAAGAACTTTCCAACCGGGTTACGGCTTTTACTTTGCCTCCAAGCTGACCAAGGGATAACGTGTGTAATATCGCTGTTAGTAATAGTGATGGCAGATTGTCAGTTTCTCTTTGACCAATGTAGGCTTGGTCTGATATAATATCATTGTTACTCTTTTTTAATTTTTAGATAGTAGGTGATCCAGTGGACAGAATAACACAACAGAGCAAAGTCCTTATAGAACAGAACATTCAAACGGCACTTGTGATCCACATACTTGACAACTGTAGCTAGACTGGTGCGATGAATATATATTTACATGGGAGACGACTTAGGAGAGACAACTCCAACATTAAAAGACAAAGCTAAAGCGAGTACAGGTAATAGTTGCAGGACTGACAAAAACATTAAGGTACATACACGTTGTATCGAGTATTGTTAACATTAGTCATTCAGGATTACATACAACAATTTTTAGGGCCAGTATCTAACACAGGAGAGTGCTTAGTTACGGAAGATATCGGCATGTCTATCGCTCGTGAAATTCATACTTGTGGTCAAAGCTCTAGTGCAAGTAATAGTGCGTAATAATAGTAATAGTGCGTAATAGTGTGTAAAAATTTTCTATGTCAGTCAATATCCACCCCATGTCCTCTCAGGGGGAATATCATGTATGCCAGAATAGCTAGCAATATTGTTTCAGTGAGACCATTATCTCAACTTGCCACAATCTGGACCTTGGCCGTTATGGTGTCTTTTGCGTCTTTTATGTCCTTGGCCTGCTGCATAGCAAGGGCAGGTTGACATGACTTTATCAGTGCAAAATCATAATAAAGATAAAGACTGTCTAGACCCTAACAAGAACAACAGTGGGTAAAAGACAAAGAATCATCTTATTTACATGTGGGAGTCTTTCTCTGTCAAATGTCCAAATAATGTTATTCGGTCAGTCTATGAGAGCTTTCATAATAAAAATATCCTGTGTGAGAGCAAATTTATTAAGTTCAGATGTTGTATCTAGGAGGTGAGTGCATGTGTTATTGTGGCCCCCCACTCCCCCCCCCCCAGTTATTTTCCGTCATTATTCTATATATTGAATGCTGTCAAGAGGGATGTGGAATTTATGAGTGGTGTTAAGTATAGGAACGCCCCTCACCCACCCACCAACATTTCCATATTTCTCCAGCCTGCCTCGTGATTTGTCCTGCCCTGATTTATGAATATACCATCATCTCATAATCCCAGTTCACAGTGATCTGGTTTATTAGTGGTGTACGTGAGGGTGCCACAGTCGTCTTCCATTATCTTGCTATCAGCGTATTTGCCGCTATTTGTATGTGAAATAATAGTTTACGTTCTCCTTTTGTGCCCCATAAAAAGTAAACTCATCTCAGGCGTCAGTTGTCAGATGTAATGATATGGTTTTGGTAATATTCTCCTCTACCATCTCCCAAGAGATAACGGATAACGGGGCAGGTCCACCAGATGTGGTACATCGTACCTTCTGCCCTACATCTCCAGCATTTGTTGGAGGTGCCGGGTAAATATGCGCTAATTTAGCTGGTTCTAAATGCCATCTGCATTGAATTGTTCATAACAGTTCAAAGTGTGCAATGCAGGCTGTGTTGCCCTTGTATGATGTAAATGCTTTCCCCCCATTGTTCAGTCAAAAATGTATTGTTTAAATCCTCATGCCAAGCATCAATAAAGGTGGCAGAAAATAGTACTATAGATAATGGACAAGGTATGTTATTTGTACTTTGAAGGCTTTACACCTGGAAATTTCTTACTTTCATCCAGGCAAAATTAATCTCTGATATAGTTACAGCAAAGTTGTGGTATTCAGTTTCCAATTCACAACAATTGGTTGTTTAGTGAATAAGCACCACAGCTTTTAAGGTGGTTGGTCTTTCAGGAAACCGCATTGTTCTAAATGAAACCAAACAGAATCCAGTGTAGCGAAGCCTACCTTTACCAATTTACCAAAGTAACAAATATGATTGCTTTCTTAAAGGAACACTCCACGCACCATGACAACTACAGCATGCTGCAGTGGGTATAATGCCAGGAGTACCCTAGCATCCTCCCATTGTAAGATGTCAAAATATTTAAAAACAGTTTGACTTCCCACCTGGGCCTCCATAACTACTTCTAACATAGATGCAGAAGCTCTCTCAGCTAAACCACGCGAGGAGAGCAATCTGCTTAGAACTCAGCACTGCATGGCTTAGCTCACGAATCTAATGGAATATCTTGCTGAGGAGGTTCTGACTCACTCTCAGCAGTAGTAGATGTGGGGAGCAGCACCCATCGGAACTCACTTAAGAAATCAAAGCATTTAAAGAACAAAAAATGCATGCTGTAGTGTTTATGGTGCTCGGAGTGTTCCTTTATGAAGTCTGGGATCTGTGTCAGACTCTATAGAACATTCACAATCATTCTATCTCCTCTCGGGCAAAGTTCTTGCTATATTTAGTAACATCCTGAAGTAAACTAAAGAAATAACAATAAAAATAATAAAATTACCTTTCTTCTTCCTCTTCTGGATATTCATACCAAGAAAATTCCCGGAGTAACTTGAACTTTTGTCTTGCTATTTACTCTTTGATCTTTTGTCGTTAGCATGCAGATAACACATTTACTTTTATTTGTTTATTAACTTTGTTGATTGATTTGGTAGCAAAATATAATATACTAACTAGTTGTTTTTTTTTGCAATGTAGCTTTAAACCATTGCTTGTTTATAAAAATACACTCACATATATAAATATCTATATATATGTGTGTGTGCGTGTGTGTGTGTATATGTGTGTATACTACATACATAAATCAATACATGCACATAGATAAATGCCACTAACACAATCTTAGAAAGTAAAGAAAGTAAAATAAGTATATCCTTTCTGTCTTTTTTCATGTTTATAAACAGATATGCCAACTTGCTAATGTGCTGTCGATATAAGTTATTTAGCGCTAATAAAGATCAGATTTATTTTGATTTTGAGTGTTAAAAATCCACTAGGTTTAAAAAATAAATAGTGAATTAAAGTGGTTCTAGCACCCTTTACTTGTTTTGCTTTGCTGTGTGCCTCTTCTCTTCCTCACTCCTAATCCGTTGTCCCTTTCTTCCTTTTCGATGTTTTACTCCAAAAATACATAAGGCAAAGTAGGGACTACTCTGTATTAGGTATTTTTCCTCTGCCGGACAAAACTTGATAAAAGACTGAGCTACTTTTGCCAAGCTTCCCCCCGAGTACACTAGCGATATCTGGTGGAATAAGGCATTGTCTCGCTCATCACAAGGTCATATCTATGGAGGCTCCCGTGGTCTCTTGGCATCCTCCACAGACCTCATGCTGTAAAGGCTGACACATGCTCCTTGCAGAAGAAGGACCAGAGGCCGAAGAGTGTCCAACAGCTTTAGATGGCAAGTTGGCAACACCCGGGGATAAGAAAAACCTACGTTCTCCTGTACTCCGCGGCCACCAGACATCAAGCGGCAAAGACCCCAGGAGAAGAGACAGAGCCGCTTTAATTATTTTTAGTTATTTATTATTAGTTATTTATTATCCAAATACCCATAAGCAAGATTATTTACTAAAGTGAAGATTGTAGGGAATTCAGAGTCAATTCCAAAGGAATTTCAAATTTAATGTGAAAGAACTGGAAGAATTTGACCTTAAATTCAAAAATAATTTTGAATTCACAACAACATTCGGTTCAGCAATTAACCCTGAGGCCTATTGACTAAAGTGTAATTTGTAGTGAAGTCAAAGCGAATTTTCAATTTTAGACCAAATTAGCAACATTGGAAAATGTATTTTTTTATGTTTTTAATTTGGCTATTTTGGCCTTTTGGCATTGAATTAGTTTTACATAGCAGACAATTCCGACTATGATGAATAAATCTTTATGTTTTATTTATTGACTAAATATAGAATATTATTGCAAGTGGACACAAAATGCAGTTTGTATGTGTATATTTAGTACCTAGGAATATATTTAATTTATTTTTGAAAGGCTAAACACATTATCAAACTGATCATATAACAGCCTTCTGCTATTTTATTTCAAGCAGATATACCTGACATGTCCAATATCAAATCCCTCCCAGATTACATTAAATATATTTTATTCCATTATTGTAGTAGTCTGTTATTAACGCTTATATTGCATATCCATTTTTTACTAATTTAAAGAAAAGCTACAAAGTAAATTAATGAAGCGAATACTGAGTCAGCAATGGGGAATATGATCTTGGTTCTATAGATTACTTGCCATTTAGGTTTTCACACATCTATTTTGAAAACTATATTTTAAGCAGGCCATTTATGTCTGTGCCTAACACCTAGATCTCTAAGAAATCAGAGATCAAAGGGGGGGCTAGGGGGGGTACTATTTATTTTAGTCTATTCTCAGACCTGCAGTAAGCCTTAAATGGAAGAGTATGTTTATATATAAAGATGAAATATCTTCTATGTCTAATGAGCTTTTATCTACTAGTAAATCTAAGCTCTTGCTGAAACGCAAAAGCATTAAGATGGCTAACTTTCTACCTTTGCGAATAACATAATTTGGACATTAATATATTGCTGCAATGCTATCTATTTGAAAGAGATAATAATATTTATATTAAATAAATGGAAGCTGAATGATAAATTATTGGGTTTGTAACACCCCCATCCCACCCCTCTGTCCCTCCCCCCCAGAATTTGCCATCAAATTATTTAACTTTGAATACATTGACTGCTTTGTATCCTAGGTAAAAGTAATGAAAGTTGAATTGAGAAGCTATTTCATCTTCAAATTTTCAATTCACTTGGAATTCCCAATAACTCGCACTTGATGTAGTAATCCTGGAAATGTTTTACGTGTTTCCTGGTCTATTATTATAAATAAAAGATGTGGAAGTTAAAGTACAGTGAATATAATGTATGGTTTCTCACGTCGCCACTTGAATTATAAATGTGTGTGTAATAAAGATTATCTACAGCAATATCAGCGATCAGTGGTTCATGTACATTTCGTCTGCGGAATATGTCAAGCACTTTTCTAATCAGCATACTTACTCTCGAAGAGATTATTAACGCATTTAAAGCTATTTATAAAATGTCATGTGATTTCAGCTGAAAAGGCTTCACAATTGATTGCTTTTCATTCCAATAGAGCTAATGAAGGAGCACCCCAAACACCATAACTACTCAGGGGCGTTTGAAGGAATTTGGGGGCCCCAAGCAAAATGGACATGGAGGCCCCCCAACCCCCCCCCCCGCACGCACGCACGCACGCACAGCCTAGTCTGTCATCCACCCGGCCCCCACCCCTGCTCAGTGGGTGCCATAAATCACAATTGGGGGCGGACTTACTGTCCTCCCTCCCCCTCCCCCCACCCCTGAGCGGTGGGTGGGGGCCATAAAGATAATGAGGGGGGGACCTACTGTCCTCCCCCAGCCCCTACCCTTGGGAGGCGGGTGTGGGCCATAAAGATAATAAAGAGGGGGACCTACTGTCCTCCCCTCCCGCCCCCACCTCTGCGCGGTGGGTGGGTGGGGGGCCATAATCACAATGTGGGGGGGGGGAACTACTGTCCTCCCCTCCCGGCCCCCACCACTGAGCGGTGAGTGGGGGCCATAAAGATAATGAGGGGGGGACCTATTATCCTCCCCCCAGCCCCCAGGCGGGTGGGGGCCCTAAGACAAATACCCTCCCTTCAAAAGTGACTAGGGGTCCCCAAGCCCCTAGTCACCCATCCCCCACCCAAATAAAAACTATCCCTACCTACCCCCGTCACCCTAAAAATAATGAGGGGGGAATAAAATAACTAACCTGTAAATAAAAATAAAACTTACCATTTGATGCCGTCTTTCTTCTAAAATCTTAATTTTTCAGCCCCAAAAAAGGGCAAATAAAAAACAATTATACCCATTGAACTTAAAATAAAATAGAAAAACCTGAGCGCAAAAAAACGATGAAAAAGAAAAAAACAGACGCTAAAAAAAATTATCCATCTTCACCCCTGGAGGGCTTCGCGCAGACTGAGCTCTGCAGGGTGGGGGAGGCTTATAAAGCCTTGCCCCGCCCTGCAATTAGGCTAAGAACATTCTGATTGGTTGGTTTAAGCCAATCAGAGTACTCTTTGTAATTTTACACAGCGTGGGAAAGTTCTTTGGAATTTTCCCACGCTGTGTAATTTGACTCATAACACTCTGATTGGTGGGTTTGGAATCCATCCAATCAGAGTGCTCTGTGTCAAAGAACTTTCCCACGCTGTGTAAAATGACACAGAGCACTCTGATTGGTTAGATTCCAAGCCCACCAATCAGTGTTATGAGCCAAATTACTCAGCGTGGAAAAATTCCAGAGAACTTTCCCACGTTGTGTAAAATGACAAAGAGCACTCTGAATGGCTTAAACCAACCAATCAGAGTGTTCTTAGCCTAATTGCAGGGCGGGGCAAGGCTTTATAAGCCTTCCCCCACCCTGCAGAGCTCAGTCTGCACGGAGCCCTCCATGGGTGAAGATGGATTAATTTTTTTTAAAGTCTGTTTTTTTCTTTTTCGTCGTTTTTTTGCGCTCAGGTTTTTCTATTTTATTTTAAGTTCGACGGGTATTATGGTTTTTTATTTGCCCTTTTTTGGGGCTAAAAAATGAAGATTTTAGAAGAAAGAAGACCTCAAATGGTAAGTTTTATTTACAGATTAGTTATTTTATTCCCCCCTCACTATTATTAGGGTGAGGGGGGTAGGTAGGGGATAGTTTTTATTTGGGTGGGGGGTTAGTTGACTAGTTGCTTGGGGATCCCTAGTCACCTTTGAAGGGGGAATTTGTCTTATGGCCCCCACCCACTGCTCAGGTGTTTGGGCCATGGGGGGGAGGACAGTAGGCCCTCCCCATTGTGATTTATGGCCCCCACCCACCGCGCAGGGGTGGAGGTCAGGGGGGAGGACAGTAGGTCCCCCCTCATTATCTTTATGGCCCCCACCCACTGCTCAGGGGTGGGGGCCAGGGGGGAGGACAGTAGGTCTCCCTAATTGTGATTTATGGCCCCCACCCACTCACAGGGGTGGGGGCCTGGGGAAGGACAGTAGGTCCCCCCCTCATTGTCCTTTATGGCCCCCACCCACCATGCAGGGGTGGGTGCCGGGGGGTGGACAGTAGGTCCCCCTTTGTGATTTATGGCCCCCACCCACCGTTCAGGGGTGACGGCTGGGGGGGGGCTACTAGGCTTTTTTTTTTAACAGTGAGCAGCCACAGGCTGCAGTATAGCGAGTAGGGGGTCATATCTTGGGGCCCCAGGCCAGCTACTGTCCTCCCCCCTTGACCCGCACCCCTGAGCGGTGGGTGGGGGCCATAAAGATAATGAAGGGGGGGACCTACTGTCCTCCCCCCAAGCCCCCACCTCTGGGTGAGGGCCCTAATACAAATCCCCCCCCCCTTCAAATATGACTAGGGGTACCCGTTGAATTTAAAATAAAATAAAAAATCTGAGCGCCCCAAAAAAAAGCAGACGAAAAAGGAAAAAACGAGACGCTAAAAAAAAGAATCCATCTTCACCCATGGAGGGCTCCGCACAGACTGAGCTCTGCAGGGTGGGGGAAGGCTTATACAGCCTTGCCCCGCCCTGCAATTAGACTAAGAACACTCTGATTGGTTGGTTTAAGCCAATCAGAGTACTCTTTGACATTTTACACAGCATGGGAAAGTTCTTTGGAATTTTCCCACGCTGTGTAATTTAACTCATAACACTCTGATTGGTGGGCTTGGAATCCATCCAATCAGAGTGCTCTAGGCCCCAAGCAATTTCTTGGTTTGATTGCCTTATCGCAACGGGCCTGTAAATATACTGCAGCCGACTGGTGGACAGGAATGCCCTTACATTTTGTTATGGTTTAACACTTACCTGGGTAATACTGGGTGCTGCATGTGGCTTTCTCGGTACTGGAGAAGCCAGACGCTGATGTCGGACTCTGATGTCAGACTCATTCCTTGGTTCATGCACAGTATCCACATTAAAATGAATGAGATCTACTTATTAAATCCCCAGGTAACCTTCCCAACAACTCATTCATTGTAATAACTGAGTGTAGTATAGAAACATATTAATTCATTAGCTATAGAATTAGAGCTATAAAACCTGCCCACCAATGCACTACAGGTTGCTGCAGTGGTTATGGTGGCAGTAGTGCCCTGGTACTGCTCCAGAGTAAGTAGTCAAACTGTTTAAGAGCAATTTGACAACTTACCTGGGTCCAGCCAAGCACCCGCCTCCTTCTCCCCTGCTTTATATTTGACTGACCATACTATACCAGTGTGTTTATCCTAACCTGGAGAACCGCAACTGTTCCTGTAATGTAGAAACTCTATGAAGAAATAGGCGATCAATTTGAAACTCACTCCAAGGTCTTTCTCTTCTGTTATATTTCTTACCTTTCAATATCCCGGCAAATCTATATTAAACTCATGAATCCCATTTAAAGAATAAACAATATATATATGTATAGTATCTTCGTTTCTCCTCCAAATTACCCATTTAGCTCTATCACACTATATTTTGCACAACTTACTTATTAATTTAACTACACAGCATGTTACATAATATGTCAATTTGGACGACTTTGTTGAGCAAAACAGTAGATTATTACATCATTAAACTACAGTAATTATATGAAACCTGTGAGGATGATATTGGCAGTGTCTTTGAATATGTTGCAGACTGTCATAACAGATATTATATGGGGAATTATTGTTCTTCCTAGCTCAGAATTTAATATGTTCGTATTACTCCCGGTTTCCAGTTATGTTGTAGATCAGGGGTGTCCAAAAGGTAGATCCCCAGATGTTGTTGAACTAAAACTCCCATGGGGGTGCTGTGAGTGTCAGGGGTGCAGTGTGTGTGTGTGTGTGTGTGTGTGTGCGCGTGTGTGAGTAAGGGTGCTGTGAGTGTCAGGGGTGCACTGTATGTGTGTGTGTGAAGGTGGTGTGTGTGTTAGGGTGATGTGTGCATGTTAGGGGTGTAGTGTGTGTGCAAGAGGAGTGCAGTGTGTGTGTGAGGGTGCTGTGTGGGTAAGGGTGCTGTGTGTGACGGGTGCAGTGTGTGTGTGCTGTTTGTAAGTGATGGGTGTTGTGTTTGAGGGAGGGTGCTATGTGTGTGTGGGGGTGCAGTGTGTGTGTGTGTGTGAGGTTGCTGTGAGTGTCAGGGGTGCAGTGTGTGTGCGTGTGTGAGTGAGGGTGCTATGAGTGCCAGGGGTGCTGTATGTGTGTTTGAGTGAGGGTGCAGTGAGTGTCAGGGGTGCAGTGTGTGTGTGTAAGGGTGCTGTGTGTGTTAGGGTGATGTGTGCGTGTTAGGGGTGTAGTGTGTGTGCAAGAGGAGTGCAGTGTGTGTGTGAGGGTCCTGTGTGGGTAAGGGTGCTGTGTGGGTAAGGGTGCAGGGTGTGTGTGCTGTGTGTGAATGATGGGTGCTGTGTTTGAGGGAGGGTGCTATGTGCGTGTGGGGGTGCAGTGTATGTGTGAGGTTGCTGTGAGTGTCAGGGGTGCAGTGTGTGTGCGTGTGTGTGAGTGAGGGTGCTGTGAGTGCCAGGGTTGCTGTGTGTGTGTGTGAGTGAGGGTGCTATGAGTGTCAGGGGTGCAGTGTGTGTGTGTGAGTGAGGGTGCTGTGAGTGTCAGGGGTGCTTTGTATGTGTGTGTGAGTGAGTATATACCCCCTCCCTTCCTACCTTTAGCCTGGGAGGGGGGATCGTGCGCTGCAATCCCTGGTGGTCCTAGTGGTGAGTGAACTCTAGCCTGTGGGGCTAGAGTACACTCTCTCAAGAGGAACCCGGCAGAGCTGCAAGTTAGAGCTCCTCCAGGTTCCTCTCCTGTCTCCCTCCCTCTCTCCACCGCCGCCGACCGCATCACATTATAAGATCTTTGATTTCCCCACCGGCCCGTCATGGAATGCAGCAAGGCCGGCGCTCGGATAGTGCCGACCCTGCATAGACCGGCAGGGGAGATCCTGTGACCTCCCCTCTCAGCCTCGGCCCATGGCCACCGCGGCCCACCGCGCATTTGCCCGGTGTGCCCTATGGCCAGTCCGGGCCTGGGCACAACATTCTGCTAGGAAATGTACAATCTCCACATACAGCGTTATGCACTAAAGTGAGAATTCAAGGTCAATATCAAAATTAAGGTCAAAATAACAGAAATGGAAAATTTCTCAGCTATGCTCTGTGTGTGGCAACTTTGACCTTAAGTTTGAGATTCACTTTAAATTCACTTAGAATTTTCACTTTAGTAATAACCATGCTAGACATTAAAAGGCACAACAACCAATTAAGATAATATACATTATCCCTCGGACTTACAGTGCAGAAACAAATCATTCTACTCGGAAAAAGTACATCTCATATTAAACGTACATTAAGAAACATTCAATATTCATCCGTGCGTCTACATTTAGAAAAATACCCTCACAAACCTGCACTAAAACGTTCATCATTCAGCTTATGCTATATTTGCCATTCATTAACTTTGATTTGATTCACTCCAATGAATGGTGAATGTCTATCATACTAATTGGTAATTTTCCCGTAAATATTTATCCACCTCATATAACCTCGTAAAGTGATCAGCTGACACGGGAAATTGATAGAGGTTTACAAAGCTACATTGAAGCAGATAATGAATCCTATTGTGCTTTGTTTATCATGACCATAGTTCAAACTAACTATTCACAGACATGCAAAGCTTAATATTGGATATGCATCGTCAATAAAACTGAACAGACTGCAATAAAAACACTCAGAAGAGGAAAGTCAGATATAATTACAGAGAATGGGAAAAACCATGCAGTAAATAACACTTCCTTGTGTATAATTATGCTCAGTAGGGATAGATCAATGTAGGGCCTCTTGGAACTGTAGCACCAGGCCTATGATATTTTTTTTTTATTAATTCTAAATGAAGCAATGAAACATTCTTAATTATCTAACATAAAATCCTAGTATGGCTCTCTCACAATCGAAGATACTGTCAATACCAGCTTCCCACGCGTGACATAATAACATCATCCGTACAGGTATATATATGTGTGGTGTGGTAATTCAAATATCCAGAATAACGGGCCTTTCAGGACGGATGCTGAAATTTCTATTTATGACTGGGAGATCGGTGCTGCCCTTTCATGATTCCAACAGGACGTTTTTAATGGTAACTTCATACTTGATAGTGTTTTTTGTTATATTGTAACTGATAATGTTTTAGCGTTTTCTGCAGCTGTATTTTAAAGGGACACTGTACGCACCCAGACCACTTCAGCTCATTGAAGAGGTTTGGGTGTTGTATCCCTTTTGCACTTAGTGCTGCAATGTAAAACATTGCAGTTCCAGAGAAACTGCAATGTTTACAATGCAGCGCTAAGTCTGCCCTCAGTGGCTGTGTACCAGACAGCCACTGGGGGCGCTTCCCGAATCGTAACAGACTTTTGGTCCGTTATCTGACACTGGACGTCCTAACGCTCTGCATGAGGACTTCCGGCGTCAGATTTTCCCCATAGGAAATCATTGATTTAATACTTTCCTATGGGGAAGTCTAATGCGCGTGCGGTATTTGCCGCGCATGTGAATTAGACCCTGCTCATCGCGGGATGGAGGAGGGGTGGGGCATCGACCCAGCGCCGAGGGACATCAGCGATGGGATAAAGTAAATAAATAAATAAAGGGTTTTTAACCCTTTATTTACTTGGGAGGGGCGCGAGGAAGGAGGGAGGCAGAGGAAACGGTAGTGGCAGAAATACAGCTTTGTTTTCCTGGCACTACAGTATCCATTTAAAAGGAGAACAAGAAGATACAATTCCTTTTTATATTCTTAGTTTAAAAATCAATTGTGACAATAACAAAGCAAAAAAGGAAGAAACTTATTAAATAAAAAGAGTTTGAGGAAAGTGAAGAAAAGAGAGCACAGCAGCGGAATTTGAGGGAGATAGCAATTAGATACAGTTCTGAATATCTATCAAAGCGATGTCTTGTTCCCCTCCTCTGTCTATGTGCTTTCTAGGCTGATTGACAGGTTTCCTGCTTCTAAGGTTTGCACCAGATATCCTTCTACTGAGACTAATTTGACTTTTCACAGGGAAAGGACCTTGAACATCACTTGAGGGAGCAGATGTTTCCAAACACCCGGAATGTGACTGCAAATACATTCATTTGTAGATAATTACTGCTATTGATCACGGCCCTTAGCTGTTAAGTGATGAATAGGGAAATGTTAATTGATTAAACCACCTCGCTGCAGATCTCCATTAGTTTTGTAAAAGTACTGTTATAGATACACTATCAGGCCTTAGCAGCCGGAGCATAGTCTGTGTTTGTATATTTTTCAGAATTTAAACAATTATTGTCTTATTTCATATATATTGACTTGTATGGAAATTAAACCAAACAATAAATTATGCCGAAATGCAATAAAATAATATAACATACAAATGCTGTAATTTGGTCAACAATTCACTACATCCTTCTAATCAGTATAAAACTAGTCAGTATAACAAAAAACGGGACTGATCCTTTTAAGAAAAATATTAGTAATAGTAGTTTTTAAAAATCCATGTGGAAATTAAACCTGTATCAATTATTCTACCCATAGAATCTTGGGCGCATTCAGATCCTACGTAAATAACCTCCATATTCTTTTAGCAATGATATCAAAATGGACTGTATGGACAATATGAATTTTGGATGATCTAGGCAGAAAAATATTTAAGGAAAAGTTCTAAATGTATATAAACAAAAAAAAGCAAGCCTTTTGCAGGCTTTAAAACAGAGAAAATTAGATGTAGTCTATTATGGTGGTGTTAAAAGAATAGTGCGAGCGGTAATCGTTCAATAGGGTTCAACCGATTCCCACAAGTGGCAAAGCTGCTTTGCAACCATGGGGGCCTTTACGGGTGGGATGCCCCTTCCGCCCAAGGCCTTCACGAGGGCCAGCATCAATGTGCCACAGACTCATGTGCTGTGAGAATCCAAGCCTACCCTCTTCTGGTGGAGGACAGAAGCTTGAGTTGACATTTGTCGCTTCACGCGGTTGATTTTCCGTCCATGTGGACGATGCTATGGCTGTCCTACCTCGGCCTAGGTAGGTGTGAATGAGGCTGCTGAGGCTTCTTCATGTTAGTATTTCTCTGAGGGTGCCCCACCACTGTCAGCTCCACATCACTCCAGTCTCCCCGATTTAGGTCAGACTTGTGAGTTGCAGTGCGTTGCCATAATTTAACCCAGAAGCGCTGAAAAATCTAATTGAGCTGTAGCAATGAGTTTACTGTGGAGCCTCTATAAACTTGCTGAGTTGGACCCATGCTGAGTGTGTTTGAGCTAAAGGCATCCGCCAGTTTGAATATTGAAGGCAATTTCAGTAGTGACGTTGTAAGAGCTAGCTTGTATGTTCCCAGAGGGAACCTGGATATCCCCCACCGGTCCATGAAGGAAGCAGGGGAATTGAAGTGCCGCAGGTCCAAATCTCGAACAGAAGCACAGGACGAGTGACCGCTTCTCCCCAGTTCCGTCTCCAGTAGGCCTCAGCAGCTTTCTCAGGGTCTCTGCAAGATAGATCCATTTGAAAGTTATCATTCAGCTTGCCCGGAAACCCCTGACTCCAGGTGTGAATAAAATTGGATATGGTGCCCATAAAATCGGGTTCAACACCCCCAATTCAACAAGAATTGCAGGAACTCAAGCACTGCACATCTGAACAGCTTGGAGATCAGGCTCTACATTCCCTGCATTTTTCCATTTTTAACTGAATCTTGTATATACGTTTGTTTCCCCCAAATTGTAGTTAGTCCAAATTTAGCAATTAAGAGAACTCTATGCTGTGATTTATTAAGTCAAAAGTTAAGGCAAAGTGCTAGATTAGGAGTGGCCACTCTGAACATTTAGCACTTTGCACTTAAAATAGCACTTTTTTTTTGCCATGATAACTGGTCCATTTCATTTTCCTATTGTATAATAATTATTTTGCTTGCTGTAGGTAAAGTTTATTTTCCCCACGTCTCTCTGGATTACTTCATAATAAAGATTTGTTAATAAGCAGATCGCCAGAGAGCTATTAGTATTGTAATGTTGCTCATCCAAGACACATCCTTTCTAGTGTAAACAACTGCAACAATTTCTGTATTTTCTAATTCACATGCTCTAAGTCCTATTATTCATTTTGCAGCCTTCCAGTTCCATAATGTTTTCCAAAATTGTGCTATATCATCAGGGCCGGACTGGGGATACGAAGCAGCCCTGGAAAAAAATCTATGCCAGCCCCATAAGTCATTGTGCTATGTAGGGTGTGTGTATATATATATATATATATATATATAGGCAATTGAAATAGTTGGCTGCACTCTCGGATTTTCATAAAACGTAAGTTTTATTGAAATATTTAAGAGAAGATCAACGTTTCATCCCCTCTTGTGGACTTTCATCAGGATCATGATGAAAGTCCACAAGAGGGACTGAAACGTTGATCTTCTCTTAAATATTTCAATAAAAGTTACGTTTTAAGGAAATCTGAGAGTGCAGCCAACTGTTTCAATTGCCTGGATACTGGAGCCCTGGTGATGCACCCGGTCACACAACTTTGAAGCCTGAGTGCAAAGTACAACAGCTTTTATTTATATATATATATACCGTATATACTCGAGTATAAGCCGACCCGAATATAAGCCGAGGCCCCTAATTTTACCCAAAAAAACTGGGAAAACTTATTGACTCGAGTATAAGACTAGGGTGGGAAATGCAGCAGCTGCTGGTAAATTTCTAAATAAAATTAGATCCTAAAAAAATTATATTAATTGAATATTTATTTACAGTGTGTGTATATAATGAATGCAGTGTGTGTGTATGAGAATGCAGTGTGTGTGTATGAGAATGCAGTGTGTGTGTATGAGTGCAGTGTGTGTGTATGAGTGCAGTGTGTGTGTGTGTGTATGAATGCAGTGTGTGTGTATGAATGCAGTGTGTGTGTATGAGTGCAGTGTGCGTGTATGAATGCAGTGTGTGTATGAATGCTGTGTGTATGAGTGCAGTGTGTGTGTATGAGTGCAGTGTGTGTGTATGAATGCAGTGTGTGTGCATGAATGCAGTGTGTGTGCATGAATGCAGTGTGTGTGCATGAATGCAGTGTGTGTGTATGAGTGCAATGTGTGTGTGTGTGTATGAGTGCAGTGTGTGTGTATGAGTGCAGTGTGTGTGTATGAATGCAGTGTGCATGTATGAATGCTGTGTGTATGAATGCAGTGTGTGTGAATGCAGTGTGTGTGTGTATGAGTGCAGTGTGCGTGTATGAATGCAGTGTGCGTGTATGAATGCAGTGTGCGTGTATGAATGCAGTGTGTGTGTATGAATGCTGTGTGTGTGTGTATGAATGCAGTGTGTGTGTGCATGAATGCAGTGTGTGTGTGTATGAGTGCAGTGCGTGTGTGTATGAGTGCAGTGTGTGTATGTGTGTGTGTAATGCAGAGTGTGATGCAGAGCCTTGGTGGGGGGTGGGCATTTTTATTTTTTAATTATTATTTTAATATTTTTTTGTTTCATTACATTTTTTTATTATTATAATTTTTTTATTTTATTATTATTTTTTATTTTATTATTATTTTTATTTTATTATTATTAATATATATACATTTTTTCGTCCCCCCTCCCTGCTTGCTAGCTGGCCAGGGAGGGGGGCTCTCCTTCCCTGGTGGTCCAGTGGATGGGCACTGTGTAGGAGGGGGCTGTGGGGGCTGCAGAGAGATGTTACTTACCTTTCCTGCAGCTCCTGTCAGCTCTCTCCTCCTCCGCCGGTCCGTTCAGCACCTCGGTCAGCTCCCAGTGTAAATCTCGCGAGAGCCGCGGCTCTCGCGAGATTTACACTGTGAGCTGACAGAAAAGCTGAACGGACCGGCGGAGGAGGAGAGAGCTGACAGGAGCTGCAGGAAAGGTAAGTAACATCTCTCTGCAGTCCCCACAGCCCCAGTCTGTATTATGGCAATGCAAATTGCCATAATACAGACAATTGACTCGAGTATAAGCCGAGTTGGGGTTTTTCAGCACAAAAAATGTGCTGAAAAACTCGGCTTATACTCGAGTATATACGGTATATGTCCTGACGAAAGCTTGAGGGGATCAAGCTGAAACGTTGATACCTTTGATGTTTTAGTGGAGAAAATAAAATTTTTATCAAGTCCCTGGAGTGCTATCTTTGAAACTTTCTTTATATATATATATATATATATATATATATATATATATATATATATATATATATATATATATATATATATATATTGATACATTTCTTCTTCTAATTCCAAATATTAGTTCTTTCAGGGTAATTAAATTATACAGTAAAGCATACGCACATGCAGACACAGACAATCTTACTCATGCACACAAATAGGCTCATTGACTGACAATCTCAATGACACACACAGACAAGGTTACTGGCACACACACAAATTTAGTACAGACAAACTCTGATACACACACAAGCTTACTACAGACAAGCTCACTGTCACACACACACGCTCACTACAGACAAGCTCACTGATTCGCACACACTCTCCCTACAGACAAGCTCATTGACACACACATGCTCCCTACAGAAGAGCTCACTAACATACAGATTCACTACAGACAAGCTCACTGACACACACAAATTTACTAGCAGGCGCACACACACAGAGGCTCCCTCACTAGCAGATGCGCGCGCACACACACACACACACAGATGCTCACTCACTCACTAGCAGATGCACACACACAAAGGCAGACAGTCACTGACACCGAGGCAAATATCCACACATACAGAGACAGGCAGACAGTCACTGACACAGAGGCAAACATCCACACATGCAGAGACAGACAGACAGTCACTGACACCGAGGCAAACATCCACACATACAGAGACAGGCAGACCGTCACAAACACAGGCAGACCGTCACACACACAGGCAGACAGTCACACGCACGCAGACAGTAACACACACAGGCAGACAGTCACACACACACAGGCAGGCAGTCACACACACGCAGACAGTCACACACACGCAGACAGACACACACACAGGCAGACACACACACACACACACAGTCAGACAGTCACACAGACAGTCACACACACAGACAGACAGTCGCACACAGAAAGTCACACACACAGACAGTCACACACACAGACAGACACACACACACACAGTCAGACAGTCACACAGACAGTCACACACACACACAGTCACACACACAGTCACACACACAGACAGTCACACACACACACACACACACACAGTCAGTCACACACACAGGCAGACAGTCACACAGACAGTCACACACACAGGCAGACAGTCACACAGACAGTCACACACACACAGTCACACACACACACAGTCACACACACAGTCTCACACACACAGGCAGACAGTCACACAGACAGTCACACACACACAGACAGTCACACAGACAGTCACACAGACAGTCACACACACAGTCACACACACAGGCAGACAGTCAAACAGACAGTCACACAGACAGTCACACACGCAGTCACACACTCAGTCACACACACACACAGTTACACACACACAGGCAGTCACACAGACAGTCACACACACAGGCAGACAGTCACACAGACAGTCAAACACACAGTCACACACACACACAGTCACACACACACACAGTCACACACAGACACACTGACCTGCTTCTTACCTCCACATCCCTTGGAGCTCCTGGAGGCTGGTTGTTGGGGAAGCTGCAGTCAGCCAGGCCCTCGCCGCACCGCAAGCTCCGCCCCGCCGCACGTTAGGCCACGCCCCGCCACACACTAGGCTCTGCCCCCGCCGCAAATTTATTTTTATTTTTTTAAATGATCCCGGCCGGCCATGTGTGAGCTGTGCCGGCCGCCTGGCTCCCCCTGCTCCTATGGGACCCTGTGCGGCCGCACAGCTCACACATGGCCGGCTGGGATCACAGGAGCCTGATCACTGAATGGGGCTGTCAGCCCAGCCCCAAGTGCCGCGGCCCACCGGGAGATTTCCCGGTATCCCGGTGGGCCAGTCCGGCCCTGTATATCATCCCGGTGGGGTTTACCATATCAAGGGGTAACAATATGAATAAATTACACTGCATATTTACTTTCAGTAAGTGGGAAAGCTGCTATGCTTTAACTAATAAAACAAATTCAAAATCTTTAATAATATTAAGTGCTAATGCATGGTAATAAATAAATAAATAAAATAACATGGTGTGTAGAAAATATCATACTGTTGGCAAATGAGATAGAATAATGGGTTGATTTAGGAGAAATGTAATAGTGTGGATATCACACTACAGCAGGAATAGGCAACCTTGACTACTTCAGATGTTGTGGACTACATCCCCCCTGATGATTTGCCATCATTATAGCTGTAAGAGCATGGTGGGAGATGTAGTCCACAAGACCACAACAGCTGGATTGCCGAAGGTTGCCTACCTAAAAAATCTGGAGGTTTTGCTAGTGTAATAGTGTGTAATGAATCTAGCAATGGCTGCCTCTTTCTTGGCGTCTCTGAAGTTGCTCTGATGCCAGATGCTACATACATTGCGCAAGGTTGCTGGCGCCATTCACAGTTTTCTGTTAAACTCTCTTGACCCATCTTTCTAAATGCTCCACAAAAATCATTTGGCTTATCTTCCGTTTACTCTGTTATCTCCTACCTACCGTTGACCTTGGCAATCTCTCTGACCATTCTTACGTTAAACCCGGACACTCTAAGGACTAGTAATATGGACTAGAATAGTTCTCTGTTACAAAATTGGGCCTGTGTGTCGTGGATTCTTTCTATACTGTGACAATCACTTTCAATATGTGCTTAATGTTAGGCCCAGTTTTAAGTTGATAATGACTGATTGAAAACTTTGGCTTCAACTTAATAATTTTGGATAAACTTTTAAAATGATTTAATATTTTGAAAAATATTTTAATATTTTGATATATTGATATATTTGTATTTTTTATATTTTAATATTTAAAAAAAAGTCAAGAATTTATTCAAAAAAATTAAATCATTTGAAACCTAATCAAAAACTATTAAATCAAGGCCTTTGGTGGAATCAGAAAACAGTTAAGATATTTTTACTTTGTGATCACGTTGAAGGCAAATATGTAATACCAGTCGAAGTTTAGAAACTGTTATTAAACAAAAACGAGTGGAAAATTCAAATTAAACAATAATGCGGTTAAAAATGTTTTTTTTTTAAAATCTATATCTTTTCTGTTTCACGCAGTTGTGTATTATCCATTAGATTATAAGTGTCAAGGATAAAAAAAATTATTAATAAAATTAATTAAATAAAAAAGTTAGAAGCAGATCAGTGAAGGGGACAATGGATATTCTATCCTCAAACAGTAACTAAACTATATTAAGGATATGTTCAACATTATGTGTAACACTTCCGGTCTGTCATGACTACTAACTTAATCAGTGCTTCCGAATGATTCAGCACACATGGCTGTGGGTTTAGCAGTTTTAGATTCTGCATTGTAACGCATAGATGGAAGTTTTGTTGACTTTCCAAATGTTGCACCCACGGCTGTTGATTATACCAAAAGCAAGCTTTCATATTTCAATTCATATTTGTGGTGACTTAATTGGCAAAGAAACGATTCTTCTAAACAAAGTTATGAACAGATTCGCAGTGACTCATTAGCTACATGCCTACATTACGATGTTCCAAAACAATGCTTTGTAACTTCTGCAAACCGACAGTGAGGCCTCGTGGGAAATGGTAAAGTTAACGCACTGGAGAATTAGTAACATAAAGCAATGTGGCCTCTTTCTCTTTAAATCATTAACCAGACATATATATAGATTAACATAATGTTCGAGAAATCACTCGCTTGTTGTATTGATTTACACGCAATATAATGTAGGTTTATAGTCCATTAGGAAAATTATTTTGTTAAAGTTTTAATTCGAGTTCTTTATTGTTTATTCTCTAATGCATGAGTTAAAAGAAGGAAATTTAAAAATAGGACAGCATGGAATATTGAATTGCCAAATCATCATGTAATTGATGAACGATAGGCCCATTCCTCAGTTTGACTTTACCAAAAAATAATAAATAATATGCTTTTTAATTATATTTTTTTTTAAAATAGGTATTTGACCAGTTTTGAATGTGTCTACATTCCTAGAACACCCCATCCATTGTATGAAGGTGTGGGTCTGCATCCTTTCTAGCTGCAGTTTAACTCATTGACATGTAGCAGATAATGAGGGAACTATACCACGCACCCTCGGACTATTGTAGAATGATCTAGCATGTTTAGTTTACATTTGGAGTATCACTTTAAATATATATTTACTCAAGTGTTACCATCAATGGTTGTGCCAGATGGCTATTGTAATATTGCATTTTGTGTTCTATCTATCTATCTATCTATTGTGTTCGTACACATTTTTAGCATTTTTGCAAATATTAAATATTTCTATAATATTTTTTATGTTTGTGATAATTATTAGCGCATACCTATTCAATCTAGTTTCAACTGAAAGACACATCACACAAACGTTATGTAACAAAAATAAGTCATCCGTCATTTGTTTAAGATTGTAAGAAACGTTTGGGAAAAAAAAGAAACAAAAAGAGAATATATAAATACCAATGTTTCAAATACTAATAACTCATTTGCTAGCCTGCAGTATTATTAACTTTTAGGAATCGATCAACAAGGTCCACCTCCCTATCTCCCTATTTTCACCTAAAAATATAGGCCTGCATGATTCAGTGTGAGACGTCTTTTAATTTGATTCTTAATTCTAAATGCAACATTTACTAAACAGTTAAAAGGATAGAGTATGTTCTGAGGGTGAAATAAACACAAACAATTGTGAATTTGTACAAATTTGCCAATAAGTATACCAAACACTATGTCTTGTGCGATAAGGCAAAGCTTGATATTTCTTCCTTTCAAGATATATATGTGATTAGATATGCTAGGAGGAAAATGAAAGTCTAGGTTTCAATACATTACAAAAACTACAAACTAAACAGAACAAAAAGTTTATAGTAAATGCACAGAATAAAAATGTATCATTTTTAATCTTCTGGTTTTCGATACTTGCAACCCGACTCGTCAACAATAAGCAATGTACTTTGTATTATCTCTGATTTTGAATATAGAATAGTAACAAGCTAATAGCTATTTTAAAATTCCATTTTAACTGATGATATTTTCAGAGTTGTTGACAAACTTGGCACTGGAGTGTGGCGGGTAAATTCGAGGGATACTGTAATATCTAGAATAGTTATTTCTCCAACATTAATTCCCAATAGTAAAAACAACTAAATTAAATATTAGATTGTGTAAAGTTAGAAAATGTTCAATATTCTCTATACAGTGATCAAGACACAAAATCAAAATTTTCACCGAGATAACATAGGAATCTATTGAGTTAAAAAATGTATCGTATTTACATTAAGACAGGATGAAATCTACAGGACTTGTAAAGTGATCATGACCCAAGGCAGGCTTCTCACTAAGCTGCTAATATTGACACTAGGGTGGGATGCAATCTTTTCAGTGTTGATTATTAACAGTTTCTGCTAAAATATCTCCTACCAAAGGTATCATACATATGTGACGAACCATTACGACCAAATCACTTGAGAAGGCAGGTCGAAAAATCTATGGCATAAAAAAAAAAAAAATACATATATATTTTTCTTTATCTCTCCATACATGACAGTGTTACACATGGGCATTTTGACTATAAAGGCTACAAGTGAAAAATCCCTACATATACAGAGTTATTTACTAAAGATAGAATTCAAAGTGAATTTTAAATTTAAGGTCAAAGTAGCTGCACTAGAAGCATGATTGACTGATAAGTTTGCCAGTTTGGCTATTTTGGCTTGAAATTCACTTTATATTCATACTTTAGTAATATATTCATGAACGAGTTTATGAAACATAAAAACAAAATTGTCTGTGTTCTGTTTGCTTGTCAGTTTGTCCATCAACAATGTTATAGTGTTACAAACTGCAATTGAAGTGGTAGAGGTTAACACAGGTAAGGCCAGGGACTAATGAAAGTATTTAAAAAACAATTGGGCAGACTAGATGGGCTGTCACATGGGTTCTTATCTGCCGTCACATTCTATTACAGTCGCCAAAAGCAACTTTAGCTTAATGAAGCAGTTTTGCTGTATAGATAATGCCCCTGTAGACTTACTGGTCAATTCGCTGCCATTTAGGAGTTAAATCACTTTTGTTTCTGTTTATGCAGCATTAACCAAACCTCCCCTAGATGTGACTCACACAGTCTGCTTGGAAAAAGTGTAATATTCAATCAGATATTAACTTACTTTAGCAGTTTTATCTCCTGATTTTCTCTGAAAAGGCTGTGTATACAGAAAAACCCCTGCAGGGACTGACTATACTCACCAGAACAGCTACATTAAGCTGTAGTTGTTCTGGTGACTATAGTGTCCCTTTAAATAAATATTGATTTGAAATGAGTCTCACCATCATTTGCACAGTAAGCAAAGCTACATCATAGAGCAGCTATAGGCTAGTTAGGAGTTAGGAGAAGTAGACAGATTCTGTGCACAGTATGTAAGTTATGTAAAATGAACTTACCAAAATACAATTAAAATGAGCTTTAATTCCTGGTTGTAACATTACAAAATGAGGAAACTTTTTAGTTATTCAAACCACTGCATTTAACTGCTACCTGTCATCATGCTTATGTAATATATCATAATTGTTAAATGTGCAGCCTTTTATAAACTACAAGCATCCCTCCTTCCTTGATGCTGTTACATGAAATTCATATTACAAATATTTTAGCTTATATAACCGTTCTGTACAATATAGCAGGGATATATATGGAAATTGACATTAAGTATGCATTGTCTAAATTGTAACATAACATACTTGTAGCTACATGCTGATATGGAAGGGACAAGCTCTTGAGAGCTTACAGTCAAACAGTAGAGCAGAGATAGGCAACCTTCGGCACTCCAGATGTTTTGGACTACATCTCCCATAATGCTCTTACACCCATAATGCTGGCAAAGGATCATGGGAGGTGTAGTCCAAAACATCTGGAGTGCCAAAGCTTCCCTATGCCTGCAGTAGAGTAACACAGACAACATGGCTATTAGAAGAAGATGAGGGACTTCAGTCTAATAGCTCTGAGAATTTAGAAGAGGGTAGGTTCAAAGGAATAGATACGTTTTCAGAGTAACATTAAATTAAAGCATGGATCCTCAAACTCCGACCCCCCCCATATGTTGCTGAACTACAACCCCCATGATTCTTTGAATTACATAGATAGCCAGAGAATCATGGGAGTTGTAGTTCAGCAACATCTGGGGGGCCGTAGTTTGAGGACCCATGAATTAAAGTAATAACAGGAGACAGATTGAAAGTAAAATGTAGGGAATTCAGAATATGAGTAATAAGAGTAACAGATGATGGGTGCAGCATCAGAGATGTCCCGGAGATGCGTATGGGAAGACATAGGAAAGCTTGCACTCCCATCTCACATATTGTTCTTACAGCTATAGCTTATAGAAGCTCTGTGTGCAGTAGTTTCATTCATATCTTTTCATGAATGAAACTACTGTCGTATACTAAACTGCATATTCCACAAACTCCCTCCGAGCTTTTAGTCAATGCTATTCTCTGAACATCTGGATGTATTAAACTGTATGAATACATCTGTATTGCCAGATGCTTGGCAATACAGATGAATTTTTGCAAGTATTATAGATTTTGTATGATTGAAATATTCGATGCTTTGATCTTTTAGCAGTGTCAGTAGCAATATTGTTAAGACACGACAAAAATGTCTTGTTTGAGAAATATGCTGCTCAATGAGTACTAATTAGAGATATCCCGAACAGTTCACCGGGATGATCGGTCCGCCCCCTATTCGTCATGGAGGTGGGAGGGTCTGGGAGGGAGGGTCTGCTGCTAATTGGCTGGAATGTGTCTGCTGACTGTGAGGTACAGGGTCAAAGTTTACTCAATGATGACGAATAGGGGGTGGACCGAACTTCGCATATGTTCACCCGCCGCGGCGACCGCGAACAAGCTATGTTCGCCAGCGAATAGTTCCCGGCGAACTGTTCGGGACATCTCTAGTACTAATGTGTGTGAACGAGGATCTTTAGGATAGGAGCTCGATGAGAGCAAGTTTGCTGGTAATAATAACAGGAATCTAAATCCAAAGTGAATCTAAATAAGGAGGAGCAATTATTCCCACCATATCTTCAGAAGACTTTTCAATCATGGGAAATCTTCATGATACGATGTTATATCTGCTCCTTAATAAACTAAAACTCTGCCTGTATCTTTCAGACAGATCTCTTTTTCTTGCTCTGGCTATTTCTCAACAATTCCATCCAAGTTTCCAATTTCTGTTGTTATCTACCGCTTGATTGATGTAAATCCAACGGCTGTTTGTGTTTTCTTTCAAACTGAATGTATTCCTATATTCAGAAAGCTATATAATCACCCCTTGTTTCTGATAGTGACATCTGCTGTGATGCGATCCGCTGCTGATTTGCCCGTGGATTAAGTCAGAGAAAACAAAATTGGGACCGCGACAGGTGTTTCTAAAGAACATATTTAAGGCCCGGCTTCTCCTTTACAGAGGGAAAAGTTGACACATGAGCTGCAATGTACTATGAGTGAACCACTATAATTAATTGATTACTAGTGGAGCCTGAGCTGTGCTGCGGACCAACACTTAAAAGACAGCTATCGTGATTTATTTGTATTTTTATGTCGTTTTATTATTTTAAAGAATTACAAACATTTTAGGGGATTGTAGTGGTTTGTATAGAAGTTTATCAAATAGGTAAAAGGTTTACTCTATTGGGTAGCTTTTTAGGGTGGGTTAGTTAATGGAATGGCCTATAACTGCCCACTTCATTTGTTCTGACAAGATATTTTTCTTTTTAAAAAATTTTGTGCTAAATACTTGAAATGCGGGATGCATAAACAGCACATTTACCTGGAATCAAACCACAGCTACTACAAACGACGACTTCTTAGGGGCGTTTGTGGGAATACAGTTTCCCAAATTGTAGCACAATGTAAAAATGCAAACATGCAGTAAGCACAGAGTCTGGCTAAACCCAGTTATCTGTACTATTCAAGGCTATAGTACTATGAAAGATAAGGATAGTATGGATAGTGGGTGTATACAGAATATACAGTAAGAGAGGAGGCACACATTATATTGAGAATAGTGGGTGTATACAGAATATACAGTAAGAGAGGAGGCACACATTATACTGAGGATGGTGAGTGTATACAGAATATACAGTAAGAGAGGAGGCACACATTATATTGAGGATGGTGAGTGTATACAGAATATACAGTAAGAGAGGAGGCACACATTGTATTGAGGATAGTGGGTGCATACAGAATATACAGTAAGAGAGGAGGCACACATAATATTGAGGATGGTGAGTGTATACAGAATATACAGTAAGAGAGGAGGCACACATTATATTGAGGATAGTGGGTGCAGGGGCGGACTGACAGTGTCCCGGGCCCCCGGGCAAAATTAGGACCTGGGCCCCCTGCAAATATAGATATAGAGAAAGAGATATATTTAATACAATATTAAACAAAAATCTGCACACGAGTCATGCCATAAGAATTGCGTCTCCCACAGAAATCACAATTCTGCAGTGATGTTACTACCGCAAAGGATTCTGGGTGGGAAAAAGCAAGACTTATGACTTGACTGGTGTGCAGATTTGTGTTTAATATTGTATTAACTATCTCTCTATATAAATAGTGCCAGGAAGCCCCTATAGTCTCCCTTTAAGTAGATACAAATATCCCACAGTCAAAACTGGGTGTAGGAGGAGGGGGGGCTGTAGTGAGTGCAGGGGACATGGGGGTGGCAGTGGGATAAAGGCTGAAGTGGGTACTGGGGGCATAGGAAAATAGGTTAGAGGGGCTGCTGGGGTTAGAGGGGCTGTAGTGGGTAGGGGATATAGGGGCTTCTGGAGGAAGAGGAATATAGGGGCTGTAGTGGGTAGAGGGGATGTAGTGGGTAGGGGGATATAGGGGCTGCTGAGGGTAAAGGGATATAGGGGCTGTAGTGGGTAGGGGGATATAGGGGCTGCTGGGGGTAGAGGGGCTGTAGTGTGTGTAGGGGAAAGTAGGTGCAGCTGGGGGTAGAGGAATATAGGGGCTGTAGTGGGTATAAGGTAGAGGGGCTGTAGTGAGTATGGGATACAGGATCTGCTGGGTGTAGAGGGGCTGTAGTGGGTGGGGACTATAGGTGCTTCTGGGGGGTAAAGGGATATGGGGCTGTAGTGGGTAGAGGGGTTGTAGTGGGTAGGGGGATTTAGGGTCTGCTGGTGGTAGAGGGGCTGTAGTGGGTAAGGGGATATATGTGCTGCTGGGGGTAGATGGATAGAGGGGCTGTAGTGGGTAGGGGGATATAGGGGCTATAGGGGCTGTACTGGGTGGAAGGTATATAGGGGCTTCTGTGGGTAAAGGGATATAGGGGCTGTAGTGGGTAGAAGGTATAGGGGCTTGCTGTTGGTAGAGGGGCTGCAGTGGGTAAGGGGATTTAGGGGCTGCTGGGTGTAGAGGGGCTGTAGTTGGTAGGGGGATTTAAGGGCTGCTGGAGGTAAAGGGATGTAGGGGCTGTACTGGGTAGGATATATAGGGGCTACTGGGGGTAGAGAGGCTGTAGTGGGCTTTTGGGGGTAGAGCCACTGTAGTGGGTAGGGGTATATAGGGGCTGCTGGGGGTAGAGCGGCTGTAGTAGGCTGCTGGGGGTAGAGGGGCTGTAGTTGGTAGGGGGATATAGGGACTGCTGGGGGTAAAGGGATAAAGGGGCTGTACTGGGTAGGAGGTATAGGGGCTGCTGGGGGCAAAGGGATATAGGGGCTGTAATTAGTAGGAGGTATAGGGGCTGCTGGGGGTGGAGGGGCTGAAGTGGGTAGGGGGTGTGACGAAGTGCCCTTCGCCACTTGGTCCTGGAGAGGCCTGCTTGCCAGCCTCCTCCCCTGTGACTATGACTCTTTGATGTATTTGGCTTTAAAGCCCCTATTCTACCTTCAGACAGACTATTTACGTAGGTTGCTTTATTTCTCTTGTGTTTAGTCACCCTGTACCCATTATTGGTGCAGGGTGTGTGTAATGTAATTGTTTATAGTGTGTGTGTGTACTGTGAAATGTATTGCCTGCTCTCCTGTACTGCTCCATGACCGATTTGCCCGAGTGCTCAGTCCGCCCCTGAGTGGGTGTATACAGAATATACAGTAAGAGAGGAGGCACACATTATATTGAGGATAGTGGGTGTATACAGAATATACAGTAAGAGAGCATTGGCGGATCCAGGGGGGGGGCAACAGGGCAATTGCCCCCCCCGAGATTCCCCCCTGCCGGCTAGTGCAGGGCTGGCATTCCCAAGCGCCAGCCCTGCAATGTGCCTGCGGATCGGGGAGAGTGATCAGTGATCTCCCTCCCCGGTCCGCAGGCACTGTGCTGACAGCCGGCAGGGGAGGGAGAGAGGACCCGGGAGCTAATACCAGCAGCTCCTCCGGGTCCTCCTCTCGCGAGATTTGGAGCGTTGCCGCGGTTACCACGGCAACGCTCCAAATCTCGCGAGAGTGAACTCTAGCCCTGGAGCGCGGGCTAGAGTTCACTGGAACCACTGGACCACCAGGGATTCCCCACTGGGACCACCAGGGATCCAGAAATGTCCCCCCTCCTCCTCAATAAAGGTAAGAAGGGAGGGGGGACATAAATATATTTCATTAAATACATTTTTTTTTTTATTAAAAAAGCCCCCCTTCCCTCCTCCCCTCCCCCCCATACACACTGCCCCACATACACTGCCCCATACACACACTATACACACACTACACACACTGCCCCCATACACACACTGCCCCCATACACACACTGCCCCCATACACACACTGCCCCATACACACATTGACCCCATACACACACTGCCCCCATACACACACTGCCCCCATACACACACTGCCCCATACACACACTGCCCTATACACACACTGACCCCATACACACACTACAAACACTACACACACTGCCCCACATACACACACTGACCCCATACAGACACTGACCCCATACACACACTGACCCCATACACACACTGCCCCCATACACACACTGACCCCATACACACACTGACCCCATACACACACTACAAACACTACACACACTGCCCCACATACACACACTGACCCCATACACACACTGCCCCCATACACACACTGCCCCCATACACACACTGCCCCCATACACACACTGACCCCATACACACACTGACCCCATACACACACGGCCCCCATACACACACTGCCCCCATACACACACTACAAACACTACACACACTGCCCCACATACACACACTGACCCCATACAGACACTACACACACTGACCCCATACACACACTGACCCCATACACACACTGACCCCATACACACACTGTCCCCATACACACACTGTCCCCATATACACACTGTCCCCATACACACACTGTCCCACAAACACTGCCCCATACACACTACACACACTTCCCCCTTACACACTGACCCCATACACACACTACCCCACAAACACTGCCCCACATACAAACACTACACACACTGACCCCATACACACACTGTCCACATACAAACACTGCCCCCATACACACACTGCCCCACAACCACTGTCCCCATACAACACTGTCCCCATACAACACTGACCTCATACAACACTGACCCCATACACACATGGCCCCCATACACACACTGCCCCCATACACACACTACAAACACTACACACACTGCCCCACATACACACACTGACCCCATACAGACACTACACACACTGACCCCATACACACACTGACCCCATACACACACTGACCCCATACACACACTGTCCCCATACACACACTGTCCCCATACACACACTGTCCCCATATACACACTGTCCCCATATACACACTGTCCCCATACACACACTGACCCCATACACACACTGACCCCATACACACACTGACCCCATACACACACGGCCCCCATACACACACTGCCCCCATACACACACTACAAACACTACACACACTGCCCCACATACACACACTGACCCCATACAGACACTACACACACTGACCCCATACACACACTGACCCCATACACACACTGTCCCCATACACACACTGTCCCCATATACACACTGTCCCCATACACACACTGCCCCACAAACACTGCCCCATACACACTACACACACTTCCCCCTTACACACTGACCCCATACACACACTGCCCCACAAACACTGCCCCACATACAAACACTACACACACTGACCCCATACACACACTGTCCACATACAAACACTGCCCCCATACACACACTGCCCCCATACACACACGGCCCCACAACCACTGTCCCCATACAACACTGTCCCCATACAACACTGACCCCATACACACACGGCCCCCATACACACACTGCCCCCATACACACACTACAAACACTACACACACTGACCCACATACACACACTGACCCCATACAGACATTACACACACTGACCCCATACACACACTGACCCCATACACACACTGACCCCATACACACACTGTCCCCATACACACACTGTCCCCATATACACACTGTCCCCATATACACACTGTCCCCATACACACACTGCCCCACAAACACTGCCCATACACACTACACACACTGACCCCATATACACACTGCCCCACAAACACTGCCCCACATACAAACACTACACACACTGACCCCATACACACACTGTCCACATACAAACACTGCCCCCATACACACACTGCCCCCATACACACACTGCCCCACAAACACTGTCCCCATACAACACTGTCCCCATGCACACACTGCCCCACAAACACTGCCCCATACACATACTGCCCTGCACACTGCACACCCATACACACACAGTGCCCTACACAAACTGCTGCCCCCATACACACATTGCCCCAAACACACACACACGACCCCCCCATACACACAGTGCCCCCCATACACACACTGCCCCACACATACATACAGTGCCCCCATACACACACTGTCACCCTTACACACTCACACTCACTTCACCGCTCACACACACACACTGCACCTTTCACACACACTTCACCCCTAACACACACCACTTCTCCTATGCCCTATATCCCAGCAGACCCCAGGTAAGTTGTCAAACTGTTCTTAAACGGTATGACTACTTACTCTGGGGTGGGATCCTGGCACTACTGGCACCATAACTACTACACTGAGCTGTAGTGGTTATTGTGCCAGGATTATTTTTTTAAAATAATCTACAAGTGCCCCTCCCGAGATCAGGCTCTGGATCCGCCACTGTAAGAGAGGAGGCACACATTAATATTGAGGATAGTGGGTGCATACAGAATATACAGTAAGAGAGGAGGCACACATTATATTGAGGATAGTGGGTGTATACAGAATATACAGTAAGAGAGGAGGCACACATTATATTGAGGATAGTGGGTGCATACAGAATATACAGTAAGAGAGGAGGCACACATTATATTGATGATAGTAGGTGTATACAGAATATATAGTAAGAGAGGAGGTACACATTATATTGATGATAGTAGGTGTATACAGAATATACAGTAAGAGAGTAGGCACACATTATATTGATGATAGTGGGTGTATACAGAATATACAGTAAGAGAGTAGGCACACATTATATTGATGATAGTGGGTGTATACAGAATATACAGTAAGAGAGGAGGCACACATTATATTGATGATAGTGGGTGTATACAGAATATACAGTAAGAGAGTAGACACACAGTAAAGTATAGTGAAGATAGTGGGTGTATACAGAATATACAATACCAGTGGTGGACACAAACCGCACAATACATATGATGACCTATAATCTTCACGACTGACAAACTAATTAACACTGTGCATGCTGGCTTTTAATATTCTTTACAAACATAGTATAATAAACCACATCACAAAGTAGTTTATTTTTTTTTTAAATCTAAAGTGGCATGGCTACCTGCATTGTTTTGTTATGTAAATCATATTAAAGCTGTACTCTCAGCAGACACATTTGATTCCAGATCAACATGCTGCTAACACATGCAGGTCACATGGGAATTTGCCAGCAAATGGGGAATAAACAAGGCTGTGTGTCTGTGTCTGTGTCTAAGGCCATGTGATTGGAATGCTTTTGGGTAAAAAAAACTAGCCAGACCACCCTAATTGTAAAAGCCTGATTAACATTGATTAAAAAGTGAATGCATGGTTTGATCTCGAAGCATTCTTTATAGTTCACAACAGTTACAATGTATGTTCTTAATTTAATGCAGTAACAATTTGATCTTTGCTTGTTTATGAGAATTTTAATTAAGTCTCTGGTGAGTGCTCTCTTTACCACAACCAAATATGAGATGCGAACCATGCGTTCAGTGCCGCTTTGCGGAGATACTGTAATAATCATGGGTACTCAACGTAACACAATATCCATTGATACTATTGAAACGTCGCTTTATTGTTCTTTTTTTGCCCAAAATGTCCCTTGTAACATTGTGTACCATATTCGTTTTAAAGAGCTATTATGTGTATTTTTTATAAAACAAATTTATAAATTCTTCTAGGTGTTTATATATGCTGATATATATAATATACTGCTTTTAAAAGATGGCTATAGAACTTCTGTATAAAAGTGCAAATGGTAAGCGGTTTATTTACTAAACAAAAAAACTGTAGTGAATTGACAGCCGAATTTCAAAGCACCGGCAAAATAGCTGATCTGGAAAAATTCTCATTTAGTTTTTTATTAGCATTGATATAGCACTAACATATTCCACGGTGCTGTACAATTATTGAAATATATCCCTCAGTACATTTCAGTTATAGAAAGGAGATACTTAGAGGTTGAGAATGCCCTGCTCAAACAAGCTTACAATTAGGCATGTGCATGGGGAAAATTTTCGTTTCGGTTCGGCATTGCGAAATTCGGGATTTTCGCAATTCGGGACTTCGGCAATTCGGCACTTCAGACTTCAGAACTTCGGCAACTTCGGCACTTCGAAACTTTGGAAATTCGGCAACTTCGACACTTCGGAATTTCGGAACTTCGGCATTTTGGAATTTCGGGACTTCGGCACCTCGGGACTTCTCTTGCAGCCGCTTGGTAGATTAGGCGTGCGAGGGAGGGAGAGCAGAGACAAAACAGCCTGCTACCCCAGCGGCCGCCAGAAGAGCTTCCCCTGCGGCTGCCATTCAAGTTCTCCCTGCGGCCGCCAGCACACCTATCAGTCTGCCCACCCACACAGGTAGCAACAAGTATGTATGTCAGTGGGAGTGTGTGTGTGTCTGTCTGTGTCATGCTGTGTGTGTGTGTGTGTGTCATGCTGTGTGTGTGTGTGTCTGTGTCATGCTGTGTGTGTCTGTCTATCATGGTGTGTGTGTGTGTTTGTCTGTCTGTCTGTGTCATGCTGTGTGTGTCATGTTGTGTGTGTGTGTGTGTGTCTGTCTGTGTCATGGTGTGTGTCTGTCTGTGTCGTGCTGTGTGTGTCTGTCATGCTGTGTGTGCCTGTCTATCATGGTGTGTGTGTGTGTTTGTCTGTCTGTCTGTGTCATGCTGTGTGTGTGTGTCATGTTGTGTGTGTGTGTGTGTGTCTGTCTGTGTCATGGTGTGTGTCTGTCTGTCTGTGTCGTGCTGTGTGTGTGTCTGTCTGTCATGGTGTGTGTGTGTCTGTATGAGTCATGGTGTGCGTATGTGTGTGTCTGTGTCATGGTGTGTGTCTGTGTCATGTGTGTGTGTGTGTCTGTGTCACGGTGTGTCTGTATCATGGTGTGTGTGTCTGTCTGTCATGGTGTGTATTTGTCTGTCTGTGTCATGGTTTGTGTCATGGTGTGTCTGTCATGGTGTGTGTATGTGTCAGTCGTGGTGTCTGTGTGTGTTTTTAAAAATAGTGTTTTACTCACCTTTTTTTTCCAACGTCGTGCTGGTCTCTGCCTCTATGGCTGAGATCATCAAGCTTGATGATCTCAGCCAATCCGCACTGACACTGGAAGCGCCTCTAGTGACCGTCTGAGTGTCAGTCACTAGAAAGCAATGTAAACACTGCCTTTTCTCTGAAAAGTCAGTATTTACATTCAAAAGCCTGCAGGGACAGGCTATAGACACCAGAACCACTACATTAAGCTGTGTGTGTGTGCGCCTGCTAGTGAGTGAGCTTGCTTGCATGTGTGTGTGTGCCTGCTAGTGAGTGAGCTTGTGTTTTTATGTCAATGAGCTTATGTATATTAGTGAACTTGTTTGTCTATGAGGCTGTGTATCAATGAGCTTGTGTGTGTCAGTGAGATTGTCTGTGTCTGCATGTGAGTATGCTTACTGTACAATTAAACATTTTACTCTGAAAGGACCAATATTTTATATTAGAAAAAACAATATATATTATATTTATATATATATATATATATATATATATATATATATATATATATATATAAATATAGAAAAATCCAGGCACTCTTGCTTAAAGTTAATAGATAGTCTTAATGATACTTGCCGGGTGCCAATTCCCATGGGGATGTAGATAGAGCAAAAACAGAAGTAGCAGGGCTGCACTCACGGTCTTTAGTAGAAAAAGTATACATTTATTCCATAAATCATAAGAAGATCGACGTTTCGGTCCACACAGGGACCTTCCTCAGGATCAAATAATATATTGTTTTTTTTCTAATATAAAATATTGGTCCTTTCAGAGTAAAATGTTTTATGATATTACTCAATCATCCTGGGTGGCCTTACATATTACATGCGACAATATATGGCGCAATGACTTATGGGGCTGGCATAGATTTTTTTTTCCAGGGCTGCTTTTTATCCCCAGTCCGGCCCTGCTTATAAAGCCTTGCCCTGCCCTGCAATTAGGCTCAGAGCACTCTGATTGGTGGGTTTAAGCCATCCAATCAGAGTGCTCTGACAGGTAAATGAAGAGACTGACAGGTAAGTCTCTACATTTACCTGTCACAGCACTCTGATTGGTTGGTTTGATATCAACCAATCAGAGTGCTCTGTGTCATTTTACACAGCGTGGGAAAGTTCTCTGGAATTTTCCCACGCTGTGTAATTTGACTCATAACTCTCTGATTGGTTACTTAATCCACCAATCAGAGAGTTATGAGTCAAATTACACAGCATTACACAGCAAATGTAGTTTGACGCACAAGTGGGGGCTCGGGAGGGGGGACCTTATATTTAATAGACATGCTCACTGTTTAATAGACATGCCCCTACTCATGGTATAGCGAGTAGGGGCATAATTTACTAATACTAAGTAATCTTTACTTAGTATTAGTAAATTTGGTTTAAGGACCAATTTAGGTCTTTCGGCCTTTTAGTAGATAGCTCCCTAATACCGTGGGAATTAGGGAGTTATCTACTTATTCATTCCTGTCATTACATTGACTGGCCAAGTAACTTACATTTTATATGAATGTATGTTACTTGATTATTGTAAGTGTTGCAAATGCTTACAGCTGAATCCTGGCTATGTTTGTATACTTTTTATTTAAAATTGTTTACAATGTAACATTCTTCTTCTTTCACTGGGTAAGTATATCGGCACTTCGGCACTTCGGCCATTCGGAAGTACCCGAATGTCCGAATTCCCCGAAATTCGTCCAAATTCATATTCGGACCGAAACGAATTGCACATGTCTACTTACAATCTCGGAGGATCTGAGGTAGGCGGATATATATCAGTCTTTTGCCCAGGGTGGTGGTCTGGGATCTGAACCTGTGCTTCCCAGTTCTACCACAGTTCTAACCAGATTCATTAGATTGAAAGTTCGTGCAATAGTCTAATGCTTCCTGCAAAAAATAAATAAATGTAAAACCGTATGCACAGAAAATAATCTGAGATACAATTGGTCCCTTGAGGGTGCACTTTAGCATTAACCCCTTAAGGGCACATGACATGTGTGACATGTCATGATTCCCTTTTATTCCAGAAGTTTGGTCCTTAAGGGGTTAAAGAGACACCCACAGGAACATATTTTCTGTTTCTCCTTCTCCATATACTATGCTCAATGACTATGTTTAAAAAAGGGAAGAACTTATAAAAATGATTGACAAGGAGCCGAAATAGAGGGACTGTTGGGACAGTTTTTTAAAATTTTGTTTTCAGACCTCACAAACACATTTGTTAAATATAAGGGATAAGTAAACTACTAAAACTATGGAAGGTGACAGTTCCACTTTAACATTTAATTGACATTTTATTTTTGATCAGATTGTCAAATGCGAGCTCAGACTGGATGATTTATTACCCCCTCTAGACAAACTCATACCTAAACATCAATTTTTAACATAAGACTTCAGCTCCAGACACAAATTATTCCATTCATTTGTCTATTTAAAATATGTGTTAAAAGATTGATGTTAAAAGAGAAGTCTTGACACCGGCTCACAGACTCTATTATGTTAGAATGCACGTATTCCTAATGTGAACGATAGACTTGCAGACACTAGAGGAACACAAATGTTTCAGTTATCTCTCGGGCTTTATTTTTAGTGACTAGTCATGATATCTCTGAAGGTGCCCAGATGGGTCTCACATTAGTGAAAATAAGATAGAAAAACTAGTTAAAACTCTGTTCCAGACCTACTAATGAACTAATGGAATTAGATGTTCTAGATTTAAATATTTAAGGCACTATTTGTGATTCCTTAAACCTAGCAATAATTGCTGGATACTATACAAGTTAACATGGGGCACATTTCTAATCTACAACTTTGGGATATAAACAGTATTGTTTGTGGGTTTAGCACTGTGTTTCTGTATTAGTTGTGTTTACTAATAGACATTAACCCCTTAAGGACTGAGACAGTTGTACACGACAGTTGTTCACAAAACAAAACGTAAACAAAAAAATTGCGCTATATGTCTGTTCAACCGTAATTCACCTTTTTCATATAAAGTGCACCCACACCTATTATATATAATTTTGTTCAGGAGTAACAGGGCTTTAATTTCACACAAACTATTCAGATCTGAAACATAATTCATTATGAATAAAATAGAAAAAAAGTGTGAGAAATTGAGATTTTTTTTTTTTAACTCCTGCATGGCATTTTAACTGTGAATATCATAATACTGTTAGCTTTTGCTGCAATAAAATTCACATATTTGTATTCAGCAAAGTCTCATGAGTTCGACAGTACCCCCCATGTACAGGTTTTATGGTGTTTTGGAAAATTACAGGGTCAAATGTAGCATGTTTAATTTTTCAGTTTATACACATTGAAATTTGCCAGACTGGATATGTTGCCTTTGAGACTATATCATAGCCCAGGAATGAGAATTACCCCCATGATGGCATACCATTTGCAAAAGTAGACAACCCAGGGTATTCAATATGGGGTATGTCCCGTCTTTTTTAGTAGCCACTTAGTCACAAACACTGGCCAAAGTAAGCATTTATATTTGTTTGTGTGTTAAGAATGCAAAAAAATATTATGAACGTTAACTTTGGCCAGTGTTTGTGGCGAAGTGGCTACTAAAAAAGACTGAACATACCCCATTTGCAATACCTTGGGTTGTCTTCTTTTGCAAATAGTATGCCATCATGGGGGTAATTCTCATTCCTGGACTACCATAAGCTCTCAAAGGCAAAATAACCTATCTGGCAAATTTCAATGTAAAAAAACGGAAAAGAAAGCCTTATATTTGACCATGTAACTTTCAAAAACACTATAACACCTGTACATGGCGGGTACTGTTATACTTGGGAGACTTTGCTGAACACAAATATTAGTGTTTCAAAACAGTAAAACCTATCACAACAATAATATTATCAGAGAAAGTGCAATTTGTGTGTAAAAAATGAAAAAAAAAACACTTTCACTGACAATATTATCGTTGTGATATGTTTTACTTTTTTGAAACACTAACATTTGTATTCTGCAAAGTCTCGCTAGTAAAACAGTACCCGTCATGTACAGGGTATAGGGTGTCTTGTAAAGTTACAGGGTTAAATATAGTGATAGCAAATTAAATTTTCTGGACTTTCAATCTGGGTTGTCAGGCAGGTCCCTCAAATTTTAATCAATAACATTACTTAATTATGTTAAAATATTACATAAATATGCAGGTAGAATTTAAACATATTTATATATTTAAAGTCTATGTGTATATTTTTGAAATTATTTATGTTATTATGTATATGGATATATTTATATTTTTTTTATTATTTTTATGTATCTATATATACATAGATATATATATAATTTAATTCTAAGTGTATTTTTATATAAATATATATGTTAATATCAAAATAAAGTTAGAATAAAATTACATGTATATATATATATATATAAAAAGATCGAGTTGATGGTCCGCACTCACGGTCTTGGTAAAATATAACTTTTATTGGTTACATAAAAAAATGATGGCAAAAATGTGTCAACGTTTCAGTCCCGGTTCAGGACTTTCTTCAGGACAGCATAGTATATGTTTGAAGGCTTGGCCTGTAGTTGTGGGAGGGGCTTGAATTCCCTTTAAAAGGGCTGCCAATCCACTCCCACCTTACCGTTACTGGTCTGGCGAGTCTGAAACGTTTACTTCCGGTTCAGACCGCCATTTTGTTTTTTTCTTACCTGTCTCTTCGTGGTCTCCTGGTCCGGTGCTCCCCTGGGTGGTCCGGTGCTCCCCTGGCTCTCCTTCCCGTCGCCGGCGTCCGCACAACCCGTTCGTTACTTGCCACCACAAAAAAACGTAAGTTAGGCCCGCCGTAAAGCAACCGCTGCAAACTTCCCGGCTTTACACGGTGGAGCCCCGTTCGTTTCAACCTGCGTTCGGTACTTTTCGTTTAATACAGTACGCCGTTCGGCTAAATTCCCTTAGCCACTCGCAAATGTTTCATATCACTTAAACTAACAAACACTATCATTCGGTTATACACATAACATTTTCTTTTCGGTTCAAATTACAATTAAAATGTATCCATTCGTATGTATCTATACTCCATCTAGTTCATTTTGTTTCATTACAACTACTCACGAAATAAGCACGAATTTCAACCAGTACTCCAGGGGAATTTTTGCCCCTACTGGTCACAAACGGCATTACAGTCACTTATAAATTCTACTTAAACGTATAATAAATGTTCAAACCTAGATTGGTGTCCTGATTTTCCTGACCTTTTCCCACAGGTTTTTTCTTACCAGGGATTCGTACTAGGATTTGTGAATTCTGACACCCGTATCAATTATATGTACTTGCGAGGTTGGTTGGAATTTAATTATGATTCATGTAAAGGCCAACAATACATATGAAATTAGTTAAGTGTGTACTTTACTCTTCTAGGTTATCATTCATTGGACGGTAGCTTTTACAAGCAAGGAAGCCCTCACCTTATCTCGGTTAAATCCCCTCTGCAGAGTGTCGGGTAGGTTCTGTTTTTTTAGGGCCCACGATCTGGCCAAACCAATACCTTATATTCAGAAATTTATATATCATCTTATGCCCACAGGTAAACTACTCGATACTATTACAGTCACTGTTTACCTCTTCAGTGACAGCTCGGCCTGACTCACATATCAGGTACTACGCCAGAACCCATTACTTTCTATGTTTTAAAGGGGACCGGGCCTAGGTTATGTGGCCCAATTAGGTAAATTCTTCTGGTCTTAATCCATAGGCTAGTGGTCCCGCGAGGCCAACATCCCCATCCTCATACTCGGAGGTACTACGCCCCTCGGGCCAAATCATAGCTAGCCGCCTCGCAACAATGCAAAGAGAGGGCCTCACCTGTCACTCCCATTCTTTCTTATGCTTTAATTGACACCGAGAGGCCAACACCCTGCCACAATGTTTGGTGGCCTCAAACTTCCCCTCGGGCCCACGCATAGATAGTGCCTCTCAAGCCACTTGGCAACTAGCAGGGACTCATCTGTCACGCTCAAAAGCATAATTGTTTCTCCCGCTTGGTATTTAGCTAGCCCACCACTACCCACCCAACAAATTCATTACATACGACTGATTATACCATTTTATAATTTCAGTTATGTCACTAACTCCTGATATCCCTGAAGAACTTTCACTACCTAGCACACTCGCTAGGCCTGCTTCCCCTGGTCCTGGTACAGATGTGAATAGCCCTGCATCCCTTAGATCATGGACCATACCATGTCTCACAGCAGAACTCAGAAGACGCTGCATCCCTTTCCCAGCTACGGCTAGGAAGGCAGAGTTGTTCAGATTACTGAACACTACCACCGACAACTCCGAGGCAGGGGAAGGCCCTAGTGGGACTCAATTACCAGCTTTTCATGCCATGATGACTTCCCTAATGGCATCCATTGGCACAATAAGTGACAGGCTGGATAAATTGGAGGCCGGTGGTGCTAGTCAGTCCACTACCAATACTACGGTCACCAGTCATCCTCTCACTAATACTATGCCCGGTAATACCTTGGAATCTACGGCAATTATAGAATCAATTGATCCCTCGCATACGGTCCCATCTCATCTTAAAAAGGACATTTTGGAAGGCAAGGATGTTAATCTGGTCTCATTGCTCATTGCCTCCCAGGATGTCCTAGAGAACAGGACTTTTGCATATGGGGATATTTCGGTAGTACTTAGGGCTAGAGACCCTCCACTGAATAAAAAATTGACTATCCCTGAATTCTTACTGGGGTTTGGGATTTATAGAGATGTATACTGCTCAGTTTATCCCGGGAAAAGAGCAGAGTTGGATGCATACATGCACAAGATGGTGGATCTGGGGCACAAATACGGTGGTACCGCTTTTTCGACTACCACCGTTCCTTCTCTGCAAAGGTGGCTGCGGCTCTGGCTCAGTTCAATTTAAGCATAAATTGGAATAAATTGGACACGGAGCTATTCTGCAGGCACTTTGCAGGCCTCAGACCCCCAACTTGTGCAGTGTGCGCATCAGCAACACATAGCACCAATTTCTGCCCGAATTCGGATGAAGTCGAACAAAACCAACCGGCTGCTAACCTCCAAAGACCTACTAGAGGTTTAAAAGACAAACTGGGCAGGGATATTGTCTTTTAGGGCAGATCCCAAGTTTGTAATAATTTTAACGCAGGCAATTGTGGTTTTAGCTCTTGCAGGTTGATGCATGTATGTTCACACTGTTTCAGGGCCCATTCCAAGACAATGTGCCGAAATAAAGCATTCCCTAAACCATATCTCACGTGCGTGAACCTCAGCTTATTCACCATTTTTCTACAACTACACCCGTCACGACATTTCAGTGACTATCTCATAACAGGACTGACTGAGGGATTTCACACCGGGCTGATACATTTACCTACAGGCACACTGGAGTGTGACAACCTACTATCCACATTAGATGACCCACAGCTGGTACACAAACTCATCATGACCGAGGTAAACCAAGGGTTCTTACTGGGCCCATTTCTTTCACCACCTTTCACTTCTTGGAGAACCAATCCCATTGGGATTTTATGGGGAAAAACTCACTTAAACCTAGACTGATCATTGATTTATCTGCACCACATTCCTCCACGGTCCCTAGCCTAAATTCACTCATACCTTCTGAAGAATTTTCACTACATTACGCCACTATCGACCATGCCATAGGTGCTATCATTAAAACAGGCACAGGGGCATGGTTAAGTAAAACGGATGTAGTAAATGCCTTCAAATTACTTCCCATGCACCCTTCACTTTGGCACCTTCACGGCATTAAATGGCAAGGATTATATTATTTCTTCACCCATCTCACTTTTGGCTCCAAAAGCAGCCAACGTATTTTTGATACATTTGCAGAGGCTTTGTGTTGGTTATTACTTAATGTGTGTAAATGTCCTTCGGTTATTCACTATCTAGATGATTTCCTCACTATTGAGAACAACACACTTCCCCCAAGTAGTTTGAAACACATGTTGGCTTTGTTTGAATCACTCACTATCCCAGTCTCCCCACACAAGACATTGGGGCCCGACACCCACATGAAATTTTTGGGGATACAACTAGACACTGTACATATGCAGGTTAGCCTCTCTCAGGACAAAATTGAGCGTATCCTGGCAAGCATTGAACACTACCTACGGCAAGGGTGTTGCACCAGGAAAGAACTGCAATCATTGCTGGGATCGCTCAACTTTGCGATGAGAATCATCCCCCAGGGCAGATCTTTTATTTCACACCTACTATCCCTATTTCCAAAATTCAGCTCAGACACTTCAAGTATCACAATAGACGACCACGCAACCTCTGATTTACGTATGTGGGGAGTTTTTCTCACCTCTTGGAACGGGCGAGCCATGTTTATACCACCCCACTCTGACACTTTACCTACACTGCGGACAGATGCTGCAGCAAACACAGGTTTTGCAGCCATCTGGGGAGATCTATGGCTTTGGGGACCATGGCCAACCGAGGTCACTACCCAAATTCACAGAAACCTCAGCTTTATTTGAACTGTACCCAATCGTGGCGCCGGCCGTTGCCTGGGGACCACATTGGTCCAGTCACACGGTTAGGTGCTATTCGGATAATATGGCTACATGCCATATTGTCAATAAAGGCCGGTCAGCATCCTTGGTATTTATGAGACTCCTAAGACGACTCACATGGATAGCGGCCACCTGTCAATTCTTTATCACATGTATTTACGTTCCAGGGTGGACAAACATCGGTGCTGATCACTTGTCTCGATTTCGTTTTCAGATTTCTTCACAACACTACCCACCGCCTCCAGACTGAAAACTCCAGCCCCACTTTTCCAAGACATGATAATGGATTAAAAGCTTTGTTAGGTCACGCACGTCACATTTCTCACCTCGCACTTTCAGTAAACACTAGAAACACATACGATAGGGCTTTTCACATATTCAAGAAATTCATCACTGAATTCCACATCCATGTTCAAGTTAGAATCAATATTGGGTTTCACTTCCTTTTGCCACATTAACCTTAAACTATCATTTAACACGATAAAACTGTACCTTACCGGCATTCAACATCACATGCTTATCCAACAACCCAACGCTACAGGTTTCCTGTCCTCATATCAAATTAAGACAGTACTTAAAGGCATTAAAAAATTGGACGTGGGGGCGTGGCCTGGCTGCTGATGGAGTAGGACGCACGCTTTCGGAGCTCCCAGGCCCTAACCCGCTAAAGCCCCTATAACAAAGCGTTAAACTCCCATACAACCACGCTGATGGTGAGAACTAAGAAGGGGGCCACTCCCGGCCCGGCGTTGCCCTCCTCGGGACACCCGACGGGACCTATGGACGATTTTCTTGCTACACCGCAACCGCTGGCCGGCGCACGAGGCCCAAACAATATGGCGCCTGCGTCCCCGGGTATGAGCAGCCACGATCCCTCCCCGCGGGGATCCCCCGCAAGAGACACACAAACAGATACTCTCACCCAGCTGTCCGCGGACATGGCGGCTATTGCGGCGAACATGCTCACGAGGGGAGACAAGGCTGAACTCATTGCGGAGCTTCGAGCAGCGGTACGTGAGGAAATCACGGCAGTGAGGCGGGACCTGGCGGTGCTGGAACAGAGAGTGGACGATTTGGAGGTACACAGCCTGCAGGCCACCCAACACCACCGGGCATCAGAGCTGGCAGCCACAAGGCAAGGCAATATCCTACTAGAGTTGAGACGCCAAGTAGAGGACCTTGATAACCGAGGCAGACGTAATAATATCCGCATCAGGGGCATGCCGGAATCTGAAGGTGAATCGCCACGTGAGCTGCTCGAAGGCCTATTTACCCAGATCCTGGGCGAGGCCGCACCGCCAGACTTTGGACTTGAGAGAGCTCACAGGGCGCTTAGGGCACCGCGCAGGGATGGTCAGCCGAGAGACCTGATCTGCTGTCTCCGGTCATTTCAGCTAAAGGAGGCCATTATGAGGTCGGCCCGCTCACAACGCTCACTCCGATACATGGACTCACCTATTGCACTGTACCAAGACCTATCCAACATCACCCTGGATGCGAGACGAGCCCTAAAGCCAATTACAAATGCGTTACAAGAGAAGAGGATTCACTATAAATGGGGATACCCGTTCAGCTTACAAGCGAGGATTGGAAATATATGGCACGTCTTGAGGTGGCCCACAGAAGTCCCACGCTTCCTGCACGCGCTGGGCCTACCGGACTTGCCTGTACCTAACTGGATTTTGGACTATCCGCCCGCAAGGCCTACGGGTCCGACTACACCAGCCGACATGCTCAGAAGGGGACCCATGCCGAGTACACCCCCCCAACGTAGAGGTGGCCCGGACGCGCCGGAGGAATAAGCTGCGATTGGGCCCCCGGGGACGCAGAACCCGCATCGACGAATGACCTGCACACCGTTTTCTTTTTTCCTACCGGCCAGGCTCGAGCAGTGGACAGCCCCTGACCTCCCACCGCATAGAGTGAAACGCAGAGGCCCAGAGACACCAGGACTGTACGCCAGGGGTATGTACTGTCTTTGTGCCCCCCCCCCCCCCTTCCCCCCCCTTCCCCCCCTTCCCCCCCCTCCCTCACTGGGACCCTGAGATTCCCCGGGATCTTCCTAACCCGGGGGGGGGCGATGTTTTGGGGAGGGGTATGGGATGGGTAAGATAAGCATTCCGACATGTTTTAGCGGGTGGCTAGCAAGGGGTCTTGCAAACCCACAACAGGGGATACATTATCAGGTGGGGTGGGGGGTGTGAGACGATCAATGGGGGGATAGCCATGCCGGCCAAGGGGCCCCACCCCGACGGGGGGATGGGATGTTTGCTGGACATTACACCACCACCGGCCATGAGATAAGGGAAAGGGGGCCGAATATCACCCAGACTATGCCTATAAATTGACAGATGTGATCAGGCCTCGAGCCGCTGTTGGGGCCGGGGGTGGGAGGGGGGGGTGCGGGCGGGTGGAGGGGGAGGCCTGGCCACGCACCCGTGACGCGCCCGCGGCCGACCGGGCTCCAGCTGGGGGTCATACCCTGGCGGGCGCGGAGCCAGACACGGTGCGGAACGATTGCGTCTCCGGGGGGACCATGTTGATTTGGCGGGCGGAGGAGATTTTTAGCCCATGCAACTGAATGTTATGTACATGTTTTACTTGGTTTTAGCCTAAGTTGATGTTTTTGTTCATTAGTCCTGTACGTTAGCTATCCAGTAGGGCAGGGAGACCCCCCCCGACTCTGTATGTTATATATCCACTCCAGGACACAGGGAGGTGGGCCCGGAAGTGCTTTAGCCCTCACAATCACGAAATTGGGGGATGCAGGGATCCCGGCAATTCCCACACAGGCTAGGCTCGGGACACCAAGGGTCCCCACCCGTTCTCAGCATAGTACATGGCCGACACGGGGGTCCCGAGAGGGGGATTAGGGCCGCCATGGGTACCCCGCGATAGCTTAGATAGGGAGACTCGCCGGGCACGGACCCGACGGAAGACACACTCGGCGGGTTGGGAGCTGAGGGAGTCCACTACTGACTTCACCTACCAGAGAGGGCGACCGACACCATGGGTAGCCTCCCACGCACCCCACGCAACTGACCTATACTGTACATACTGGTCCGGGACTGGAAGGGGCTTCACCTTAGTACCCCCGACAATCTACACCCGACCAAGGTTCATTGTTGCCTTTTGTTCCCCGACTGACCTACTTACCTAGACGGTTGACCACACCTTCACCACATACCTCCCCACCCACCTTTCCCTCTCCCCGAATAGACCCGACTAGACCGACGAAGCTTTCCCTTACGATACCCCGCTGAGCCCGGGCGGGGGACTTTCGCGAAGAGACTATGGAGTCCTTTAAACCGGCGCTGCTTAAGCTCTGGTCCCACAATGTTAGGGGTCTTAACCTCCCTGAGAAACGAGCTCAATTGCTGCGCAGGTTATGGGCCGACAAGGTGTCCATAGCGTTCCTGCAGGAGACGCATTTCCGCGGTTCTTCCGCGCCAAAACTGGAAAATAGACGCTTTCCACAGGGTTACTTTGCCAACCACCCAGACATGAAGAAGGTGGGTGTGGCGATTTTATTCGCCCACTCGGTACATTTCCAACACAAGGCTACTCTCATTGATCCGGGGGGTCGATACATCTTCCTTAAAGGCTCCATTGGAGACGTTCCCCACACGTTCGCGTGCATCTATAGCCCCAACAGGCAACAACACACATTCATAGCCAAGACACTGATTAAACTGGACAGGTTCAAGGAAGGCCTCGTGGTGCTGGCAGGGGACCTTAATGTCCCTCTTGACCCGCGCATGGACTCCTCTCGGGGAGCTAGTACGGTCCCGGTACACTGCCTTAGATCGATCAGACGTTCCCTGACCAAAGCTGGGTTAGTGGACTGTTGGAGGGCGGCGCACCCGGAGGACAAAGATTTTTCTTACTATTCCCCGATGCACAAACAATACAGCAGGATAGATTACATATTCATGCCCCAGGGTAGCCTGCCTCTTCTCCGGGAGGCTAATATAGGACTTATTTATCAGTCAGACCATGCACCAGTCGCGGTGGAAATAAAATCTCCACTGCTCAAACCCATAGAACGCCAATGGAGGCTCAATGAGTCCCTGCTGGACGACCTAGGGACCTGTACCATAGCCCGTCAGACTATCAGGAACTACTTTGAGGAAAATGACACAGTAGACATGTCCCCCCTGACACTGTGGGAGGCCCATAAATGCGTAGTCCGAGGGCACTTCATTTCCGTGTGCACACAGCGCAGGAAAGACAGGGCACGCGAGCTTACAGACCTCACGAAACAGATAGCAGACTTAGAAAACTCACATAAGCACACACTAGACGACAACATACATTTACGGCTCACAGAAGCCCGCAGAGCACTCACGAACCACCTTTCCCAGGGCCTGCTGCACACCATGCGAAAATCCGCCAGGTTCTTCTATGAGCACTCCAACAAAAGCGGCAAACTCCTGGCGAAGATGCTCCAGGAAAAGCGTAGATCCCAACACATACACAAAATCCATACACCAAATGGGCGAACTACGGGGATGCCTGAGGGCATTCTGGACGCTTTCAGGTCCTATTATGCGGACCTGTACAACCAATCCCAGACCCAACAGGGAGCTGCTGCACAGACCCATTACCGACGAGTAACGGACTATCTAGCTCACCATGTAACACGCAAACTCACACCGGCACTCGCGGAGGAGCTGGACAACCCCCTCACCCTTGAAGAACTAGCGACTGCAATGAAACGTTCGAAACCACACCGAGCACCGGGTCCAGACGGCCTCCCCCTGACTTACTTACGGACGTTCCAAGAGGAGCTCCTACCGAGACTTCTGACTGGCCTAAACGCCCTGCGGGAAGGGGGTGCGTTCCCCACGGACACCCTAGCGGCTGTAGTCACGGTGATCCCCAAGGAAGGGAAAGACCCGAGCAATTGTGCCAGCTATAGGCCTATCTCACTGCTTAACGCAGATCTAAAATTGTTCACGAAGGCCCTTTCCCTGAGGATATCCCGGTTGCTGCCCGACCTGATCCACCCGGATCAGGTCGGCTTCATTCCAGGCAGGGAAGCACGAGACGACACCATCCGAGCGCTAAACATAATTCATAACGCACGGGCCGGAAAGCGAGACGTCGTCCTCCTCTCGACGGACGCCGAAAAGGCGTTTGATCGGGTGGATTGGACATACCTGAAGGAAACGCTGCATCACATGGGCTTTGGTCCATATATGCGCATGTGGATCTCGGCCCTGTACACCACTCCGACTGCCCGGATACGGATAAACGGAGCCCTCACGCGGTCTTTCCCGATATGTAATGGAACGCGACAAGGCTGCCCCCTGTCCCCCCTCCTGTTTGCCCTCACCCTGGAACCATTCCTGGAGGCGGTCAGACGGGACGGGGGTATAACGGGGGTTCGCATGGGCACAGAAGAACATCGGGTAGCGGCATACGCCGACGACATGTTGTTCTTTTTGGAACAACCTCTGGTCTCCGTGCCCAACCTACTAAAGGCTTTTGACGAATACCGCCAGGTGTCAAACCTGAAATTGAACCTTGACAAGTCGGAGGCGATGCCGATAATGAAGGACGAAGGCGAAGCCCACAGACTAGGCAACCAGTTTGCCTTCTCGTGGTGCACGGAGAAGATACGGTACCTCGGTACCTGGCTACCGAAAGACCTTTCACAAACGTACCAACTGAATTTCCTGCCCCTCCTCCGGAACATACAATCAGACCTCCACCGCTGGACGGCTTACTATATCACCTGGTTCGGGAGGATTAACGCGATCAAGATGAACGTGTTGCCACGGTTGCTGTATCTCTTTGCCACCCTGCCACTTTTAATCCCACAATCATTCTTTAAATCGCTGGATACAGCGATCCGTGGGTTCATCTGGAATCATAGACCCTCGCGGGTCCGCAAGTCGACGATGGAGAGACCTAAACAATCCGGGGGACTGGGACTGCCCTCGGCGTCCACTTACTATAAAGCCACACACTTGCACAGGCTCACAGACTGGCATGTAGACAAGAGCCCAAAGCGCTGGGTGGCTATGGAACTGCAGCAAACAGGAGGTACAATCCCCTCGAGACTGTGGTTGGGGGGCACCACGTTCGCAGAACTGCGGACGGGCAACCCCATGATAGACGCGACGCTCAATGTCTGGTGCAAGGTTCGTTACACCCATCGGCTCACTACATCACCGAACCCGTTGACCCCGATCGCATGCAACCCAAATCTAGCAGGGGGACTCCACCCGACGGCACTGCGGAACTTTCATCAGGCGAACTGGATATACCTAGATCAGTGGTGCTCGAGGGGGCGACTCCGTCCCCTCGAGGACCTGCTCGGAGACACACGGCCCACACAATTAGACATCTTTCGGTACCACCAGGTGCAATCGTATGTCACCAGCTTAGCTGGAAAAGACCACCTTCATAGGCAACTGACGGATTTTGAAAAAATATGCACAAAAAGAGGTCACATAGACCATGGGGTGTCGCGCATGTGCGACTCTCTGAGAGAGGCCCAAGACTCCTACCCACTGGGATACAAGAGCAAGTGGGAAAGAGAGACAGGTACACAACTCTCGGACCAGGAATGGGACAAAATAGTCCGCTTAACCCACAAGTGCTCGATCAGCTCAAAGATCCAAGAGACTGGATATAAGCTATTATCGCACTGGTATCGGACTCCGGACACCCTTAGGCACTTCGGTGGAGCTGGTGCGGGTGACTGCTGGAGGTGCGGCACGGCCCTGGGAACGAATCTGCACATCTGGTGGTCTTGTCCACGCATAGTAACATACTGGCAGATGATAAACACGAAAATTAGAGAAGTCACAGGCGATCCCATCCCTCTACAACCCATGACAATGCTTCTACATCACACTCCCATACCCACGCAGAAATATAAACACTCTCTCACCATACATCTGTTGAATGCAGCGAAAGCATTGATTCCCCTACATTGGAAACGCACAACGACACCCTCGTTTAGACAATGGGTGGACAAGGTGGAGAGCGTCTATGATATGGAGATACTGACAGCCTCTCTGCAGGGACGCTCAGATAAGTGCGCATTGCAATGGTACCCCTGGCGACTTTACATCTCCAGGGGAATCGCGTAAAATCCCCGGGATAGGCAGAGAGCCGGAATGGCTACCCGAACTGCGCAGTTTGGTCGGACTATACCCAGCGCTAAGGAAATAAAGTAGCTAAATAGCCGGAGGAGACCTCACCCGGGCTCTAGACTTCCCCCCCCCCCTTCTTTTCTCCCCCCTGTGCCGACTATGCTCGCCCCCTCCCCCCTCTTCCCCTCCACCAACCCTTAACTTGACGGACCTTTCATACTACTAGACGCCAGAGGAATCTGGCCCCCTAACTGACTGTACTTCACTCTGACGGACAGGTAACTTTATTCGCACTTAGGTGTTCAAAACCGAGATCCGGACCACACGACATGATACGGAACAAAACCTCTTTGAGGGGACCTAGAAGTCAAGGGAAGCTAGCCAGACGGACATAGACGTGATAGTAGGCCACCACCTAGACACAAACCCATGGACAGCCATGGCCCACCAGACATGACCGATACCCCTGAAAGGACACTCCACCGAGCAGGGTAACACATGGGGCTGCTCAAAACATAAGTAAGACGCCCAGGGGACACACTGTTCCAATAACTACACACAGCAACGGAATCTGGTCCCGTTTGGACCACCCGTGCACACAAAGAGTTCACATACCCTGACACGACGTAGGTTCTGGGGTAGTAAGGAGTTAACCCCGAAATGGAAACACTAGAAATCTGTTGTTAATAAGAGGGGATCTGGGAATGGGAACTGCCGACCACAGAGTCGCCCGAATAAACCCAAGCAAACCCAGGGGGAAGCAAACGAGTGTTCTGGCCAAAGCCAATTCTGTTACCTAAGCTTCCCAGAAATCGGCATCCTATTTCGGCACCTCAAAAGTTTAACTGTTATTATGTTGTAAAAGGATCAATCTACGTTTCCGTGTGACTTATGTGAAATTGCTGTTTTTGTTACCGGTGAAACCTTACCGATAAAATATGATTGACACAAAAAAAAAAAAAAAGAAGCTATCGCTCAAAGGAGCTGTGACAACTTGTTAGCATGTTCCCAGCCTGTAAACATACTGTATGTCCCTTCTTCTTTATTCTGTACCCATTTCAATGCCTGCTTCAATAAAGAAAGATTGACATAAAAAATTGGACACACATGTCCCCTCACAGAGACTACCCATAGACAACAACATATTCCATTCACTAATCAATTTATTAGATTCTTCTCCTTTCGAGCCCATAACTAATACCGTAATAAAGACAGCTATATATTTAGCTTTTTATTGGTTCCTCCGACCCAACAAATTCACGACTAAGACCATTACAACCCCCGACTACCTAAGAACAATGGACTTGCAAAAACACAACGACCATTACCTACTAATTTTAAAACAATCAAAAAACTGCGCCATAGGTCATACTATTACAATCCCCTTGTATCCTACTCATAATAAATGGTGCCCTGTACAAGTTTTTGACGCTTATCTTCTTTCACTCAACAAGCAACCTTTACAACCTTTGCTCGAACTGCATGGTAACATTCTGACTACAACAAAGTTTATGCTTTATGTACGTCTACTATTGACTAGGCTCGGCTTAAACCCCAATCATTTCTCAGGTCATTCTTTCCGAATCGGGGCAGCATCTACAGCATCTGCTAATCACATACCTCCGCACATTATCAAGACAATGGGACACTGGAAATCCTCCGCTTACACACTCTACATACCTAATCCCGTTAAATAATTAAGACAAGCTTTCTGTGACTTATCTAAATAAAGAAAGAAGTTGGTTACCGTATTATGTCTTATGGTATTTTATTTTTGCCCACTTTTATTACAGGCCTACTGCTTTGTCGGTTCCGGCACACCACAACCAAGTGGTTCCAACTCATTTATGTTATGGTTATTATATGCTAGATTTCTGTATACGGCTATATTGCCCCGAATACAAATATATATATATATATATAATTTTCTAAAAAATTAATTATTTTTTAATTATTTGTATTTATTTATTATTTATATTGTACAATAATAAATATGTATACAATATATAAATATATATATATATATATGTGTGTGTAATTGAATTCTACAAGTATTTTTATATTGTTATATGTATATATTAATATAAAATGCACTTAGTATGACATAACATATATGATATATATATATATATATATTTATTTATTTTTTATTTACTAATATATATATATTTATTTTTTTCAGAAGCAGGGAGTCTACCTGTCAGTTTAGGCAGTCTCCCTGCAGACAGCACTATGGACGCCTATTTCAGAGCGAATGAATTATTTTTTAATTATTTGTATTTATTTATTATTTATATTGTACAATAATAAATATGTATACAATATATAAATATATATATATATATATATATATGTGTGTGTGTGTGTAATTGAATTCTACAAGTATTTTTATATTATTATATGTATATATTAATATAAAATGCACTTAGTATGACATAACATATATGATATATATATATATATATTTATTTATTTTTTATTTACTAATATATATATATTTATTTTTTTCAGAAGCAGGGAGTCTACCTGTCAGTTTAGGCAGTCTCCCTGCAGACAGCAATATGGACGCCTATTTCAGAGCGATCACATGGCTCGCGGGGGCCTAATTTGCAGAGGGGGGACTGTCTGGGCTGTCAGACAGTCCCCCCAGACCGGAAGTAATGCCGATCGCCGGTGGGGGAACAGCGGCGATCGGGTAAGTTATAAGGAAGGCAGGGACGTTCTATGCCGCTCGCTGGCGTTTAGAGCCCCCCTAAAAAGGACGGCATAGAATGCCCGCCGTCCTTAAGGGGTTAAATATAAGTGCAGATAATGGTTACACATAACCCTTCAATAAGTATTGTCTCATTCTAGCACATAATGCCTGTTTATTTGCATTCCTGACTCTCTCTAATAACCTGCTCCTTTTGTATGTTTTTTTTTCCCTGAAAACAAGGAGTGCTGACGACTGCCCAAAGGCTGCCCTACTGGTTACACACCCAGATGCCATCAGCTTAGAACAGGGTAGCCTAAAAGGTAGATCCCCAGATGTTTTAAAACTACAACTTCCATGATGCGTTGTCATTCTAAAACCATTCTCAAGGCATGTAAAGCATCATGGGAGTTGTAGTTCTACAACATCTAAGGATCTACATTTTGGGCACCCCTGACTTATAACATATAGTAATGCTGTCTTTGACAAAGAACAATAACACATTAGTGTTACTAAGGTTACTTAGTACTTCTCCTGTATTGTCAAGATGAAGGTTTGTCAATAAAGCTGTAGGTTTGTCAATTAACCCCATGTGTTGTTTGCTATGTTCTAACCAGAGTGAATGATGCTTGTTCTGCCCCAAAGTCCTTCAATTAAACTCTAAAGTACTTTTTGCGGTGCACGTCCACTTGGCCTCTCTGCTTCCTTTTGACTCCAGTACTAGGCTCAGAGTATCATCTGACGTTCTCAGCCACTGGTTGCTCATTGAGGTAAATGTATTAGAAAGGTACGTATGGTAGAAAAGTATAGGCCAGAGGAGTAGGCAGAAGGGTGCGATCAAGACACATTTGCGGTTAAACCGATCAAAAATAGTTTAACCTAATAAGTTAAGACAGCACCCAGGTCCATATAGATGAAGTTAATGAAAAAGTCTCAGGCACTCACTGTGATTGACAAGCTTGACAAGCTTGATAAAGACCTGTATAGGTCGAAACATTGCAATAAATCTGTCTGGAAGCAATCGCAGTGAGTGCCTGAGACTTTTTCAATAATACGTATTTCTTGAGGTTTGCTGACCCTTGCTCAGTAGCACCCTGTGTTGAAGTATTGTGGCTGAGTGCGACCCAAACTTTTTTCTACTACATATAGATGAAGTTGGCACGTTTTCCAGAGTGGTCCTTTACCTTGAATAGAGAGCTACACATTTTTTAAAAAAACTAATAAACAAACAGTTCATAGTGCTACCTGCTACAGCTTTCTGTATCAAAAACAATAAACACCTTTATTGTACATAGAGTGATATATACTTTACTGTGGATTTCTTTAAAACTTCAGGTCCTGTCTGTACCACGGTTTGGATACAATCATTATGAATATTTCAAAACGCCCCACATTTTCACCTTACACTGTCATCTAATTCATATCAGTCCTGTGTACTCCAATGGTTGATTATACTGCCGCGTAAAATCACTTATCCTTTAAATAACCCCAAAATAAAAATGGCAGCTGTAATAAAAGCAGCTTAATTGGAATGTAAATCATATGTCCGTGAAGGCTTTGACTGCATTTACTGGAAACTTTTCTTAAAAGGTTGTTTATTTAATTTCTTAATGTTATTTAGAGCTAATTGTAATAGAGCATAGTTACTGAGAAACATAGGCTGCACAGTTATTAGTTCTATTTTTAACAGGCTAGATGAAAGAACAGCTTGCAGAATTCAGCAATCTATTTGTGAAAGACTACTATCCACAGATCATGTGCAAAACCAGCAGTCGGTATACTAAGCACATTAAATATACCCAAGTTCTATATGAAAAAAAAATCTGTGTATACTTAAAGGAACACTATAGCATAAGGAATGTAAACCTGTAGTTATAGTGCCCCGGTCCCAGTCTGGAAGATATCCACTAGAGGTTACGTTACCCTGCAATGTAACGATTGCAGTTTTTTCATAAACTGCAATGTTTTATATTGCAGGGTTAAAGGACCACTATAGTGCCAGGAAAACATACTCGTTTTTCTGGCACTATAGTGCCCTGAGGGTGCCCCCACCCTCAGGGTCCCCCTCCCGCCCGGCTCTGGAAAGGGGAAAAGGGGTAAAACTTACCTTTTTCCAGCGCTGGGCGGGGAGCTCTCTGCCTCCGATCCTCCTCCGTTTCGCCCCGTCGGCTGAATGCGCACGCGCGGCAAGAGCTGCGGGCACATTCAGCCGGTCGCATAGGAAAGCATTTACAATGCTTTCCTATGGATGCTTGCGTGCTCTCACTGTGATTTTCACAGTGAGAATCACGCAAGCGCCTCTAGCGGCTGTCAATGAGACAGCCACTAGAGGATTTGGGGGAAGGCTTAACCCATTTATAAACATAGCAGTTTTTTCTGAAACTGCTATGTTTATAAAAAAAATGGGTTAACCCTAGCTGGACCTGGCACCCAGACCACTTCATTAAGCTGAAGTGGTCTGGGTGCCTAGAGTGGTCCTTTAAACAGACAGGGGCAGTGCACGTAGACCACTTTAATGGGATGAAGTGGTCTGTGTGAATATAGTGTCCTTTTAAGACACTTGCAAACTTAAATGGATTTAATAAAATAATGTGGTCACACCAAAAAGTTATGCAAACCAAATATTAAACGTAGTGGTAAAAGAAAAAAAATCTAAAAAAATCACCAAAAAGCACGAGCGGATATTAATATTATTATCTCAATTTAGCTGTTTTCTACTTATACTCAAAAAAACCCAGAAAAAAACAAAAAAACATACATAGTGTTGTAGTTTCTTCAATTCATATAACAAAAAAGTATTTATGTTTCGCTCACATTCCTTACAGCCACAAAAGATTGGTTCAAATTAACAGTGTGCTAACGACAGGACCAAACCAGTTAAAACCAAATATTTTTATTGCTTTAAAAATTTTCTGGAATGATTTTTGTTTATTTAGATTAAGGTGAAAGTGATTTTGAAGTATAAGTCCTCACTGCATGGGTCACTTTGTAAATGGATTGTGCTAAAAAACTGTGAAACTTTCTATTTGAGTTGCATTTTAAAGGAATCTAACAGTGTGGGAGGTTGTTAAACACGTTATAAGTATATATTCCATGCAGTGAACAGCTACTCAATTTAAAAAGGTGAAGAGCTAACTGGAAAGGTACGCAGGGGATGGTGATCTGAGACAATAATTTGAGGCCCTAAAGGAAGGAACAACTATGCTATATATGCTTTCTTGTCTTTCCCTATATTTTTCAGTATAAGTAAAATACAGTTGATTTGAGAAAATAATTATAATACTATACCCAGGTTCTTGTTTAAACTCCTGTTCCTTTAATATGATCTGAATAAATAGATTGTTTCTGACTGTACCGAGTAAAACAGGTCTATCGATTCTTACAGAATGCATCATTAAAAGAGGTAGAGATGCTAATAACACAAAAATAACCGAAATTCTGTTTATTAAAACACACAGGAGATAGTTCTCTTCTACTGTAGTGCCTCATAATGAACTCGGTTTTAACATTTGTTGATAAGAATAATAATAAAAAATATTCTAATTAATGATCCTATGACATGAATTACATGCGTTTTTATGTAAAACTCTAGGCTACTATTTGTTGTTAAATCATTTAATTTCATAACAATGTAAAATAATATTAAATATACCATTGGCAAATATTGATATATTTTTCACTATGATCTGCATTACTTGCTTCAAAGTTCTTTTTTTGCATATTAAGTAGAACTATGCAAAAAATTAAATACAGTATTTAAATGATTATTTAACAGGCTCTTGGAACTAGAGTATCAGTCAATCTGAAATAGAAAATGACCTCTAGAAATCTTATGAGATCACCTTCTGTGTTGAAGTGGTTATGTGAAATATCAGATATCAAATCTCTAATGATGTATAATCTGCCTTTAAAGATTGATGTTCCGTTCAAACGGCAGTTTATGCATTGCCACCAGCCAGATCTATCAGATAATAAATACATTCACAGAGTAGATAATTGGATAATATATGATCTACTGAATGTGTGTTATTTCAGCCTGCTGCTTTGTGACAAATACATGGTGCACAGATACATAATAACCCCAACGCATTTTGACTCCCTCACAAATATATAAAAATTAGAATTTACCAATTTCTGTAATTTTCAAACTGTAGAGCTGCATTATACAATTTTTAAAGGTCATTTCATTTTATACAACAGTTAGTAATTTTAGTAATAAATACATTTTGAACAAGAATATATTTTATCTCAAAAAGAAGTGTTCTATAACACCAGCAAGTGAAGGATGTTTTTTTCCGTCAATAATAGAAAAATGTGCAGTTTAATTGTTGCTTCACGTATAAATTGTATTTGCTTAAAACATTTATTGCTCATAAAAGCATAACTGAATGAGGGGACATATTTGAATTGAAACAGAAATAATTGCTCCATGTAAAAGGTTCAAAGTATTCAACTAACTGCGTTAACCCAGCCTGACCTAAGACTGACTGTATCTTCTACCATATAATCATAGACATAAATAGTGTTGTATTCTTCCAAGGTTATACTAGGACACTAGTTTGTTATTATCAGTTCCAGCTGGCAGTAGCCAAGCAATTTCATTTTATGCTTAAATTTAGCCATGTGGATGATGTGTGTGTGGATATAAAATACATAAATACATTTTCCATTAATTCTAGAAACACAACACAGAGGTTTTTCTGAGTAAGCATTATTGTATTCAATTACTTTTTTGGCTTAACGTTTTACACAGTAGTAGACACAGATCTATATACCTGAGTGTAGTAAGTAAAATAGACCTTACATATAACTCAATAAGTAAGACTGACCTTATACATAGACTGGATACTGAGACTGGGCTTACATATGGAGAGCAAAAAACAAGTCTCAAGAGAGTGCTGAGAACGGACAGCAGCTCAATTAGCCTGCCCTTCGGTGGGTCCCCGCTTAGTTCTCAAGTTGGATTTAGCCCATCTTGTGCCATTACAGAGAGAACCAGGCTGTGGATCTCAGACTTATTCCACCCACAAGGGCAGAACAGATCTAAAATACAGGACAGCTCTCTCTGCACGAGAGATACAGCAACCCCAGACTATAATTTCAACCTTGTTAGGCATCATCAGTGAGGTATAGCCAATATCCCTCTAGGCAGCGTGAAAAAAGGGACACTGAGACACCAGGGCCACAGACACTAGGGACACTAGCTTGGAGACATGGGGACATTGAGACACTTGAGGCACTAGGAGACATAGGGACAGTGGGACACTGGGAGATTAGGGGTCACTGGGAGACTAGGGGCACTGAGACACCAGGGACACTGGCTGGGAGACATGGTGACACTGTGTCCCCATGTGTCTGTGTCATAATGTTTCAATTTCTCACCAGCCAGTTACTACTTGCTAAAAATGCCATACCGACTGCCAGATTTCACAAGTAGCTACAGGGAGTGACCAGCTTCCATTACTGCAAGCCAGCAGATAAGGAGCAGATGATGGCTGCCATTATGTTCTATGGGAGCTACTACCTTCTACTTAGCGACTGGTTTCTAACTGTAACGGATCACCTGGCACCCCGACTGGGGACCTCCGTTGAAGGATGCTCCTAGCGCTTCCTGAGGACTCCAAGCACTGCAGCAGACACCATAACCATCGTAGACTCCTACAGAGAGCAAAACAGGAACAAGCTCTTACAAGAGCTTAGGAGTGATTATAGCAAGAGAATATGCAGAGCATAGCAATCCCGTGTAGCAGATTCCCCCAATAAGAGACAGAACTCCAAATTGAGGGTGAAGTAGAGCTAAAGCTTTTAATCAAACACTCTGCTTTTATGCACATTTTACACACATAGTACTGCCCACAGGGTTTTGCAGAACAACCAATCAATATGTACAACACACTCAGACACTCCCACACAAAATCCTCCCCTCTGCCTGTGATATAATTACTGAACACAATGGTCTAATGTAATTATCATAGGCAGGAAAACACACAGTTTTACACAATATTCATAACTCTAAAAGTATACATCACATTCACATAAAACTTAAATTTTTCAGAATCAGCATACTCCAAATACAAACATACGTCAAAATCATACAAATTGGTCCAGTGGGTTAAAAGTTAGTTGGAAATCCCTTTGTGACCGTCTGCAAGCATGGCTTGGGTGTGGTAAGCCAATTACCTCCAGCATACAGAAAATAGCTCTATTCACAACAACAGTAAAAACAAATAAAAATACATAATTTCTATTATACTTAACAGAACACCCACTTTCAACCTAATCTCAATGTAACCCTACATGTTAAACAGATGATCAACAAATAACTCAAAAAGACAATAAATGGGGGCCTCTGGCAGGGCCAGATAAAGAGCCCAGTGGGCCTGGTGCTGACAATTATGAGGGGCCTAATTATAGAATCTTATCGACTAAAAACACTAAAACAGTCATACCTATCAAGCGTTATGTATCTGGTGGAGATGGTGCCAGAGGGAAACTCATAGGATGCAGCTATAAGAAAACGCAGATTCTCTTAAAATATGCTAATCTCTCTCTAATTAATGCTTTCATCTTTCAAGTAAATCCATTCCCCCTAACAGAAGTGTCCAGTGGAGCAGGAAGTAAATGGGTGGTGTAAAAGGGTGGGCCACTGACACGAATCACGTGACTAGAACTGCCAAAAGGAGCAAAAATGACCAAAAAGGGGGCATGTCTGCCCAAAGAATTGGAAGGCCAGCCTGGCATCAGTGTCCCTATGTATCACAGTGTCAGTGTCCCCTTGTCACCCAGTCCACTAGTCTCCCAGTGTCTGTGTCCTCATTGCTCCCAGTGTCCCCATGTCTCAGTGTGTCCTGTGTCACTAGGATACTAAGGGACACTGAGAGACATGGGGACACAGTGAGACATGGGGACACTGAGACACTTGGGGACACTGGGAGACATGGAGACACAGACACTAGGGACACAGCGACATGGGGACACAGACATTTGGGGACACTAGGGACACTGAGAAACATGGGAACACAAACACTGGGAGACTAGAGGACACTAGGAGACATGGGGACACTGAGACACTAGGGACACTGGCTGGGAGGCATGGGGACACATCTACTTGGGAACACTGTGAGACAGGGGGACACTGAAACATTTGTGGACAGTGGGAGACATGGGGACACTACAGATACTGAGAGACATGGGGAAACTGAGACACTAGGGACACTTGCTGGGAGACATGTGGACATTGGGAGACATGGGGACACTGGGAGCCATGGGCGCACTGGGAGCCATGGGGACACTGAGAAACTAGGGACACTGGCTGGGAGACATGGAGACACTGGAAGACATGGAGGCACTGTGTCATTAGTGTCTCCGTGTCCCAATGTGTCTCTCAATGTAGACAGAAGAAAAGAAAATGGGAGAAAGGAAATCCGCCACTAAAAGTGGGTGGAGTCCATTCCATTTGCTGACTACTCCCTTTAAGTAAAAAAAGTCACATAAATATGGTAGTAAATCTTTATTCAAAAAATTAAAGTAATGATCGTTGGTAGCAAATCTACCCGAAAAAATAAATACATTTTAATAGTAAATACACCCTACAAGTGTTTAAAGTGAAAATAAAAAACCACCTATTTAAAACCTGGGAAGTTGCTCCTATATAAACCCCCAAATATGTATAAGGGAGCAAAAAAATGGATGGGTATAAAGAGACCTTTAAAAAGGATTAAATGAGCGACATCGACATCTCCTAAGTGGGGTAAAGACACGGTCTAATCAGGTTCTAGCAAAAATAAGAAATTATTAGAAAGTAAATAATATGGATACTTGCTGCAATGGCAGTGGGTAAAGTGTGGCTGGGAGACATGAAGACACTGGAAGACATGGAGGCACTGTGTCATTAGTGTCTCCGTGTCCCAATGTGTCTCTCAATGTCCCTATGTCTCACAGTGCCCCCTAGTGTCTCAGTGTCCCCAGGTCTGCTGTCTGAACTCTCTGTGCTGTGTAGCTGCTCCCCCGCGGGTCAGTGAGTAGAGAGAGGCAGGGGGGGATATGCTGTAACTTCCTATCCCTGCCTCTCTCCACACACACTGGCCCCTATTGGCCGGCGCTGGTATTGCAGAGTAATCTCTGTTTATACTGAGAAAAATATCTGCATTTGTATTGCGATATTATTGCAATACTGGCACGGCCAGGCAGCCTCAAATACCATCTAGGCCAGTAAAATACCTGTCAGGAGGAAAACCTAAGAGTAGGGTGTAAAAAAAAAATAAAAAAAAGTAAAAAACCTTTTTTTTTTTTTTTTAAATGGGCCTATTCCATGGGCCAGGGCCTGGAGCTGCAGCTCCATCAGCCCCTATGTTAATCCGGCCCTGGCCTCTGGGATAGGTTTTGGCATTCCGAGCAGCTATTGCTGTCTCTGTGATCTTTGTTGGAGAGACTGTGGACAGAAGTATGGACAACCTATGTGGCAGGTTTACCAACTAGTGAGTATTTTTCAAATACATTTTCAAGTGTGTACTACCATCAGGTGCGGGAAATGTTCATTTTATGTGAAAAATGCGAGAAATGCTCAGTAGAAAACAGGTAAAGAGGTGTTGACAAACTTGTTAAAACTAAATTGTTACTTTCATGATCTTTACACATTTTGGAAAAAAACACCAAAGGCGACATGCCTACCTACACTGTGGAATCAGCGGGAAGAAGGTTAAGAGAAATATGATTGCCTGAAGCTCTCCCTCATCATCATTGCCATCTTCCTGTGGTCCATCTTTGTTTTGGTGCCTCATCCACCAGGAACCCATATTACTGATGTACTCTCATGCATGTACGAGAGTATGGAGCAATTGTCTCTAAAAGAACCTGCGAGGTTGCGAATTCCTCCAGTAACACAAGACATACATGTCATTATATAATCAGACATATCACTTGGTATCGTTTGGCTAATATTCCTCTAGATTAGTGATGTCCCGAACGGTTCGCTGGCGAATAGTTCCTGGCGAACATCGCATGTTCGCGTACGCCACGGATGGCGAACATATGCGATGTTCGGTCCGCCCCCTATTCGTCATCATTGAGTAAACTTTGACCCTGTACCTCACAGTCAGCAGACACATTCCAGCCAATCAGCAGCAGACCCTCCCTCCCAGACCCTCCCACCTTCTAGTCAGCATACAATATAGATTAATTCTTTTTTTTTTGTATCATTTTTTTGTGTGTTTATTATACATTATCCTCCATAGCCAGTAACCTGTGTTTATTATACATTATCCCCCATAGCCAGTAACCTGTGTTTATTATACATTATCCCCCCCATAGCCAGTAACCTGTGCTTATTATACATTATCTCCCCCAGAGCCAGTAACCTGTGTTTATTATACATTATCCCCCCACAACCAGTAACCTGTGTTTATTATACATTATCCCCCCACAACCAGTAACCTGTGTTTATTATACATTATCCCCCCATAGCCAGTAACTTGTGTTTATTATACATTATCCTCCCCATAGCCAGTAACCTGTGTTTATTATACATTATCCCTCCATAGCCAGTAACCTGTGTTTATTATACATTATCCACCCACAACCAGTAACCTGTGTTTATTATACATTATCCCCCCATAGCCAGTAACCGGTGTTTATTATACATTATCCTCCCCGTAGCCGTAACCTGTATTTATTACACATTATCCCCACATAGACAGTAACCTGTGTTTATTATACATTATCCTCCCTTAGCCAGTAACCTGTGTTTATTATACATTATCTCCCCATAGCCAGTAACCTGTGCTTATTATACATTATCCCCCCATAGCCAGTAACCTGTGTTTATTATACATTATCCCCCCCATAGCCAGTAACCTGTGTTTATTATACATTATCCTCCCCATAGCCAGTAACCTGTGTTTATTATACATTATCCCCCATAGCCAGTAACCTGTGTTTATTATACATTATCCTCCCATAGCCAGTAACCTGTGTTTATTATACATTATCCCTCCCATAGCCACTAACCTGTGTTTATTATTAGCGATGTCGCGAACATAAAATTTTTCGTTCGCGAACGGCGAATGCGAACTTCCGCAAATGTTCGCGAACGGGCGAACCGCCATAGACTTCAATAGGCAGGCGAATTTTAAAACCCACAGACTCTTTCTGGCCACAATAGCGATGGAAAAGTTGTTTCAAGGGGACTAACACCTGGACTGTGGCATGCCGGAGGGGGATCCATGGCAAAACTCCCATGGAAAATTACATAGTTGATAGTTGAGTCTGGTTTTAATCCATAAAGGGCATAAATCACCTAACATTCCTAAATTGTTTGGAATAACGTGCTTTAAAACATCAGGTATGATGTTGTATCGATCAGGTAGTGTAAGGGTTACGCCCGCTTCACAGTGACAGACCAAACTCCCCGTTTAACGCACCGCAAACAACCGCAAACAGTCCATTTGCACAACCGCAAACTCCCCATTTGCACAAGGTTGGATACCAAGCTAGCCATGTCCCGTTCCTTGTCCTCACTGATGTCATTGAAGGTCTCTTCCTCCACCCAGCCACGTACAACACCAAGGGTCCCCGAAAGGTGACAACAAGCCCCCTGGGACGCCTGCTGTGTTTGGTCTTCCACCTCCTCAAAGCCACCTTCCTCCTCTGACTCCTCTTCTTCAGACTCTTCTCTCTGCGTTGCCTCTCTCTGCATTATTATAAGGTGTGTTAAGTAGTAATATTCCTATCAGTTTAATCCCTGTTACGTCCCCTATCAGGGGACGTGTATATGGCATCGATTTTAGGAACCGGGAGATGGAAAAAGATGCTTGGTCGGTCCTCCTACTTCAAATTTGGGGCACTGCGCGTGTAATCTAATGTGCCACCAGATAGGAGTGGTGTGTTAAGTAGTACTATTCTTATCAGTTTAATCCCTGTTACAACCCCTATCAGGGGACGTGTATATGGCATCAATTTTAGGAACCGGGAGATGGAAAAAGATGCTTGGTCGGTCCTCCTACTTCAAATTTGGGGCACTGCGCGTGCAATCTAATGTGCCACCAGGTAGGAGTGGTGTGTTAAGTAGTACTATTCTTAGCAGTTTAATCTCTGTTACGTCCCCTATCAGGGGACGTGTATATGGCATCGATTTTAGGAACCGGGAGATGGAAAAAGGTGCTCGGTCGGTCCTCCTACTTCAAATTTGGGGCACTGCGCGTGCAATCTAATGTGCCACCAGATAGGAGTGGTGTGTTAAGTAGTACTATTCTTATCAGTTTAATCCCTGTTACGTCCCCTATCAGGGGACGTGTATATGGCATCGATTTTAGGAACCGGGAGATGGAAAAAGATGCTTGGTCGGTCCTCCTACTTCAAATTTGGGGCACTGCGCGTGTAATCTAATGTGCCACCAGATAGGAGTGGTGTGTTAAGTAGTACTATTCTTATCAGTTTAATCCCTGTTACAACCCCTATCAGGGGACGTGTAAATGGCATCGATTTTAGGAACCGGGAGATGGAAAAAGATGCTTGGTCGGTCCTCCTACTTCAAATTTGGGGCACTGCGCGTGCAATCTAATGTGCCACCAGATAGGAGTGGTGTGCTAAGTAGTACTATTCTTTTAAATTCTTTATTTTCTGTTGTGCAAGTTATAACAATAGGCTTACTCAGCCACGATAGCAGTCGTAAGCGATAACAGACAATAATCAAAAACATGGCATATGAATAGACGGCACAATTTTTAGGTTTTGTTGAGAGAAAACGTAGACAGTAGATCGACATATCAATTAACACGTGAGTTTTCTTGTCTGACATGCACAATATTAAGAAGTGAATATAACAAGAGTTAACCGTTGCTAGGGTGAAGTTAAGTAGGTACTAGCTAGGGAGGTTATACATATTAAGCTTTGACATAGCAATATCCAGTAGTACGGTTTGCTGTAGCTTAAAGAAAAGACAAAAAACCCTTTGTATGCTGGTTAGTGAGACTAATAGTAATTTTACAGAATAGGGAGACTTAGTGAGGTGTCATTAAAGCCTGGAGCGTAAACATGCTAGAAAAAAATAAATAAAATAAAATAAAACTAAATTATGTTAATCTGCTAAGGTGTGCGTGTCTAAACGGTACATGCTAACGTCAAAGACAGAGAAAATTGAGTTAAGGCTGGTCTATCTGTTTCCGCCTGTATATAACCTGATAATTGACTGTCTGCTGCTATTCATATAAACGGTATAAAATAGTTAGCTAGGACTATCAAGTTGTTCTACACAGTGGTGTACAGTAACTAACATGTGAATCAGCGTGATGTGTACCGTGGAGAAATAACAGTAAAGTTAACGCAAAGGCGAGGTGTACAATAGATAATAGATTTCAGTAGGTAGTAAAACATGACATTGACATGCTTGTGGTTGGTGGTGGGCATGTTAGACTAATCAAGCATATTATAAAGTAGTTGCACTTAAGTTTATATTCATAGAGGAACATGTATTAATGGTAGGTTGCCAGACACGCAGGCTAGTTGGCATGGGAATGGCCAGTAGCAGGCTGTCTAGGGACACAACCAGTGGGTGTGAGATTGAATAACTTTTTGGATAAGGAGGACCTGGTTCTCCCAAACACGGACAAAGGAGAGTTGTGTAGCTGCAACATATAAACAATAAGAAATAACAAGTGGGTATAGGTAAGCTAACGTTCATTGTTGCATAGATACATGCCAAGTCCCTTGGATATAGTGGGTGGCCTTGGGGTCATCGCAGTGGGGACAGCTTAGCCAATGCCCGCTTGCTGGTGCACAGAGTTCCGTGGCCATGTAGTATACAGCAGGCTGACCCATCCTGCGGTGGGTCGGCAGGTAGGAGATTTCTCTGGGGTTCTCCTTAGCACCTTCGGTAAGTCCTGTACACTTGCCCCGTTGGTAAGAGTGTGAGGCTGTGTTGCATCCGAGTGCCCCATGGTGTCTCCACCGACAGGCCCGCCTTCTTGAGGAGTTGTGGAGGTCGGAGCCAGGGGTGGTAGTGTGTGGTTTTGGCTGGGCCCATTTCCCGGTCTGCAGGCCAAAGCAGGTCCCTTGTGGCTTCTTTGTGCCTGTGGGTGGCATTGTGATACGTGACCCTGCCGCCCGGGTGCTTTGGGTAAGTGAGGTCGGTCCCTGCCGGGTAGTCGTCTGGTTGGGAGGGCCTGATCATGTTGTCGCCCTGCTTGGATGGTCTTGGGTGCTGCGTGGTGGCGCGGACGCCGGGATGCTTGAGGGGGATCGCTAGGCAGTGCATGCTTCGAGGAACTAGTGGGCCAAGGTAGGGCAGGTCGGTTTAGCTTACTCTCCAGTTTCCTCCAGAATTCTTCGAAGTGATGGACAAGTCGCGTGAGGATATCTGGTTTGGTTTCTGTCGATTCATCGGCAAGTGTCTTGCCCGCCATTTTAGGTGGGCCTCCGCTTGTTTTTGTGGGCGATTTGCCGCTTCTCAGCCTGACCGAAGTAGTCCTCCTTAGGTGGACCGGGATCACCCCCGCCGGTCCAGGGGGGGGGTAGCAGGGCTCGCTTATGTGGCTTGCAGCTCCAGGGCGCCCCCAGCTTGGGGGAGCGGCCGCCTCCCCCGCCTGGCGGGCACTAGGCCGCAACGCCGTTCTTGGTTTCATCTGGTCCCAGTTAGGTAGAAAAACTTCCCACTGTGAGCCCCTTGTATTGTGGGGCCAGTGAATGTTCGGAACTGATGACCTTTTTGGGTCGATTTTCGCTCTTTTTGCCGAGATTATGCTGGAGCTCGTGGAGAATGCGTCTCTCCGCCATGATGGTCAGGCCCCGCCCCAAGTAGTACTATTCTTATCAGTTTAATCCCTGTTACGTCCCCTATCAGGGGACGTGTATATGGCATCGATTTTAGGAACCGGGAGATGGAAAAAGATGCTTGGTCGGTCCTCCTACTTCAAATTTGGGGCACTGCGCGTGCAATCTAATGTGCCACTAGATAGGAGTGGTGTGTTAAGTAGTACTATTCTTATCAGTTTAATCCCTGTTACGTCCCCTATCAGGGGACGTGTATATGGCATCGATTTTAGGAACTGGGAGATGGAAAAAGATGCCTGGTTGGTCCTCCTACTTAAAATTTGGGGCACTGCGCGTGCAATCTAATGTGCCACCAGATAGGCGTGGTGTGTTAAGTAGTACTATTCTTATCAGTTTAATCCCTGTTACATCCCCTATCAGGGGACGTGTATATGGCATCGATTTTAGGAACCGGGAGATGGAAAAAGATGCTTCGTCGGTCCTCCTACTTCAAATTTGGGGCACTGTGCGTGTAATCTAATGTGCCACCAGATAGGAGTGGTGTGTTAAGTAGTACTATTCTTATCAGTTTAATCCCTGTTACGTCCCCTATCAGGGGACGTGTATATGGCATAGATTTTTGGAACCGGGAGATGGAAAAAGATGCTTGGTCGGTCCTCCTACTTCAAATTTGGGGCACTGCGCGTGCAATCTAATGTGCCACTAGATAGGAGTGGTGTGTTAAGTAGTACTATTCTTATCAGTTTAATCCCTGTTACGTCCCCCTCATCAGGCCTTTTTTAGTCGAATGTATCGCCCACTGTCAGTCCCTTCGGGATCCATCCCTCATTCATCTTAATAAAGTTGAGGTAATGTAACACGTCTGTAAAGCGTCCTGTCCTTGCCGGCGTGGTCGTGGGAGCATGATGTCTTAGGCTGGCCCAGAGAGTGAGTGAGTCAGTGAGTGAATAATATAATATATATGTTCAGAAACATATTAGTAATATATGTAAATCGGGTTCATGCAAAGAGGGTGAAAAGGTATTAAAGAAAAACACACTTATTGCATCAAATTTACAAAGCCAAACTTTTAAAAGCTTTCCTCATTTCTTTCTCGGGATGAGGAATATATCGGTTGGAGACTGAGGATTTCCATCTGCCCAATCTTTTAATAATATGCACTGGAGTGTCACTGTTGAAGGAGACCGAAGCTGCCCCTATTCTAAATGAAAGACCCGAGACATGGATACAACCCAATCTTAGGAGTAGTGTTCTGATGTAGAAGATGAATTTAGCCATAGTCAGAGGGATTCAGTGAGAGTAGTGGTGAAATGTGTGTGGCATGACTGAGTGTGGGTAAGTAAGAGTCAAGTATTTTAACTGGGCTCTAGTTCTAGGTGGGATAAAGTGGTATAGCGGATGGATGAGTAGTTTGGTTCGTTTTAGAGGTTTGTAGAGAAAGTATATAGTGATCATGATTTTTAGCGATATCCAATATTTTTAAGGTGCCACCACTCATATCTGGTGTCACAATAGCTTGCATTTAAAAAAAAAACAAAAAACTTTTTTGACTGTAATATAATACCAGTCAGTTTCCTTCACACGTGTGCGGTTCAGGGCCTGCCAGGGCACAGTGTCACACCAGTGCAACTCATATCTGGTGTAACAGTAGTGTACATTTAAAAAAAAAAAATACAGGGGGCTTGTTGTCACCTTTCGGGGACCCTTGGTGTTGTACGTGGCTGGGTGGAGGAAGAGACCTTCAATGACATCAGTGAGGACAAGGAACGGGACATGGCTAGCTTGGTATCCAACCTTGTGCTAATGGGGAGTTTGCGGTTGTGCAAATGGACTGTTTGCGGTTGTTTGCGGTGCGTTAAACGGGGAGTTTGGTCTGTCACTGTGAAGCAGGCGTAACCCTTACACTACCTGATCGATACAACATCATACCTGATGTTTTAAAGCACGTTATTCCAAACAATTTAGGAATGTTAGGTGATTTATGCCCTTTATGGATTAAAACCAGACTCTGCATCAACTATGTAATTTTCCATGGGAGTTTTGCCATGGATCCCCCTCCGGCATGCCACAGTCCAGGTGTTAGTCCCCTTGAAACAACTTTTCCATCACTTTTGTGGCCAGAAAGAGTCCCTGTGGGTTTTAAAATTCGCCTGCCTATTGAAGTCTATGGCAGTTTACCGGGTTTGCCCGTTCGCGAACTGAAAATTTCATGTCGCGACATCACTACTCTAGATACATTGGGTAAGGTTTTAGCTGTTCCCAAGCGAAAAGGATAATTTAGATATGAACCCTTTGCTCCTGCAAGAAAGTGATTACTTAGAAAGCACATATAATCTATTCAGCTGGGTGCTACTAAAATACAGCTGCTTTTATTTATTTTTTTAATCCTACTTGATGCCATTTTGGTCCGCTGTTTATACAATATACCATATGCCAGGATATTTGACAAGGTGATTATGTAACAAGTTTATATAATTGTTTTTATACTTTTGGTATCATGGTTAAATCTTTCAGATCATTACTGCTCTCTGTTCTCCTCTAAGAAAATCTCTAGCTGTCCCCCCCCCCCCCCCCCCCTAGATATGCAGTAATGCCATTATGTCATTGGTCATCTACAGATACAGAAAAATACACTATAACAATTACAGCAGGCCATGCAAAGTGATGGACTGAATGGTACATATAATTGCAAGATTTGTAACTTATTTTTGTGAAAAGAAACAGAATTTGTAAATAGTTTTGTTCTGTACTACTGCAGCAATTTGGCAATCTATGCAGATAGATACTGTAAAAAGGTTTTGCAATTTAAACTGCAACTCACAGAGACCTTTGTTATTCTGTACAATGATGTAATTGGCCAATAGACCTGTGCATGTAAAAAAGAAAAAGTTTAGTCTGTGTGGTGTTTCAGTTGGGTCATCCATTCATGCAATTGTTTCTGGAAAACCATTTCATACAAACCAAAATGTCACCTAAATGTGCCAGTTTACTGCAATGCAAACAATATATATGCAAAACCAGCTGGAAATGTATAGATCATTGTTTCTACTCCTCCTTTCCTCCCCTCTATTGGTCATCTCTCACTTGATCGGTGAATAAAATCAACATTTATTGTTTGGCCCCTCAGCATCAATCATCTTTTTTCCATCTCTTGATTAGACAGGAGACACAGCCCACATCATTGGGCATACCTCTTGTCCATCATGGAAAACTAAACTGCCCATTCCCCCCTCCCTCCCAAACATCAACCTTTTTAACATTCCCTCCCCCTTTTTATTCTTGTCACTGACGGAACTTCAAATCTTAAAACAAACAAAACAGCTTGCTCATTGTCATTTGGTTTGTTTCATGATGTGCCCATATGAGGTTGTGGAGTTGCAGTAATTGGAAAAATCACAGATAACCAAATCTAGTCGAGTCCATAAATATGTTTAGAGACCTCACCTACCCTATTTGTTTTTGTTTTTTTATTCTTTTTTTTTGCAGTGCAGGCAATTTCACACAGGTTTGTGATGCCACGACAGCATCAACAGGCGTTCAATATCATACATGTTGGTACATAGGCATGGCATGTAAATACATTGCACTATTTTAAAGTAAAATAAAACAAGAGAAAGTATTCTAGATATAAGTTTATTCTGAACTATTTAAACTATGTTGATAGTTGTCCTGACATGGTGATTTAGAACTAAAATGATAAAACAAGGTAGGTACTCATGTCTTAGCTAGAAATGTAGGTTAGACTAGTAGACTTATACAGCTTTACTAACAAGAAATTGACCAAGCAGTAATAGACATGGTGAGGATTAACTGTCAGGAGAATATGCCACCCAAGAAAGACCTAGAGATAAAGTAGAGACGTCCAATCTAAATTTTATACAGCTTGTTAATGTGGGACAGTAAAAATCACATCGCCATTGAAAATACTATCAATTCTTTCCACTCGTTAAAATTTGAATTACCGATACCAACAAATTTAGAGCATTTAATATTATTGTACAGCAGCAATAGTTTGGAGAAAGTGCACACGTGTCCCTCTTTTTTCCAAAAATAGCCTTCTCTCCCCGATTCTGTCACCAAGTGTCTATTTCAAGCTCTTTTTCTCTGGTGTTCCTGACAAACTCTAGCAGAATACCTCTCATTAGATTCAGGGATCCCAGAATTTCCGGTAAATATCATGAACATCTTTCAACTGATCCTTAGCTATTCTTCAGAAGTGAGATGTGAAGCACCCTCATGAATGTATAGGAATTTCAGTAATGAGATCTGTGGACCTTGGTAGCCTATACATAGCAGAACATAAACAACGCATTTACTGTTATGGTGTCACTGTGATTTACTTTTTTTGGAAGGATCCATGTCGTGCTGGGAATTTATCAGATCTTTTCAGGAAATTTTTCTTAGCCCACCCGCCCACTATTATTATAAAATTAATCAATATTTTGTATAGTTTTTCTACTTGTAAACTATATTTTCTTATCACTTTGCACCTATTAACTCCATCACAGATCATGTTTGTTATTTTGTAATTATAAAAAAAAATGTAGCATGTATCTGGAACATAGGATGTACGAAAAAAAAAATGCTAAACCACAATTTAAGTATAAACCGATTTAGTTTATATAAAAAATACTTGGGGTTACAAAAAATCTAAGTTTATTTGTTCAGTGTTTCCCAGAAATAGTGTTGGTTATAAAATGATAGTGATTATATGGCATACTTTGACTTTGCAATACCCTAGGCAGGTTATAGAGACATTAGCAGAGCTGAAGCACAAATGGGGAAGAGAACGACACCTCTCAAGTGACAAACTGAGCAAAACCCAACATGAGGCCTACAAGCTTGGCAGGCGCAGGGGAGACGGCCGCTCTCCATTACTCTATCAACTAAATAATATGTGTTTTGAAAGGATGTGTTGTGGGATGTGAGCTTAGGTTTGACAAAGACCTTTAAATAAGGCTGAAATGTTGCCATCTCCACAGTGGTGGAAAAAATCTGCTTCACTAAGATTCTCGGAATTTCGGCCATTTGGTACCAAAAACACAATTCAGGAAATTAATTGTACAAACTACAGAGGTGCAAAAATGGGGCAATCGATTTACGACAAAATATATACATAATATAAAGCTGCCTGCTAACGGGCTAGTAAAGACCATACCATAGGAGAAATGGACTCCATATTGAAAAGGAGTGCATATACAGGTCCGTAGGTCCCTGGGCTACTGCAAAGTTGAATATGGTGAGAAGGAGGGCAAGGAGACTCACAGCTTCCACCTCAGCCACGTCCTCTCTCTCACTCTTTTGTGCAAGCCCCGGGTTGTCATGGGTTACCACAACAATGCTGCTCTACTACACAATTTCAGGAGTTGCAGGAAGAGTCTGTACCTGGCAGGGTGCAAGCAGGAGCGTCTGAAGTACCACGAGACCATTAGAGATTAAGTGTTCCCTGACCCTAGCCAGAGGTAGATTAATTGACATTAATTATTAATTAATTAGTGATAGGTTTACCAAGCTACAAGGTGCCTTATTAAAGTTGATAAATACTTGGTGTTACCCTTTACAAAATGTTCTTTTTGGCTTGAATTACAGCTGCCAGGCATTGGAGTCCAACGGTTCACTGTAAATCTTGATGTCTACAGGAACATGAATAGAGACATGCCATATATTAAAAAGAAGGGAACATCCGTCCTTGGATACAGACCTGGAGACCTCGGAAAGTTATGTCTAAAAGAGACTAGTCCCAATTTAGTTTGTCTTCTCGCTCAGCAAATAAGGAAAGTGCCATCTCAGAGCAGGTGTTAGGTGCATGTATAATTACAGTGTGTTCAAATAGTGCTGAGTGACATTCTATCTAAAGCAGCTAAAATAACAGTGAATCCATTCTCACATTAATTACTACTGGGAAAAAACAAACCAGAGATATCCATAAAAACAATCGAGTCTTGCAATAAAAAATTATAAAAATTGTATTAATTGATTTTGTTTTCAACTTCCACAATGAAAAACAAAATATCATTAAGAGTGACAGAATTCACATTGTCAAAGTCAAATAATTTGAATACGTTTTTAGAATTTTGTTTTAGAATATCAACAAAACAAAATCTTGTGTGTATGTATTGTAAAACGCTGCGGAATAAGTTGGTGCTACCTAAATGTACAATCATTAGGATGGATTTACCTTGTTTCTCCCATTTACTACACTTTGGATAATTTATGTTTCATGTATAATATATTTTCATTATGTGATGTCTGTATTTTCATATTACTAGATTTATTTTTTTATTTTTTTATTTGTCTACATACTTGTATTACACCTGGAGGTGTTCCGTATAGACGCCATATTCCTTCAGTCTCTTTGGGAACCTGTTTCATTATCCAAGTACAGAGATTCTATATTGTGCACTCAGAGAACTTGGTGTCCTTCATTCGTGGGTTTGACAGTAGTGTGTCCATTTAATGCTGATGTACTGTTCATTTGCATTGCAGTTTTGGCTATTAACTTGTGCTGAATGTGCCGAGTGCGAACCACAATGCCCGCACATGTGCTATGACTTCTTATGGGAAAGGAGAGCCCCTGCGGCCATGTTTGATTTGAGAAACGCTGCCATAGTGGTCTCACTTTGCAGGTGTCCTATTAAAAAGATTTACATGACTTTTGGAAATTCGGCAATTCGGGACTTCAGTAAATTCGGCACTTTAGCAATTCTGAATTCTGAACATTTGCAAGGCTCCCTAACCTTTCCACTACCCGTAACCCTACCCCTACTGCTAACCCTACCCTATAGCCTAACCACCACAACCCCTTACTCATCTATAGGGCTCCCAGTGCCCGGACTGCCACCACAACCACTTACACATCTGTAGGGCTCCCAGTGCCAGGATTGCCACCACAGCCACTTACACATCTACAGGGCTCCCAATGCCAGGAATTAGCTTATTGGTCAAGATTCCTGTCATCATTCACGTAATTTTCCCTCCCTCTCTTGTTTTGCCACTTTTCAGAAATTCAAAGCACTTCGGCACTTCAGCAACTCTGAAATTGGGTTCGGTTCGGCACTTCTGAAATTTGGACTTTGGCACTTCGGAAATTCATGACTTCAGACATTCGGAAGCATCCGAATGTCCGAATTGCCCGAAATTCGTCTGAATTTACATTTGGAACGAAACTAATTGCACATGTCTACTGTGCAGTTCTTGTGTGATGGAGAAGCCCAGATTAGGATTATTATTTGTCATATGGCTGCTAATATAGGCTGTGACCTCTTTCACTTTCTATTTTTCTCCCTTCACTTAGAGGTTTTGTATACCTGTTCTAACCTGCTGCCTGGAGTATAATTTAATCGATGTACCTCCTGTAAAGTTACCTGGAGATTGCTGTCATTCATCACATCCTATTTGCATCAGTTGTGATGCAGAGCAAATACTAAGCCCAGATCGGAGCCATTTTGACACAGAATGCTGCTTCCTGCATCCTTTTCTGATAAGACTTTAAGCATTAGATTCAACCTGTGTCATTCCAACATCGGCACTTATACACGTTGTGCAAGAATAATGCAGACTTGGCTATTGACAACAGAAATATATAGATAGACCTTAGAGCTCTGGGTCATTGACCTGGTGAGGTAATCTCAAATGAAACTGCACATTTTTAACAACCCTTAAACTGAGAGCAAATTGCCATCCAAGGAAAAGTCTGGATGCTTAAAGTTGTGTCCAAAGTATACTTTATTCAGTAACAGGGTGATTTTAGAGTTGTGTGATATTAGTGGACCCAGCAGTGTAAATATTATCTCAACACTAACATTTAGAGTTGTGTTCCTTCCTTCATTTCCTTTCTTCCTTTCCTCCCTCCCTTCATTTCCTTTCTTCCTTTCCTCCGTCCCTCCCTTCCTTTCTTTCCTTTCCTTCTTTCCTTATTTGCTTCCTTCCTTCCTTTCTTTCCTTTCATTCTTTCCTTCCTTCCTTCCTTCCTTTCCTTCCTTCCTTCCTTCCATCCATTCCTTCCTCCCGTTCCTTCCTTGCTTCCTTCCATTATTTTCATTCTTTCTTTCTTTTCATTCTTTCTTTCTTTTCATTCTTTCCTTCCTTCCTTTATGGGCTTATGCCGTCACAATATATTTCTGGTCCTTTGAACATTCATTCTATAGATATATCAATGCTTGCCATCTTTTACAACCTGTGCTCAGACATAACAATTCATGTTTGTTGCCTCTGCAGCATTTGACGCTCCAGTACACTGTCACTGTGCAGATCATCACTATTTATAATCTTACCATTGTACGTATGGTCTTTTCCTATTGTACTGTTTGTAATTGTCAAACTCTAATAAACTTAATTGAAAAAAGAAAAAAAAGAATATGGGTGTCATGTGGATGATGTACAAAGAAGAATCTGAACTTATCATGTCCAAGGTATGTGTGCATGTGTATCTTTTCTTTTCTTTTTTTTTTTTTTTAATTCTTTATTCTTCTGTGCATCAAAGCATTAACATGAGCACTTGCAATGCCACGACAGCATGGTCAAGTTAGACAATAACATACATAACGTTACAAAGTATGGCATGTATAAACTTTGCACAATTTTAAAATGTTAGATAGAGATAAATGTAGGTTAAACATAAACATGTCTAGATTAGCGATTAGAAGAGAGATACGTTGCTATACAAACTCAGACATGGTGAGAAATGATAAGGTAAGCATGCTTGTGTTGTCTTAAACTATGCTATCTTTCCATGCATGTAACCTGGGCGCTCATCGAGCACTAGCGTACAAAGTATAAGACCGCTTAAAAATTCAACTCAATATGCTAACATTTGCTTTATTCTTTACGTAACCAGCTAGACCCAGAGGAAGTTTTAGTGACAAGACTGGGCTGCTCATGCTTGCGGCAATATCCACTATAGCTAAGCCTGTCAGTGCGTAAAATAGATGATTAGGTAGGTAAGCGAATAGGCAGGCATTACTGAGTGGTTGGTGCAGTTAACACAAGGTTAAGTTAGCCTCTAGGCTAGTGTTTCAGCAATGTGCCTGTTGGGAATTGGCTTTTGTTTAACTAAGGTAAAGGTGAAGTATTCTCACATAGGGGCTTTCTAGTCATCCTATTAGACAGACAGGAGCATATCAGAATAACTAAACTGTCACATGAATTTTACATTTGCGGCATGCAATGTGGTAAGCTAAGTCGATAAAGCTAGCACACATTTCTTAATACTGTTTTATCAAAGCGCCTATCTAGACAGCTATGGGTAGGTATCAAGCTAGTATGCATATTGGGCAAAGTTGGAGCTTGCATTGCGTTTTATTCTGGGGCTCTGTACAGAGAGAGATAACCTTTGCATCTAGTTTGTGCAATCAAAACTGGAGGCATCCAGGGGTAGTAAGGCAGTTCTTTCGCACCAAGCCGAGTAAGGCTGATGGATGCCCCCGGTGCACCCTTATTATAGTCCACAGTCACCCTATACCTTGCATCGGTAGGGCACATTCTCTGCCCACACTGGGGCATGCCAAGCTTTGGGGTCCAGATGATAGGCAGTGCAGTTTGACGCCCAGCGTTTGGTCTTTCTGCAGCTTGTCGGGTTTGGGCTTGTTCCACGGCGGATCCCGCCTCCATGCCGCCGCTAGTGGGTCTTTGCCGGGTCGGCGTGAGGGTGAGCGTAGTTTTCCGCGGTGGCCCACGGCTCGGGTATGCGCTTGGTTACGTCGAGTTGTCCGTCCGGGGGTTAGTTTGCTGCTCCGGTTGGATGTATGAGCCCGCTGTTTAACGCACGGGGTTGGTCGGTGTCTCAAGCCCTCCGGGTGCTGAGGTCGGCTCGCGGCGGCCATTTTGTGGGTTCCACGTGGGTGCGGTAATAAGCGGGTGCTGTGTTTTAGTGTGGCACTCCGCTGCATGCGCCGCTCCAGCTCGTCCCAGAATGCCTGGAAAATTGCGTCCAGCCTTGCGGCGTAGATAGTGTGATCTGGGCTTGGGTTCCCTGTGCTCGCCCTAGGTTTTGTGGGTGCTACTGCGGCAGCAGTTTCAGGGGCACCTCGGGTCCGTTTGGTTACATGCTGAATTGTGGGGATAGTCGTCCCTGGCGAGGACCGGGATAACCCCCACCGGTCCAAGGGGGGAGCAGCAGGGTTATAGTGGGCTCTCGGATATGAGCGTGTCCCATGTCAGGGGATCGGCCGCCTCCCCCAGACTTTAGGCTCCGCTCCGTGGTAGGCCGCATGGCCGGCTGCAGTAGTCGCTTGTTGTATCGGGTCAGGAGAGGTATCCTCCTGATCCCCGCTTGATTCCGTTTCAGCTTTCGGGCCTCCCGGGCTGCTGGTGCCAGTATATCGTTCTGTAGTAGCGTGTTTGCACCCGCCTGATCAGGAGCCCTCAGAAAACTCAACCGGCCATCTTGGCTGTCAGGCCCCGCCCCCGTATCTTTTCTTTTAGCTTTCCCAGTGGCAATTGTTTTATAAGTATACTTAGATTTGAAGTTTTGCCTACACAAGTCCCACTTAGGTCTGCCTATACCCCCACCCCCACCATAAGTTTATCACACCAACACTAACATGCACCCTTTGTGTGAGTGTAATATGAATGTTTGTGTATATTCCTTTTGGATGTGAATAAAGGTAAACAATTGTTATGTCCTTTAGAGATCTTTGAACCCAACTTCCTATTAAACACACATGTCATTTCTGTTTAACAGGCAAATTAAAACGTAGGTAAACTCAACACTAATCACAAAAACGAAGGAAAACATTTTTGATGGGATTATACTTTTGCTCTCTTTATAATTTTGTTCAGGATTGTTCATTAAGGTGGGTTAAAAATTATAAAATTTGAGTGCGAATCGAACAGTATGTCAACTCTGTTGGGAATATTTAATTATGACAAGATGTTACATTTCATATATACAGCATATATCATATTTGCAATTAAATTGTGAGTGAATTTACATATTTTTTTATTTTTATTTTTCTTTATAATGTTTTATATCAGCTTCAATGATATGTTCTAAATCTTTTACTATTTTTAAATACTAACCATCCCTGTTCCCATTGATTGTATTCCATCACTTGGATAATGTTACCATGAGATATAGTTGCATGATTGCACATTATCGCACACGGAAATAGAGGATTCCTGTGTCATTAAACACAATGAAGTGGCAGTGATATCATTGATAGGTTTGTCTCTATAACCAGCTCGTAAGCCCATCGTAGGCCTTTAAGGTTACAGTTGCTCCTGCAATTAGATGAAGGAATCAGAGCTTTTGCAACGCCTGAATATTAATCCCACGGGAAGACTATACGGCCTGCAGTTTAAAATACCTCTTTGCCCTTTTGTTGTCATGACTACTGTTTACATTTAAAGGGACTTGACATGGACACAGTAAACAATTTATTGTCACATGACCAACTAACAGAGACTGGTGATCGGCCACATTAGTTTGACGGTGGGCGAAGGCCCATAGTTTAAATGTTTTTGTTTTCAGTCTTTTAAAAGGCATTTATAGGAACAGGACAAATTCATTAAAGAACAAGGTTTGTGGAAAAGTGGTTGAAATAACAGATGACTAATGTAGTGGATGGTATTGTGTGCTATGTAATTACAGAATTGAAAAAAACATAGGTAGATATTCAATGGGTCCGAAAATCAATACACTGCTGTTAAACCTTCTGTAATTCGAAATAAATAGAAATGTTCTAAAAGTAGAGCAATCAATATATTGATTACATTTGTTATCATGATTACTTACATTTTAGAACTTTGGCACGCAATTGTTCTTTATGTTTAACCAATAAAATGCTTATTTAACTATTTGATATATTTGACTATTAAAGGGACACTCTAGGCACTATAACCATTTAATTTCATTTAATTAGTTATGGTGCCTGGACTCCCCTGGCATTGTCTCTCCATTCAATGTTAAACCATTTTCAAGCAATCTAATACAAAGAGTCCATGGCTTCCCACAGCCCAGCCCCTTCTCCATGCATAGCTAAGGTAGAGATTTCTCACTTCCTTCTAGCCATACCAATTCATACCAGCAATAGGCACTGTGATAGGCTGCTAGTGGTCAGCTGACACTCACGGACAATCACAGCTGCCTCTTACTGTTTAGGCTAATGCTTGCTCGTTAGCCCAAGCAGCACAGAGGGTATGGACTGCTGGGGATTCCTGTCTAGAAATAAAACAGAAGAAAACAGTATAATGCTTAATGGAAGGATGGCAACGCAATGACATAGTTCGAAACTAGTGTTCTAGATGCCCTCAGTAAAACTAGTTAAACCATGAAATATTATCCCATGGATTCTTCACTGATCATATGGATTTTTAGTTTTGAATGTTGCTCATGTGGTTTATAGTTTTGGCACATGTGAAAAGTGCTACTATATTAATGTTTTAATATTATTCTTATGAGTGCTAAAAAAATGCTGTTCTGTGTTTAAAGTTAGTGTGAAATAGACTTGCAATACATCCAATTTCAGAATGAGATAGTTCAGGTCTGGTGAGTAATGAACGCATATGAAAAAGTAATTTATTGCAATGCCGGATTTGTAAGTAGATACAATTTACCTACCACCATTTCCAGTAGTTAAAAAAAAGCATCCTATAATTAATTTTAATATGCACAATTTAACTAGATTGAATCAGAATCACAGTAGGGATCTTTGATGTATTTTAACATTTGACGGAAGATGAGGAACTATATTCATTGAATGACTAAAGTCATGTTAATCATTTGTTTTTTATTTACAACCAGGTTGTCCGGCCAGATTAAAATTGAAGTCTGCTCTTCTTTTAATGATAAGACAGGCAGCCGTTACCGTGCAAAAGTAGATTTAGTTTAGTAGGGCAAATCAATAATCTCTCCGTCTGTAAACAAAGCAATGAAAAATGTTGAGCTATTGCCAATGACATACATGGATAAATGGAAGAAGAGATCGAACTGAATCTCTCAGAAAGCATTTAATCTGAGTAGTAAATGTTCCATTTTCATAGAACCCATTCATGTGTGACATTCATGTTTGGAGGCAAAATAATTTAGGTAGATAATTTATAATGTGTGATTGATCATAAGAAAATAAATTAACACAATACAGACTATTATTACTTACTACAATAAATTGAGCAGAAGCATATTGAGCAAACCACATGGCTGACAGCAAGAATACCAGCCATTTTTGTCATACTAAAACAATGCCTATGGTGGATTAGTCGCTATTTGGGGACTTCGTAGAATTAGCTGGGGGTCTGATGGGCGGTGGGCAGGCAATAGGGAGTTTTACTTACCTGGACCTGTCCCTCGGAGGTGCTGCCACTATCTTCCTGCTGGTCCTCTTCTGCTTCTGGTACTTTGGCTGCCAGGAGTCCACGTCACTGGCGACAAGGTCACAAGATCCTCCATAGGTAAAGCTAAGTTCATGGAGCTGTCACTGGTGATGACGGCTGGGGGAAATGACACGGCCTTCCGCCTGTAGCTCTGCCCAAGGTCAAGCAGTGTCAGGCATAGGAGAAATACTGAGACGAAGTAGTCTTCCAATGAAATTGCAACACAGTCAATCTATCTTTATTAAACACTCATGTTACAGGAGGTGGTGATTGGGCATGCAAGCAGGCCATGTGTACTATAAAAACACTTGATATGTCAGTATACCATTCACTAACGATCACTCCATTTCTAAGCATGCTCTTAGTGCAATGTATGTGATGTTTCTGCATGCCCAGTCACTAAGTCATCTCGGCAATCACTTATTGGCTCCTCTCGAGGCAACATGATGGTTGTGAGACCAATCACAGTGATGGCATGGCTGACATTCCAGCGTACTGGCTTCTAGTTACAGTTTAAATGTATCAGTTGTAGGAGAAATGTCAAACAGGCAGTTGATGGCCATTATTAAGTTTTAGTTCAAGTGTTTTCCGTTTGTTGTAAGTGGCATGCATGGCAAGTTAGTAGGGTATTTACATGATGACGTTTTCAATATTAATCACCATCAGGATTATAGTGTAGCCAGTGGAACAGCACAGCCAGGGGCTTTGACAAGGCCAGGAGGTAGGGATAGCAACCAATTTAAATAATCTGTCAGTCAGGTAGTGGGACGTAGTAGGGATATATATTTCGGCCATTTTAGTTAGTGGCCATTTTCATTAACCTATTATTACCTGTTTGTTGCCCCGCCCACCCTCCTCTTTTTTGTTCTCGGTTGGGGGGTTCTTTTCCGTTTTCTTCACAGAGGTGGGGAATGGCCAGGTTAAATTGGAGGGTAGATGGACTAGGAAGGTGGCATGGCTAGGTTTATTGTGTAGTAGTCAGTGTTACAGATGGTTGGTAGGTTCGAGCTTGCCATTGGCTCAGAACCTGGGGGGGTTAGGGGTGTCTCGGTACACCCCTACAGTTTAATCAGTTGGTAATGGGGCCGTTTGGTTGGCCATGTTGTATGTTTTTATTTGTTATTTATATTGTCAAATATTGTTATTATGTCGGGTCATTGCCAGGGGTAATTTATGTATTGGGGGAGTTTGGTTTTAAATATATTATATTTGTTGTCAGTTACCCTATTTTGTTATATTTTATAATAATAATAAAGCTGTGGACTAATAATTTTCCAACAGTAGAACGGTGTCTGTGTTTTAATTGGGTTCAGAGTAGGGTTAGAGACTATGCCGAAGGATCCGAATGGGCATTTGTCATGCATTTAGAATAATCTCACAGAGTACATTAAAGGGACACTATAGTCACCAGAACAACTACAGCTTAATGTAGTTCTTCTGGTGAGTATAATCATTATATGCAGGCTTTTTAATGCAAACACTGCCTTTTAACCCCTTAAGGACCAAACTTCTGGAATAAAAGGGAATCATGACATGTCACACATGTCATGTGTCCCTAAGGGGTTAAGAGACACGGCTGTTCGGTGTCTCCACGCTCTGCATGGGGTCGCTGAATTTTCCTCATAGAGATGCATTGATTCAATGCATCGTTACGAAGAGATGCTAATTGGTCAAAATGGCATTTGGCCCCGCTCCCACCCCACCCACTTGCCGATTTGAGCCAATTGGGGAAATCATTGGATTGACAAAATTCTGATTATGACACCAAGGGGGGGGGGGGGGGGGGAGGGGGGGGGCAGTGCCAGCAGATCTGCACAGCTCTGGAAATAAGGTATGTTTTAATTCCTTTTAAAAGGGGTAAAAGGGTAAAGGCACCTAAATGGTGGGTTTAGCACTATAGGGTCAGGAATAAATTTTTGTGTTCCTGACCCTATAGTGTTCCTTTAAGCTGTATTAGTTCGGGTTGACTTTCTGATTTAAGGGTTATTCACTAAAATGAGAATTCAAAGTGAATCTCAAATCACACTGTGCAGCACTGTCCCAGGAAGCACATCTAGCTGCCGTCTGAGGAGTGGCCACTGGAGGTATCCTTAGGCTGTAATGTAAACACTGCCTTTTCTCTGAAAATACAGTATTTACTGCAAAAAGCCTGAAGGTAATGATTCTACTCACCAGAACAAATCCAATAAGCTGTAGTTGTTCTGGTGACTATAGTGTCCCTTTAAACAAAGTAATACATGAACTACCTTAACATAACTTTATTTCCCCAAAGGTGTCAGTTTCAGAGCACTGACTGTTTCCTTTTAAATGAACAAAGCAGCTTCTGATAATGCAACAGACTTCACATAAACAAAAGTCACATATAACTATTATATGCATAGTGTGATCCTATTCTCTGGATTTTATTTGATAAGGGAGACAATATATTATTGTTAGATTTTTATAAGGGTATCTTTATTCAAATAGGTTGTGCTTTTCAACTTATTGTATATCTACTGTCACGATGCTTTTATATGAACTGGAAGTGTGTAATGGCTTTATTAGAGTCATGTGCCGGTTATATTAGAATCATGTGAACATTCTAACATTCTATGGGAATTGTATAGAACACCTGCAGCTGTTTTTCAGACTTAAACCACCTGCCGTCAGAATACAGACTTCCAACAGAAAATGTTCTACACGTAAAGCACGTCACATGTTCTAGACAAACAATGCTTGTCTGCTTATCATTGGCAGGGTGCTTGTGGCTTTTTCATAAACCAGGGGACGGTTATTTTTACATACTTTTCCCTTTTGAGACAGAGCCTCATTATATAATTGGAGCTATTTTCTGCACAATTGTATCATGTCTGCCCCGGGGATGGCTATTTTCACATTGTTTTTTTGCAGATAAATGCCTCCTGAGACAGGGTTATTCCAGGTTATTCATTAAAGTGTGAATTATATCATTAATATAATTATAGATTAATTATCCATTTTGGAAAATAAATCTCTAATCCAATTTTGCTTTCAGTTCAGCTAATATGGGCTAGATTTTGATGTTCATTTAAAATCCCCAATAATTGACTCTAGTGAATAAATAGGAACAATGTCTATGGTTGTGCCGGTTTCGGCCATAATATATTCCTGATTCTGGACTGGAACATATCTGCATTGTGGGATTTTGATGCCCAGTACATCTGGTACTTTGGCCTGATAACAAAATCGTTTAGCAAACAGTGATATCCAACAGATACAAAGGCTGAACAATTATTACAGACATTCCTGTACGTTATAAGACTGCATTTAGATTTGAAAATAAATTCTGATGATCGATTAGTTTTTTGTTAGAATTCTATCTACCTTTCAGACATTGAACACACAACTTATGCTCAAATTAAAGATAATAACTGTTCATCTATATACATTTAGCTAGTAGAATTGCAAGGAAGATAACAGAGTAAAACAAAATCCCTGTATTACTCTGCTATGACAATGGTTGCTATTGAAATGCCTGTACTAGCTGTCGTGGCGCTACAGGCCTATCTGTTATGTTTTCTTATGCACTTATCTGTCAATCAATTCTTGGCATTTAGGGCTAAACCAATGGGATAATGTGCATGGTGAAGATTGATAGACAGGTGAGTAGCAGGAGAACCCTTCTCCATGTGGTTTGTGTGCTCTCCTTCACATCAACAAGGAAGCATGTGCTGTACATAGCACTGGCTCAAGTCATGCTTTGCCAAAAGACTATAAAAACAGAGCGACAGACATCTCTCTGTTCAAACACAGATGTGCTGGCAGTGGCGTGGAAGCCAACATGTTAAAGGGACACTATAGTCACCCAGACCACTTCAGCTCAATGAAGTGGTCTGGGTGCAATGTCCCTCAGGTTTTAACCCTTCAGATGCTATGTTTACATTTGGGGTTAAGCCAGCCTCTAGTGGCTGTCTTTCGGACAGCCACTAGAGGCGCATCTGCGACGCTGGAGGCATTTTATGCCTCCATCGCGCAGAGCGTCCATAGGGAAGCATTGACAAATGCTTTCCTATTAACAGCTTGAATGCGCGCGCGGCACTTGCTGCACATGCGCATTCGGCTCCGCTGACATCGGCAGAGGAGAGGTCACCAGCGCCGAGGGAGCCCGGCGCTGGAATAAGGTAAGCTGCTTTAACCCCTTCAGCGCCACGGGAGGGGGACCCTGAGGGTGAGGGCGCCCTCAGGGCACTATATTGTCAGGAAAACCGATTTGTTTTCCTGACACTATAGTGATCCTTTAATGTTAAAGTGGTAGGTATGTTGTATTTTAGGATATGTTACTGTACTGCCAAGATGATGGGTGAATGTTACTAGTGTGATACCCATGGATTACGATGACAACAAAAGTTTTGAAGAGGATGTCTTGGCGCTCTTTATCTCTCCACCTCTGGTGACGCTTCCTCTTTACTGGTCCACTCTAATGCTCTTCATTGAGGTAAATTGCGGAACTGATGCACATATACGACAAGAGCTGTGTGCGCAATACTTCTCATAAAAAGACATTGAATCCGATACTTCCCTGTGAGGTGCAATGTCTTGACTGAGTTTCACTCGGTCATTGCAGCAGAAGTGACTCTAGTGGCTTTCAGTTTAACAGCCACTAGATATGTCTTTAACCCATCAAACTAAACATTGCAGATTTTGCAAAACAACATTGTTTTACCTTGAAGGGTTACAACCTCAGGATCACTGCACCCAAACCACTCAGTTAAGATGACCTCAGTGAATCTATTGGTCCTTTAATATACATTAAAACAAAATTTGGAGGATCACGTGAAAAATGTTAAAGGGTTCCTCCAAGCACCATGACCACTTCAGCGTTCTGAAGTGGTCATGGTGCTTGGAACCTGTATGTGCAGAATTTTGCTATGAAACACTGCGCATACAGAGTTTATCATTTCTGCTGACAAAGGTGAAACTCCAGCATCATCAGGGCTTCATAAGCCGGCCTGGAATATTTATATTTAATGAGCACAAGTTCATTTATTGCCTGGGAGCACTCTGCTGATGTTCTCAGCCAATGAATGACCAATGAATGAAAGGGATTCACATCTGGCTTCTCCAGCGCTGCATGCACGTCGCCGGCCATCGAAGGACTCTGGATACCAGCAGGATCCAGGTAAAGAGGGCAAACAGGGAAATGGGGCCAAGGTACTCCTCACATTACAACCACTACAGCTGATTGTCATGGTAATGACGCTTGGAAAACCCTTTAACAACATTTATAGGTGATTTGTAACATTTTGTTATTTCCGGATGTTTCCCCTTTAATAAAATGATAACAGTTTGGGGTTGTCTGCAAGTTACAGCCTCATATTTATTCCAAATTATTTTTTCTTTGTGTTATTCATTCCTCAATATTCATGAGCTTACCTACGTCCACCGTGTTATCGTTAGCTAAGGATCTGCCACGATCTGTTTTGTAATGGAACAAGTGCTGTTTGTTTGGAATCATTAATTCACATTGCTGTATTAAGTAGTTTATAACCAGATGCATTGCAGTTGTAATTTGACAAATGTAAAAACTCTACTATTTGACCTATACATGTAATATTTCTATTTATTTTGTTTGTTTGTAAAAAATATGCCATGCGGATATAATTTACTAAACTTTCAGCTCGAAGTTACATTGCAAAATCAAGGTTAAATAACTACATAGAAGAAAAAAAAACCAGATTGTATGGAATTGTAATTACCCAACTCCTTTCTATCATAAACACCCCATGCTTGGAAGGCAGAAAGTTTAGAAAAGTATAGAATTCCAGGGACTTCTTAATAGCAAATGTGAGGCTATAGCCAAAGACATCATAAAGCACCACCATAATGTGTATATAATAAGAGAAGATCACACAGTTTTTTAAAAATCCAAAATATTCCAGATGATGCATACTCAGCTTGAAGACTACTTAGAGTAGTCCTATAACCTATATATCCTTATCCTATACCAGGGGCTTTTAAACAAGTCAGTCTGGGGTTTTGGTATCCGTGTTTGAAAGTTGCAGCCCTGATGACATTGTAATATTGGCTGAAACTAGCCTCAAGTCCATCAAGCTCAGTCTTTCTACTGTTGAGCTAGGAAATACAGTTTGAAGCTGTGTAAACTTTTGCAACAAATTTCCTACAGTGACTCCAAAATGGCTATCAGATTTCTCCTGGAATTAACAAGCTGTCCCCCCCCATATTAACTATTGTATCTTTGAATATTTAGTATTTCCAAATGAAAAACATTTGTCATAGGGAAATCTCCTTTCTTCAACTTCAAATGTGAATTTGTACAGTACTGTTAATGAACAGGTTCCCAGACAGATGTTTGTACTGACACTGTATATTTTTTTTAAATGTTGTCATGGTTCACAATTCGAAAGTCATACGCTACTAGCCAGGCTTGCAAATCATGGGAGCTCCATGGTACTTCACCATGTGTGAATTTCTACTTGCCAGGGCTGAATTTTCACTCTCCAAGGGCTAATGGTGAGTGTAAATTTTGAACCCTGATGTTATATGCCATCTGAGCAACCTTCTATCGAATGTAAACAAGTTCACATTTTCTAACCTATATTTAAAACTCAAATCTTCCATTCCCCTTATTCATTTGTACTCCACTGCTGTATGTTGTATAGTTCCTTAGCAGTCTGTCATCCCAAATTTATATCTTTGCATTTACCCACTGTAAATCGCAATGGAATTTGCTGGCACTATATAAATAATAAAATAATAATAATAATAATAATAATAATCTATATTAAATTTAATCTGTCATGTGACGCTTCAGTCTCCTTATTTATTTAAATCCCTGGGCAGAGACATACTAGCTTGCGTACACTGAATGTGTAATGTAGATTGGTGAAATGTATTGATTCGAGAGTGTATATGTGTGCGCGTATGCCCAGATAAATAATCCAATTAACATGTTTTAGTTATTCAGGTGTACAGTTGCAAGTAGTTCAGCCAGCATTGTGTATAGATCAGCTTGTTTTTAAGAACATAGCATTCAGAAATGTAAAAAAAAATCCTTTTGTGATCAATTTCATTGTGCTCTATGTCTATGTCAAGCTTTGAACATTTGACCCCCCTACCGCAGCAAAAAAAGAAAATGTAAAATAGCTGTACAGTAATATATGTACTTTATATGGATAAGCAACTCAGTGTACATAACCAGCATTGTGAAACAGTGGCACCATGCGGACAAAACTAAAATTGCAAGTGAGGCAATGAAAGTGTGAAAAACTTTCACAATTTTAATAATAATAACAATAACATTTTTTATTATTATTACTATTAGAAATATTAAACTATTAAATTATTAAAATGAAAAAAAAAACCCAGCATATTCCACAGTGCTTTACAATAGGTAACAAATCAGTAGTTGCAACAAGACAAGTACAGGAACAGAATTTAGCTTCCATTTTGAGGGAAGTGGGTATAACTACTCAAAAGATTAAAAAGTTAAGGATAAATGTATTCCATACATTACAGAATTTAGTAGCTGGGAGAGCTAACAATATAATTAAGTCTTAATTATTATATGAGGCTGTGGGAGAGAGGAAGAAGTCTTGGTCCGGCTCCGCCTCCGTAGCTGAGATCATCAATCTTGATGGTCTCAACCAATCCAGTGCTTTCCCATACTTCATAAGGTTGTAACTGTCCATGTTAGGCTGTATGGTTGGCTCCTTCCAATTCAACTTGAAACGCATGTGTCAAATGACATGAGGTGAACATGCTGTTGATCGCCTCCCACATTCACTGTCCAATGGCAGTTGGCATCATGAACAATGAGCAGAATACGTAGGTGGTTCCTTCCGCAATGTGGAGACAGCTTGTATGGTTTGCAGTCCTGGTGTCTTAGTAGCTAATGCAGCACAGGACCTGCACCAGCTAGCTTCCTGGATCCTGAATATCCTAGGTGGGGTCCGTGGGGATCATACCACCAGGGCCTTCTATTACCAGAAAGTTTCTGCTCTTCTTATTTTACTTACCTATTATACCATTGGAATTACTTTTGTTTTCAGTCTGTACATTGTGCTGCCACTACGTGATCTGGAGAACCTTTATCATCACTGACCCACTTATATCCTAAGAAGGAGATTGTACCATCCATGCGCATTACAGCAAAGTTACAGCTCTGTAAAATGTGAGTGGGCCATCTCTATGTGTATTTTATCCTATCTATTTATTGCTAAAGCATTTTTCACTCTTATCTCTATTATTTTTCTTTTATGAAGTTGACCATTTTAAAATACTCTCGGTGATTCATGTATGGATATTTGTACTAATGGCACTTTAAGATCACACTTTTGGGCGGTTTCTTGCATTTCTTATTTTAGTCTGTTCACTACAGAAGGTTTGGGAAACCTTAAAATATTTACTAATACCCATATTATAGTGAGCGCCTATTAGTTTGTTTGTTTTTTAATTGGCATATCATTGTTTATTAATAAGGTAGTGTTTAATCTCCAAGCAATACATTCTAGAGATTTAAGAATCTACCAAATTAAAATAGTTGATTTACATAAAGTCAATTCAGCCAATATGGACTACTTTTCTAGATTTGCTGTTTTGGTTAGTCTTTCCAAAAATAACCACAACTGATGGCTAAGTGTATAGACCCCCTGAGTTATTATGGATTTTATTTTCAACATACAGTATATTGCCAACACAGTCACACAGGAAAAAATATGAACATAATGCTTTTCTGAGCCAAGACTTCAAACAAGGGATTATTTTATTCTTAGAACAAGTGGTGCTTGAACTGAGAGCTAGGTCTTTAGAGAACTGGCAGATCAGAATTCTTAGTAATCTAATCTTTTTTTCTGAAGGATATATAGCAGAAATATATTTATTTGCAATGTGCCTTTTATAAATATATAGATAAATAAAACAAATACATATGTATATATATAATCTACACAGTGGTCAACCACAACATTAAAGTTAAATACAGGTGAAGTGAAGAACTTTAAGTATATGGTTACAATGGCAACTGTCAATGATACCGGAGAAACTGACGGAAGCCAAGCACAGAGAGATGGACACAGGTTTCTTCAGGAAGGAAGAGATTCTTTATTCGGTTCACCGATCGGGACTCAGAGGGACTAATGTCACCAAAATACAACAGGTTCTGAGCCCCGGACAATAGTGCAGGCTCCTTATATAGGCATATAACTCCTCCCATATTAAGCTCCACCCGCACATTCTCTTAACCAATCAAAACAAATAAGAATTAACTTCCTGCTTGACCGCATGGCTTGTCCAGCACAATGGAGGAGGGGAATACTACATCCTGTATTCTCGCACATGCTCCGTACACTACTGATCGTATCTTACCACGTGCAACCAACCGACCGATACGTCAGCATATGCACGTACACATGCCACGTGGTAATCTCGGCCTACTAAATTTATTTTTACCGAGATTCCACCACATTCCCCCCTTTGATGCCTCTTGATATTTCACAATTACTTGAGGCATCACTTAACCTTGGTTTGCATACGCCTCAGGTTACCATGAACCAGACTAGACTTTTCCTATGATGTGAATCCCTCAACACTCCTCTTCCTGCATTGGTTCTCCCTGATCTAGAGCCTTATATTTATATATAGCCATTATCTGTGCTGCAGCCTTCCTTTCTGCTATATTTTCTATCAGGCTTTGCACAGACCTAACCACTAAGGGAATAAGACAAGGCAGGAGCAGACACAACATTAAAATCACAGTATAAAAGAAATATCTACAGGCAAATAGTAGGCGCTATATATTTAGTGATAGTGAATATAATTGTTTATTTATTCCAAGTGAAACAATCTTAAAAAAGCTGCACCTTAACGTGTAAAATAGCTCAGAAAAACACCACTATACAATTGCAAGAAAAATAAGGTGCGCTATGACTTTAAATAACTTAATAGTGTACAATACAATAATAATTCTCAATATTATTGTTGAAAGTGCATGTGCAATGTGCAACACGTGAAGAAAAATGGGGTAGCAAATCCACACTCACAATTTTAACGCCACTGGCGTGGATCACCCCTCAGGGAAAAGTAGAGCAGTAAAAGTCTGCTCTAACTATGATGGCAGAAGGCCTCTTATCTCAGGACTCAGAGACCTTTAGTATTCAGGACAGCAGACAAATCCTTCTGAAGCACTTTATTTGAAAAGAATTTTAAAAGGTAATTCACACAAAGTGATAAAATGTATAAAAATAGCTTCTAAGTCACCAGTCCAAATGATTCTCCTCATCCAGCGGTCACGATATGTGCTGTTTGTATCCGCCGGTTGATAGATATTACCACCTCGAGTCAATACTTCCGGGTTCCGGAGCGATCACGTGGTGACGTCGTGCGTGATGACGCGTTTCGCCAGATTGGCTTCCTCAGATCACAGGATCTGATCTGAGGAAGCCAATCTGGCGAAACGCGTCATCACGCACGACGTCACCACGTGATCGCTCCGGAACCTGGAAGTATTGACTCGAGGTGGTAATATCTATCAACCGGCGGATACAAACAGCACATATCGTGACCGCTGGATGAGGAGAATCATTTGGACTGGTGACTTAGAAGCTATTTTTATACATTTTATCACTTTGTGTGAATTACCTTTTAAAATTCTTTTCAAATAAAGTGCTTCAGAAGGATTTGTCTGCTGTCCTGAATACTAAAGGTCTCTGAGTCCTGAGATAAGAGGCCTTCTGCCATCATAGTTAGAGCAGACTTTTACTGCTCTACTTTTCCCTGAGGGGTGATCCACGCCAGTGGCGTTAAAATTGTGAGTGTGGATTTGCTACCCCATTTTTCTTCACGTGTTGCACATTGCACATGCACTTTCAACAATAATATTGAGAATTATTATTGTATTGTACACTATTAAGTTATTTAAAGTCATAGCGCACCTTATTTTTCTTGCAACAACATTAAAATCAGTATGACTCCGCCTACCAATGCCTTAAGCCCTCCAAACTGCTCATACCAGTTACCAAACCAACTACTTGGATTGTACCCTTTCCATACCTGAGTAGGCACATGCGCTAGTTTAACCATATGGCTAGTAAGCTCAGCTATTGCTTGCCCTTCGTCATCTATTTGAAGACAGCAATTGCTCAGGTTAAACTTCCCACATACACCTCCCTCTACTGCCAATAGGTAATCCAAGGCTAATCTATTTTGGTACACTGCTGTCCTCATCCTGGTATTATGCTTCGCTAGAAGATTGAGCGCTTGTGAGGTCTCATTAGTAATAATCTCAACCACCGCCTGTAATCTTATAATGCGGTTGAGCATATAAATTGGGGTCCTATACCCGAAAGTACCATCCTCTGCCCACGTGGCTGGCCCATAATAATCTATAATACGCTGGGGAGGCCATTCATCATCTTCCCAGGCGCCTATCTCTATGGGTCCCCTTTTCTTTCTATGATTCACATCATACACTTTAACACCCAAAGTCTCGCCTGTTTCAATAGGTAACAAGAAGAAGGATGGTTTGAGCATACCTAACACACATGCCCCTTCCCAGTCCTGTGGCAACTCCGAATAGGCCTTCTTACCACAGATCCAGTACAAATTTGCTGGGGCTTTCCAACTAGATGTGATAGATAAATCAAACCATACGTCCTTTAAATTGGCATATCTTGCAAACTGGTTAGATGGTTCTGAGACATTTGAAGCCGACCACCAAGTTGTATTCTTTGTATCATCATCATAATCTTTTTGCCCTAGACAAGTTAATTCTCCTACAGAAGTATTAAACATCATTCCTTTCCTTGCTATGCAAACATAACCTATGATGGAGGTCTTTAATCTCCACTCAGATTTACCTCTAACACTCATCTGATAATCGGCTTGTGAAGATATTAATTGTTCAACTGCCTCAGAACCGGACATTACCTCCTTTGCTTCCCAAGGCCATTGGTCTCCCATGTTAGTACCTCCACACACATAGCAGTTGGTTACATTAAGACTACCGGCAATACTCTCAGCTAAATCTATGAACAGGTTTTTAGCTCTATGGGGGATCTTATTATCTATACTCATCTCTTCATAAAACGAATGGAATACCTGATGAGTTTGGGAGGTTACCGTATCGGTCTCTATCCCTATAAACAATACTGTCCCAGGGTCTAAACCCGTCCCGTATATTTGAAACCCAAATAAATTACCATATCTATCCAAGAATTGGTCAGGATTATTTATAAGAATATGGACTGGATTGCATTCCATAGACTTACAGTATGGATTGGTAGGCAACTTAGTCACAATCATGTCCTTGTCTGCTGTCTGTCCCCAAGTTGCCCACCCCACACAAGACCAATATGGGCAAAAATTATAATCCCTGTTTGGGCATCTAGGACTCACATACTTATTTTTACTACTGGGACATATATATTTATCATTAGACCCATACGTTCTCTCCCATTTAAGATCCCCACATACATTCCATGGCTTTCTACCACTTGATATTGCTTTACATGCATCAAATAGTAGAACACCCGAAGAATGTACGGATTCTAACACCGTTTTGTTTATTAGGGTCCCCTGAGGATCTCCATTCCTGAGAGTCAACCAAATTGTACGGGGTTGATACTCTGGATTGAAGCACTTAGGTTCTCCTATCCCTAAATGGCATACACTATACTCTACATTTAAGTATCTACACCTAGACACATCACCTTTACACTCATATTGCGAATGCCAAATTAGGGTCTGGGAAATATGGTTACCTGTTCTTGTAGTCTTAATGCATACCTCACAGCTAGGAGTGTCGGTACCTCTACCTTCCTGAATATAAAAATACATATAAATAAACATTATCACAAATACATCTTTCGTCGGCTGCATCCTCAGTCTTCGTCCGTGCGATGGCACCTCAGCTTCCAGGATGTAAGGGCTGCAGGGAATGGAGTTCTGCTCGTCTTCACAGGGGTCCCTTTGAGACTTTCCTGGCTTTTAAACTACACGTCGGTGAGCGGACAGGCTTTATTATGGCCGTCTTAACACTCACTTATCAATCTCTGAAACAATAAAATTTATAATCCACACGGTTCCTCGTCACTCCGACTGAGTCGTGCGCTTTAACCGGATCTTGCAGGGATTCTCTGGATCTGATGTAGCTTGCCAAGAATCCACCGCTGCTGGTTTAACCCTGGAGTGATGAATCCACGGAGTCACTTCGGCCACTTTTATCGCTGTAGGGGTAGACAAAAGGACAACATAAGGACCTCTCCACTTGGGCCCTAACGGTACATTATTCCACTCTTTAATTCACACTTGGTCTCCTGGGTGGTAACTATGAACTGGGGGATAAATATTCACAGGTAATCTATCTTGTACCCATTTCTGTACCTCCTCCATAGTCTTACCCAACTCTACAACCTGCTGCCGGGTAATTCCTTCTCCCAACTGACTCAAATCCCCCCTTAAGTTACCAAGTACGGGAGGTGGACGCCCATACATGATCTCAAAAGGAGAGAGACCCATCCTTCTGGTAGGTGTACTGCGAATTCGCAACAGAGCTATAGGCAAAAGGACGTTCCACTTAAGTTGGGTTTCCTGACACATTTTTGCCAAATGGTTCTTAATAGTTCTATTCATTCTCTCTACTTTACCAGAACTCTGAGGTCTATATGCCGTATGAAGTCTCCACTTTATACCAAGCATATGAGTCAGTTGTTGTAGGCACTGATGAACAAAAGCTGGACCATTGTCCGATCCTATAGAGCAGGGTAGTCCATATCGGGGTATTATTTCTCGTAGCAGGAATCTCACAACTTCTCCTGCTTTCTCTGTACGAGTAGGACATGCTTCTACCCAGCCTGAATAGGTGCACACAACTGCTAGTAGGTAGCGATGTCCACCAGATTTAGGCATTACTGTATAGTCAATTTGTAGATCGGACATAGGGAGTCCCCCCATATACTGAACTCCTGGTGGCTTTACTGGTCGTTGCCTTGCATTATTTTTAGCACACGTTACACATCTTCGAACAATGGCTTGAGTTAAGTTGGACAATCTTGGTATGTAGAAATGTTTTCTGAGAGATTCTTCTGTACTATCTCTTCCAGAATGCGTCCCGTTATGATAGTTTTGGACGATTTCTACCGCTAGTGATGCTGGAATGACTATTCTCCCATCTTCTAACTGATACCATTTGTTCTCCAAATACTTTCCAGGTTCAGTCTTTAACCACTCCTCTTCTTGAGCTGTATAAACCGGAGTCCATTGAGACAGTGGAGTTGGAATAAGAGCAGCTATATGTTCCACATATTCCTGTCTTCCTGATTCAGCGGCACGCTTAGCTGCACTATCTGCCATCCGATTTCCTTTGGTTACATCACCATCTCCTCTCAGATGCACTCGACAACAGGGGCGTATTAGCCGCGAGGCAAACAAGGCAAATGCCCAAGGCAAATGTCTTGTTAGCCTTGCGGCTAACAGACATGCCGGCGGGCTGCCTTGCGGCTAACAGACATGCCGGCGGGCTCCCTCGCCAGCCGCAGAGTGAGGGTCGGAGGCGGAGCCGGAATATGACGTCATATTCCGGCTCCCAGCCTCACTCTGAGGCGCGCGAGGGAGCTGAGCAGACAGCTCAGGGGAAGTGCTCCCTCGCCGGCCGGCCGCCCGCCCGCCCGCCCGCCCGCCAGGCAGTGCCGCCCGATCGCCCAGCAGCCACTGGACCACCAGGGAGGAAGAGACACCCCCCTCCCCAGCATTCCCAAAGGTAAGGAGGCTGGGGGGGGGGGGGGTGTTAAATTAAAAAAAAAAATTGTTAAAAATTAATTTAAAAAAAATGTGTTAAAAATAAATTTAAAAAAAAACGTGTTAAAAAAAAATAAAAAAAAATGTGTTAAAAATAAATAAAAAAAAAATGTGTTAAAAATAAATTTTAAAAAATGTGTTAATGTGGGTGGGTGAGTGTGTGTCTGTGTCTGTTAGTGTGTGTGTCTGTTAGTGTGTGTCTGTGTCTGTTAGTGTGTGTGTGTGTGTCAGTGTTTGTGTGTGTGTGTGTGTCTGTTAGTGTGTGTGTGTGTGTTTGTGTCTGTTAGTGTGTGTGTCAGTGTTTGTGTCTGTTAGTGTGTGTGTGTTTGTGTCTGTTAGTGTGTGTGTGTGTGTGTCTGTTAGTGTGTGTGTCAGTGTTTGTGTCTGTTAGTGTGTATGTGTGTGTGTCTGTTAGTGTGTGTCTGTTAGTGTGTGTGTGTGTCAGTGTTTGTGTCTGTTAGTGTGTGTGTCTGTTAGTGTGTGTGTCTGTTAGTGTGTGTTTGCCTGTGAGTGTGTGTGTATGTTAGTGAGTGTGTGTCTGCTAGTGAGTGAGTGTGTGTCTGTTAGTGAGTGTGTTTGTCTGTTAGTGAGTGTGAGTGTGTCTGTTAGCGAGTGTGTGTTTCTGTTAGCGAGTGTGTTTCTGTTAGCGAGTGTGTGTTTCTGTTAGCGAGTGTGTGTGTGTGTATTTATAATGCGGGGCGGGGGGAAAGGTTGGGTGGGGGTGGCGCGGGGGGAGGGGGGGCGCCTGAGTTTTGTCCTGCCTAGGGCAGCACAAAACCAGGATACACCACTGCTCGACAATGTATAATACCGACTTCTTTCGGTTCCCATACTGCTTCCAATAGTTGTAGTATTTCAGCTGCGTACTTGATTTCTTTGCCCTCTGAATTCAATAGTCCTCTTTCTTTATACAAAGCTCCGTGGGCATGAGTGGTTAAAAACGCATACTTGGAATCCGTGTAGATGTTCACTCTTAAACCTTCAGCCAATTGTAACGCTCGTGTTAGTGCTATCAATTCTGCCTTTTGTGCTGATGTTCCTTTTGACAGTGGCCGAGCTTCTATCACCTTATCTATCGTTGTTACTGCGTAACCTGCATAGCGAATCCCTTCTTTCACATAACTGCTACCGTCTGTATAATATTGGACATCGGGGTTCTGGATGGGAAAATCACGAAGATCTGGTCTACTTGAAAATACTTCATCCATTACTTCCAAACAATCATGTTGACTTTCAGTAGGTTGCGGCAGAAGGGTAGCTGGATTTAAGGTATTTACAGTCTCTAAATGCACTCTTGGGTTTTCACACAACATTGCTTGATACTTGGTCATACGGCTGTTACTAAACCAATGATTTCCTTTGTAATCCAACAACGTCTGTACTGCATGTGGAACTCGTACATAAAGTTCTTGACCAAGAGTGAGTTTATCGGCTTCAGCTACCAGCAGGGCGGCTGCAGCTACAGCTCTTAGACAAGGTGGAAGACCGCTGGCCACTGCGTCCAGTTGCTTAGACATGTAGGCAACAGGTCTTTGCCATGATCCCAAATACTGTGTCAATACTCCCACAGCCATTCTTCTTTGCTCGTGTACATACAAGTAGAATGGTCGTGTGTGATCAGGTAGACCTAATGCTGGGGCACTCATCAAAGCCCTCTTCACATCTTCAAATGCCGTTTGCTGTTCTTGAGTCCATAGGAAGGGGTCGTGTTCTGTACCCTTGATAGCTGTATACAGAGGTTTTGCCAATATCGCATAACTGGGAATCCATATCCTACAGAAGCCTGCTGCCCCCAGGAACTCTCGCACTTGTCTTCTATTCTTGGGTGTTGGTATTTGGCACACAGCTTCTTTTCTCTCTGGCCCCATTATTCTTTGACCTTCAGAGATATGGAATCCCAGATATTTGACAGTTGGCAGACACAACTGGGCCTTCTTCCTAGACATCTTGTATCCTGCCTTCCAGAGAATGTGTAGTAGATCGTGTGTGGCTTGCTGACATATTTCTCTTGTGACTGCTGCTATCAACAAGTCGTCTACATATTGTAATAGTACACACTCTCCTGGGATGGATTTGAAATCCAGTAGATCTTGACTTAGAGCTGAACCAAATAGGGTCGGTGAGTTTTTAAACCCTTGGGGCAGTCTTGTCCAAGTCATCTGGCGTTTTGAGCCCGTTACAGCGTTTTCCCATTGGAAAGCGAAGATACATTGGCTTCCTGCCGCAATTCGAAGGCAAAAGAAGGCATCTTTGAGGTCTAGGACTGTAAAATAGGTAGCCCCGCCCGGAATTAAAGCAAGCAGGTTATACGGATTGGGCACAACTGGGTGTATACTAACAACCGCATCATTGACTGCTCTCAAGTCCTGCACAGGACGATACTCATCTGTACCGGGCTTTTGAACAGGCAGCAATGGGGTGTTCCAGGGGGAAGTACAGAATTTTAGGATACCATATTTGGATAGCATATCACGTCCCAGCAATTGGACTGGACATTCAGGCATATAAAGGAATTGATGCTTTACTACGTGGCCTCCCAATGTACAGAGTCGACTTTTAAGAACCGGTTTTGCAGCACTCCTTCCAGTTGCTCCTATTACGGTAATAGTTCTTCCAGATGGAGGAGCAACCAGATCAGTCACCACCGAATGTTCAGCACCAGTGTCGATCATGAATGCACTCCTTTTTCCCCCTATTGATACATCGACCATAGGCTCCGCTCGACCAAGGGGGATGGAGCCCGGTCGGTATCAATAGCTCTCCATGACCGTGTCAGCCAATCCTACAAAGTCCCTATCTTCTCTATCGCGGGACCTTTGCGCTGCGGGATAGTATCTATCTTCTCTTACACTTCCTCTGTTACCACTATTACTCCCTCCGGGACCTCCTCTACCTCTCGCTCTGCCTCTAAAGTTTCCATAACCTGCCCTGGGTGGGTCTCTCTCGTATTGCTCTCTTTTTGGACACTCGCTTCTCCAATGCCCTTCTTCTCTACAATACGCGCACTGATTCCTACTCAGGGGTTCCCTATTCCACCTACTATCGCCTCTATCTGGGCCCCGTCTATCTACGCCTGCGATCGCTACCGCTAGCATATCCGCCTTTTTACGCATCTTGCGCTCTTCCTCTTTCTTACTTTCTGATTCCCTATTCATATACACCTTATTTGCTACCTCCATTAGTTGGGTGATGTACATTCCTGCAAACCCTTCTAACTTCTGTAGCTTGCGCTTAATATCTCCATAAGCTTGGCTGACAAAGGCAGAGTTTACTATTCGGGAATTATCAGTGTCTTCCGGATTAAAGGGGGTATACAAGCGGTATGCCTCCAATAATCTGTCATAAAAGACACTAGGCGCTTCATCACTTTTCTGAATCACCTCAACCGTCTTCGACATATTTATGGCTTTCTTCCCTCCAGCTTTCATGACAGCAATTATAGCGTCTCTATAGGCTTTTAGTCGAACCATATCTGCGCCATTAACATTCCAGTCGGGATCGGTATTAGGATAATGAGTTGCGGCCATGCTGCTGGATTTGCTTGGTTTAAAGTACGGGCTTCTTCCTCCAGCGCTTTAATAGCCGCTTGATTTATCCTAGTCCTCTCCTCATTGTTAAATAATGTCATTAATAATTGCTGGCAATCAGCCCAAGTTGGATTATGCGTCTGGACTATCGAGGTGAACAGGTCGGTCATGGCTTGTGGCTTTTCAGTATACGAGGAATTGTGGGTCTTCCAATTCAAGAGATCGGTAGTCGTGAACGGGACATATACGAAGACTGGGTCTGCATACACCATTTGACCTAAAGTATTAAGATAGGCTGACCCAGGATTCAAACGAAGAGGCATCTGGTAATGTTTGGGTTGTTGGGTACCGGTCAGTTGTCGAGTTAGTATAGGGCTTCGTGGAGGGGCGTCGGTTAGAGGTTCCGGTCGGGGGGTAATAAGGCGTGGGGATAGAGAAGCTTCATTATGGGGAAGGCCGGTGAATAAAATATTCCGGGCCGGGCTAGAGGAAGCCTGACCGGAAGCTTGAAATGGCGCCAAATCGGAATAGATGGACTTAACGGGGGCTGGTGTCGGAAGGGGAGGTTTATTACGGCGTGGGGTGGATTCTGAGCTAGAGGAGGAAGTAGATGGGTGAGGGGGTGTGGAACTTCCTGTACTTGTATCACCTTCCTCTATAGGGAAATAAGGGGGCGGCATAGGGATCTCGGACTCAGGGGGTGTGTCCAAAATGGGCTTAACCGTAGTCCTAGTGGACAAACAAGTCCTGGCCACCATGAGGCGACATTGCTCCTCGTGGCATATTCGGACCCATCTTGGCAAGTCGTTTACGGCCTGCCTCCAACAATCAATGTATGGAAACTGTCCGTAAAGTTCAGGCCTACCTGATACAGCCACGTGTACACGCTGTACCAGATTTGGATCCAAACTGCCACGTGGCGGCCATGCCGCAACCAAAGTAGGCCATTCCCTAGTGCACAAAGTGATCAAACGGGCAGAAGACATTTTAACCCCAAAATCACATACTGTGAATCCCTTTTAAAAATTCTTTACCATACATCCTAAGGGATCCAAAATCGTCAACTCCGACGCGCCCATACTTATCAATGGAGCGTCGTTGACAACGAATGCTATACACACACTCTATTCAACAGTCACACCCGTTTCTTCCGGCAACAGCACCACGTGGTACAGTTACCAAGTGAAACATATACAGTAACACAATAAAAACACTCAGGGAATTCCCGTACACACACAGCTGTTACACCAGTCACTAAGTAATCAATATTATGCCCTTTGGCGAAACTATACCGTCACCCACGCTATAATTCTCTATATATGAATTACCCGTCTATAACACACCCCAGTAACATCGTCTTTTACAAATAGCAGTTACAGTACGGTTAGCATAGGTCAAAGTACAATTTAAGGTCACAATACAATTATTAGTGGTTATGGTGTTAGACATGCAATAAACGACAATGATTAGTACTTACATAGAGTGTCAGTAAATATACAGGGTTATGGTACCGTGCACTATAATACAGCAACACACTATTAACACTCTTGCTAGACGGCAGAGCTCACGCTATCTAACAAGATATACACGTTACTAAACAATCTTTATCACATATACAATCCCAACTAATCTATTGGCCAGTACCTTGATGGACTACCTAAAACTATCTACATCCGTTTTGGTTAGCCACATTGCCCAAGCACCACATATAGCGAACTAGAGGGCGGAATTTACAACAGAACCCTTTTAGTCTTTCTACTCTATCAATAGTCTAGTGGGTTCCAAATTTACACGCCTTCCCACTTAGCCAAGATAGGTTGAGAGCTAGCGGACCGAATTTACACAGACGCCGCTTAGTCTCCCGGTCCCTCCGACCTAGCGAACAAATTGTACACCCTAGAACGCTAGTCTAGACAAGACACCGGTGTCCGGCTAGGGCTATTTACACAGAACCCCGCCTGACTCCAAACCAAATCAAACGGTCTTACTAAAGAGCGTTCGATTGAGCGGTGCGCCTTCGCTCCTTCCCTCCGACAGAGGGGGCAGATTCCATACACAGATTAACCCCTTATGGGCCTACCGCACAATCGGTATACCCCTAGTGGGTCCGCCGTCTAAAACAGCGGTCGTCTTACCTCCTCGTTCCTGAACCTGAGTTCACACTCATCGACGGGGACACCCCAGCACTTACTACGTAGAGGCCGATGATCTCCTGGACAACAAACCAGTGGCACCGAGATGAAGGGAGGTCCACGCAGAAGTTCAGGGGTGCAGCTGTAGAGAACGTGGGCAAAGATAGACCGTCTCAAGCATCTGCTTCTCAGCTACCGTTGAACGATGAGCTTCCCGGCCAATGCACCAAATGATACCGGAGAAACTGACGGAAGCCAAGCACAGAGAGATGGACACAGGTTTCTTCAGGAAGGAAGAGATTCTTTATTCGGTTCACCGATCGGGACTCAGAGGGACTAATGTCACCAAAATACAACAGGTTCTGAGCCCCGGACAATAGTGCAGGCTCCTTATATAGGCATATAACTCCTCCCATATTAAGCTCCACCCGCACATTCTCTTAACCAATCAAAACAAATAAGAATTAACTTCCTGCTTGACCGCATGGCTTGTCCAGCACAATGGAGGAGGGGAATACTACATCCTGTATTCTCGCACATGCTCCATACACTACTGATCGTATCTTACCACGTGCAACCAACCGACCGATACGTCAGCATATGCACGTACACATGCCACGTGGTAATCTCGGCTTACTAAATTTATTTTTACCGAGATTCCACCACATCAATATTAGGCAGCAAGTGAACAGTCAGTTCTTGAAGTTCATGTGTTGAAAGCAGGAAAAATGGGCAAGTTAAAAGATCTGGGTGACTTTGATGGGGCCAAATAGTAATGGTTAGAGGACTGGGTCAGAGCATCTCTTGTTCTTGGTATGCATTGGTTAGTACCTAATAAAAATGGTGAGAACAATGGAAGTGTGATGGGATTTCAGCTAGGCCCAAAATTTAGTAGGCCTCCATGTGGCATATACATGTAGCTAAGATACGGTCATCAATGTACTGAGTGTAATAGATTATTTTATGCAAACCAATAAGTTTGAATGACTATCTGTTCCTGTCCAAATTAAAAATAATAAAGTTGCGTGCACGCTGAAGTAAATTCACACTGAGACACACGGTTCAGGTTAAATGAAAGAACTTCAGGAAATTTAATGGCATCTGTTAAAAAGTGGGTGCGCAGACCCTTATAAAGCACAATTACATCATAGGCATTGTCAGAGATAACATTGATTTATGCATTAATAATTGGTTTAGGTGTTAAGTGGTTAGTTACAAGGTGTGTCATCCCGTTAGCACGAGGTGTCCCTTGATGGGAGGGGGGCTTTGGCAGCAATTTTGAGTAGTTAGCATTATTAGTTTCAAAGTTAGAATTCAAGGTTCTTTTAGTAAATACACATTTTATGATTCAGCTGACACATATTTTATTAGGACAAAATGTAGCTCAGTTGGAACAATGTTTCATTAAACAGAAACTCATTGTTCCACTGACGCACACTTCCTCCTGACACAGCATTCTTTAAGACAATTTTTAGATGAGGCCTAATAATTCTACAACACTGAGCATGTGCAAGAACTGAAACCACATTCAATTCTCCTAAAAAAGCCATGTTGCCTGTCCATATAAGGTGATCCTGAGTATCCTGTTTGTTGATTGTTGTAAAGGTACAGGTGGGGGATACATAGCTTACAAAAAGCCTCTACTCCATGTGCTCAGGGCTCAGACCTTTTGAACAGGAGTTCAGCTGAGACCCGATCGGTGAGAATAAAGACCTTTACTTCCTGAAATGACCTGTGTCCGGACTCTCTGTGCGTGGCTTCTTCAGCGTTACCCTGTAACAGAAGGACATCCAGTGAACTGGCATCAGGATCATGGGTGCCCAGAGTTCATTGACGCACGTTGGAAGCAAATACTAGCCCACTTAGTCCAATCACACAAATGAGCTACTGTAGCTCAAATTGCCAAAGAACGTAATGCTTAAAGGAACGCTAAAGTCAACTAAACAACTTTAGCTTAATGAAGCAGTTTTAGTGTATAGATCATGCATCTCATGCTTCACTGCTCAATTCATTGCCGTTTAGGAGTTAAATCACTTAGTTTCTGTTTATGCAGCCCTTGTCACACCTCCCCTGACTCTGATTGACAGAGCCTGCCTGAAAAAATAAAATGGTTTCACTTTTAATCAGATGTAACTTATCTTAAACGATTTTATCTCCTGCTCTGTAAATTGAACTTTAATTACACACAGGTGTCTCTTGCAGGGTCTAGCAAGCTATTAACATAGCAGCGGATAAGAAAATCTAAAGTAAACAGAACTTGCAGTAAAGGAAGGATAAACATTAGATCTTACTTTACAGGAAGTTTTTAGGAAGGCTGTGCAAGTCACTTGCAGGGAGGTGTGACTAGGGTGCATAAACAAAGTGATTTAACTCCTAAATGGCAGAGAATTGGGCAGTGGAACTGCAGGGACATGATCTATACACCAAAACGGTTTCATTAAGTTGTTTTAGTGATTATAGTGTCCCTTTAATGATAAACTACTGTTTAGTAAATGAGTGTGTACACTGGATTTTGTATGATGCATGAATTGGCCCAAGCAACGCTCCTGCTAAGACCTGCCAAGAATGGGGTACATTGACGTTGTGGCAGGCTTAGGCAATGTACAGGTGATACTCAGAAAATTAGAATATCGTGCAAAAGTTCATTTATTTCAGTTATGCAACGTAAAAGGGGATACTAATATATGAGATAGACGCATTACATGCAAAGCAAGATAGTTCAAGCCATGATTTGTCATAAGTGCGATGATTATGGCTTACAGCTCATGAAAACCCCAAATCCACAATCTCAGTAAATTAGAATATTACATGCAATCAATAAAACAAGGAGTGTACATAGAACAATATCGGACCTCTTTTACGTTGCATTACTGAAATAAATGAACTTTTGCACGATATTCTAATTTGTTGAGTATCACCTGTATGCGAATGTACTGTAACTAAACCCCCATTATATATGAATAAGTCAGGTGTTTTTAAAGAACTATTAAATTTTGCAAACTTTGAAGTTGGTGTTTAGTGAGTTAGTGGGTGTGCTGATTCCTGTATGTTCCTAAACAAAATTTGTGGAAATCATATCAGGATTGACTGAATAGGGATGTCGAAGAGAATCATATATTATGCAATGGAAGCAATATATGAAGTGCTTAATTATTAGGGATAATTTGTCATTTATGGACTGTTTGCTATATTCTGTGACCAGAATAGACATGGACTGGCACTGGCTGTGGAAAGTAAAAGGAACACACCCACTGCCATAAAAACTCAAATTATGTTGTTATGGGACAGGAGTGCCTGTGCACTGTCTTACCTTCAGTGGTTAATCTGTTTTCCAATGTTTTAACCACAAAATTGGTTTCTCAATACCTGACACAGCTGCTTCCGTTCTTCTTTTTTACAGATGCTGCCGTAATCTGGAAGATTTGTCAGATGTGCTGAATTCTGTGAGCTTCGAAGTTGGCGTTTAATAAATGAGTGAGTGCACTGGATGATAGACAGATAGATAAAAAGATAGACAGACAGACAGACATAAAGATGGACGGATGGACGGACAGACAGGCAGATAGATAGATAGGTAGATAGAAAGATAGATAGATAAATAGATAGATATATAAAAAGACAGACAGACAGACAGACAGACGGACCTACAGACATAAAGATAGATGGACGGACAGGCAGATAGATAGAGAGATAGACCCATCCAGATAGATAGATAGATAGATAGATAGACAGACAGACACACATACACACAGACAGAGAGATAGATAGATAGTGTGATACAGTCAAGCAGTTTAAGTCTATGTTTACAGTCTATGTTTTAACGTCCCTTTGGCATATTTACAAGTGCATTAGATGTAAAGATAAAGAACGTGATAGACTGTAAAAATGTAACAAACTGTTTATCTGATGCATGGATGAAGGCGTTTGAATGCTTACAGGGTAGAATGAGTTGTCAGATACGTAGGAGGCGAAGGAAACCAGCTATCGGCTAAACAATGATATTCTGGGTAAAAGATCTAAAAATATTGGCATGAAAGATGCAGACAGGTAAAAATGAAACTGTGAAAGGAAACAAAATGAAACAGCATCTTCAAAGAGCGTATTGTTCAAGACAATCACAAAGAAGTGTGCACTGGCAATGACTTGCCAAGGTTCTAAAACTCAACCGCAGTAATGTGTGAAATTATTATGTATTGACAGAAAAACTTAACAGATACAAAAAACACTCACACAGTTGAATAGGGGATTGGCAGGCAGGTACCCAAATACCCAGATACCTGGGTCTCACCTGGAATGGCTGAGTGACTTGCATAGCTGTGAGTTTGGTAGAGGCTCCTTGGGACTCAGAACGCTCAGAGAAGGATATCAATGATCAGTTACCTTTAGGTTAATTGTCAGGTTGACCCTTGGCATTTAAATGCCTATGTAGGGGGGCCTGTCTTGTGGGAGCCCAGGAGAGCTCACAGGCTTCTTTGCAGTTTATAAACTCTTGAGTGTGGTGGGAGTGGGATGTTCGAAGACGTGTGTAAGTGTATTTGTGACGAAGTGCCCTTCGCCACTTGTGCCTGGAGGGGAATACTGGCTAGCCTCCTGCCTTCCGACTATGGCCCCTGTGCTGATAGCTGTATTTTCCCCTGCAGAAAGGTTTATTTGTGTATTTCTGCATATTTCTGACTTTCAGTATGTGAGTAGTGCTACCCCAGATAGCTATGCCATGGAGCCTATTTGTGTAACGAAAGACTATGGAAAAGACTTTGGCTCCATGGCGATTGAACTGTATGTATGTGATCTGAGCGCCATTCAATAATAATGTGCACTCAGATCTAAGCTATCTGGGGATATGTTGCATGTATATGTTTTATGTAGTAATTGTAACATTGTGTAATTTTATGTATTTTTGTAACCATGTGGTTAATGGAGTCTTGCCTCTGTCCTGGGAGATAATTTGATTACTTCCCAATTATCTCCAGGATAGAGAGGAGGGATTGTGATGTCACTGTGGGAGTGTTTTGTTTGTATTGTCTGTGATTGGTTGTACTGTGTCCCACCTTGTGGGATGTCCCCTTGCATGGGGACTTGCATAAAAGCCAGTGTGTGGTCATTAAAATCAGATCATCTTGAACTTTTCTTGAAGCCTTGGCTCATGTTTGGGGGAAGGGATACCTACACTCTGGGGATTGCTATAATCACTTACTCCCCAGAGTAAGCTCTTGCAATAGCTTGATTTGTTCCTGCTACGCTCTCTGGATTTAGGAGAGGGTCACCCACTGGGAGCTGGATCCTGGTCGTGGATCCAGGGTGGGTGGAGACGTCGAGACCCCGGCGCAGCTGCATAGCTGGAAGTGGGGTCTGCAGTGCTGATGGTGTCGGTTGGAGTGCTTGGAGTCCTCAGCGAGCACTAGGCGAATCGATTGGCGGAGGTACTCAGAGTGCCAGCGTTCCGTCACAGTATTATACAACATGAAAGTGTTTGGCCTACTACAATCACGTGGATAGTATCTCCACCATTCCCCAATAAATTAAAGAAATACTATAGTGTTTGGAATACAAACATATTCCTTACACTATAGTTCTGGAATAAATATTTAGGTTTGCACTATAGTTCTGGAATAAATGTTTAGGTTTAGAGTGAAAAGAAGATTTTACCTATCTTGTCACCATCGCTGTGCCGGTCTAGTCATGGCTGAGATCATCAATCTTGATGATCTCAGCCAATCCAATGCTTTCTCAGCATTGAGAAGCTATTGTGCATGCGCAGAAAACCTCATAGAGATTTAGAACATGAAGATGCTGATTGTAGGGGATGCGCATTGCGCAGCACTGACCCAGGAAGCACCTCTAGTGCCATTCTGAATGATGTGCCACCAAAAGTGTTACTAGGCAGCAATGTAAACAGTGCATTTTCTCTGAAAAGGCAGCATTTTCATTGTTCAGGTTACAGGGACATTTTGACCTTAAAAACACAACTATATTGAGAGAGAGAGAAAGAGAGACATGGTTTGTGGGAGTTTGTTGTTATTTTTTTTTTTTTATTATTGATTATACATAACACATTGAAAAGATGAGTAATATGCTAAATAATGCAGAGCATGGGAAATTGCATCACAGATACAGCAGGCATTTTCCAAACAGATTGGAAAAAGATTCCACATTCCAAAATCACGCCATAATGAAAGCAGAGGGACTTCACGAGTACCGTCCAAGGCTGCACCTAATATAAACCTTTATAACTTTTAATATTTTGGATACACTTTTCAAATGATTTAACATTTAAAAAAAAATATTTTAATATTCTGATATTTTTGATACATTGATATATATTTATTTATACAATACATTTTTTATATTGTAACATTTAAAAAGTTTACTCAGAAGTGTTCAAAAATATTAAACCATGTTAGAACTGATCTTCAAACCAAAGATAAAAGATAAGGGCATATTATTATTATTATTATTATTATTTTATTTTTTATATAGCGCCATATAAAATATCATTGCTGTTTCCACTGATAATGGATAATAATATTACATTACATGTATGCTGTTGCATTTCTATTGATGCAAAAGAATTGTTCTTAAATAATTAATATGTCAAACATATTAAAGCTCTTTATTATAGAGAAACATGACTTTAACATGAGAATTTGATTGTCATCTTTCTCAATTCTCATCCAGTTTCATAGCGACATCTTGTGGCAACTGGGATGAACTACATTTCGGGACAAGAGGTTGATTACAATGTATTTGATAAGATTTCCCTCTGCGTATTTTCTTATCATGAAGATGGTGTAAAAAAAGGCATAAAATGCCTCAGTGTTGTGATAACTGGTCAGACAGAGAGCCATGTACCAGGTAGGTATAAGTAGTCGCACAGACCATTGGCCACTGACTCGTGAATTATGATTCAGGACATTGTAAGTAAGTAAAGGAGTAGAATTATGCACTGAAAACAATTTCCAAGTCCTTTTCGTGTGAAGCATGGCAATGAGGACCCATTGGGGTCTTCGTGTGTGTCTAGTCCAATCAAATGATTCTCATAGAGAATCATTACGGACAAGAAGCGCGTGCTCAGCAGGTGTCGCTATCGTCCAATCAAATGCGTCTTATAGTTCTTACCTACAAGCATCAGTTGCTGGTGTTCGATGCTCATGGTCGTGGAACATCACATGGCCGAGTGAAACCCGGTTCTCCCACAGAAAGCACTTACAGCTACAGCGTCTGTCAGGAAGACTAGTGACTGACTACCACTACAGGTGTGTTTAATCCTGCAATGTAAACATTGCATTTAGTGTTTTACATTGCAGAGTTACAACTACAGGATCACACTGAACTGCTGAGTGTTATGATTATCCCATTCAACTGTCTATGGGTTGAAGGAAGAATTGGGTGGAAAGTGATAGCCATACACCTACCCTCAGATTAACCATAGCACAGCAGAGGTTGGAAAGGCCCAGAGTGCTACAATGAATTTGTTGAAATTCATTAATAAAATTAATTTATTTTCTAAATTCATCCCAGGCAAAATATGAGCTAAACAAAATTCACACAACCCCATACAAACAGAAGAAATACTTTCATTCAGGACCATAGTTAGGCCTATTTATAATTATCTCATCTATATGTTTGTAAAATAAAATGTAAAAAAACAAAATCTTGGCTACCAGAGGATTACCTGCAGATTTTTAAAATTAATATATATATATATATTTCATATTTATATAATTAATATGTATCTCTCTGCTGCAATTTGTACCCCCCTGTTTGGGTAGCCCTAACCATTTATTTATAACGAGTTGATTTTTGATGAAAGAACTATTTCCCACTTTCCTGCTATATCACTGGCTGATTATTACATAATAGTTAAACTAACTAAATAGACATGTCTTCTTCTGAGCAACTCCATTGCTACCAAGTATGTCAGGTGGTTCAGCTCAGGTAACATTAAATTCATACTATGCGAATCAATCAGCATTGTGCAAACCTGCAAAATGTCAATGCTACTAACCTTATCACGTATGGTACATTAAAAAATAATTAAAGAAAAAAAGGAATAAAATGCTAATATTCAGTGTGGTCCCATGCATAAGTGAACAAAGCAAGGATTTAGAGCAGTGGTTTATAAACCAGTTCTCAAGGCACCCCTACCAGTCCAGGATTTAGGGACTGCCCAGTTGGATCTCAGGTGTTTTTAGAAAAATAAAAATAAAACACTTTAGACTGGTTGAAGGCCAGTTAGATGTCATCAAACCACATGTTTCAATAGATGATACCCTGTACACTGATACGTTTCCAGTTATGTAATAATGATATTCTCTCATACTTGTTCTGAAAAACCCTAATTGATGTTCTAGCTTTTCGTTTTGTCTACGTTATGATGCTGATCGACCTTGCCGGAGTGACGGGGACCTGCAAGTCGTCCCGATTCACTCCTCTCAGTACTTTCTCTCTGAATCTTATTAAAAAACAAAACAAAAAAAAAAAACACCTTGACACAATCGGGTACTTGCTAAATCCTGAACTGGTAGGTTTGCATTGAGGACTGGTTTGGAAACCACTTGATTAGAGGTTCTCATCTGCTTGTTAACATTTTGGTAATTCTCCCTCTACATTAGACTAGAGGATGGAAAAAGTTGTGTTTTCCCCACCCATTAATTTGCTAATGTGGAGACTAGCAAAATATCGCCTTGCCTCAATGTGTGGGTAGGTGATCTCTTTGTGCTAGCATGTAGAGAGAATATATAAAGGGTTATTCACTACAGTGAGAATACAAAGTGAATTCTCCCAGTCAGAGAGGATCAGAGAATTTAGTTACTCTGGCCTTAAATTGTAAATTCACTTTAAAATCACTGTGAATTTTCACTTTAGTAAATAGGCCTGTTACAAGGTGTAGTACCAAAAAAAAGATGCAAACTACTGATATGGGAGCTGGTTAGCTGTCACACAGCACGAGATGCTGGGAATGGTAGGCTAGCAGAAAAAGTTGTTGTTTTTGGGAATATAGGCCATAGATAATCTCTACTTTTAAGGAGCTGTATTAAAAAAATTATAGAAAAAAAAAATAAAAATGGAAAATGGATACACTTATAGTTCCGGTAGGTTCTGCAGTGAGCTCTCACCAGACATAAAATAGCATTGTCAGTCCATGATCTCCTGCTGTGCTCAATGGCAATGCTGGGTCTATCTCAATGGAAATGCTGGGTATATCTCAATGGAAATGCTGGGTATATCTCAATGGCAATGCTGGGTATATCTCAATGGAAATGCTGGGTATATCTCAATGGAAATGATGGGTCTATCTCAATGGCAATGCTGGGTATATCTCAATGGCAATGCTGGGTATATCTCAATGGAAATGCTGGGTATATCTCAATGGCAATGCTGGGTATATCTCAATGGAAATGCTGGGTATATCTCAATGGAAATGATGGGTCTATCTCAATGGCAATGCTGGGTATATCTCAATGGCAATGCTGGGTATATCTCAATGGCAATGCTGGGTATATCTCAAATCCCTTGTGAGAAATACATGTGGCTTCTTTTAGCTTGCTGGCAGCTTTAAATGGACACTATAGGCATCAAAACAACTTTAGCTTAAAGTAACACTATAGGGTCAAGAACACAAAACATGTATTCCTGACCCTATAGTGTTAAAACCACCTTTTAGGTGGCTTGCCCCACCTTAACTCCCTTAAAAGGTAATAAAACTTACTTTATTTCCAGCGCTGCACGGAACGGCCAGGACTGTCCCCGCCCCGGTCTGCCTCCTTGCTGACATCACCAGAATTTCTGATTTCAGCCAATCCAATACTTTTCCATAGGGAAATCATTGGATTGGCTGAAATCAGTAATGAGGTGGGACAGGGTGGGGCCAAATGCAAGTTTGGCCAATCAGCATATCCTCATAGAGCTGCATTAAATCAATGCATCTCTATGAGAAAAAAATCAGCTGTTCCATGCAGAGCGTGGAGATGCTGAACAGCAGTGCTGCCAACTGTGCAGCACTGTCCCAGGAAGCACCTCCAGTGGCCATCTGAAGGGTGGCCACTGGAGGTGTCCCTAGGGGGCAATGACTAAAGTGTCACTTTAAGTTTTTAGCAATATAGACCCTTGGATAATTGCATGTATATACTTGAATATTCGATGTTTATAGTGTTAAAGGGTCTGTATATTTATAAAACTTAAATAAGTAACACTCAGAATAGGCAGAAAAGTGTAATTTAGGAAAATGTAAGTGCCTCTTGATCAGTAGGCATTTTATGCCTTTTTTTAGACCAATATTGCAAAAATGTTTTGCCGATGTATGTTTTCAGATTCTGCTTGTCCAACCAGATTCTATGTTAGCCAGAGCATACAGGAGGCTCTTGACTTGATGACCATTTTAGAGGCGGCCCAAATGTGATGTGGTCATAAGAAAACAAAGCCATATCCAACTTACTCATTTCTATTTGTTTTCAAGTAAGGTTACCCAGTAAAGGGAGGGTTTAAAGTGAATTTCAAGTTTAAAGGAACACTATAACAATGTCACCTTTTTTTCTAGCACAGCGTCGGTCTTGCCTGTTCATCATTGACATCATTGATCATTGACTAGTGGCTGTCTGAGTGATTTCCACATGTGGTGTTCCTAGGTAGCAATGTAAACACTGCCTTTTTTTTCTGAAAAGGCAGTGCTTTCATTAAAATGCCTGCAGGGACTGGCTATACTCAGGAAAAACAACTACATTAAGCTTTAGTTGCTTTGGTGACTATAGTGTCCCTTTAAATAAACAACAGCCAGAATATGCAGCAAAAAGTGCAATATGGGAAAGTATAAGGGTCTCTTGATCAGTCAGTATTTTCCACCATTTTCTGAAATGTGTATACAATTTTATTTTTTTTTTTAGTTTTTTTTAGTTTTTTGGCAAACATTTCTTGCCTAATTGAATGAAAAATGTCATGATCTAAAACAGAAATATAAACCGATACTGAACTGTACGAAGACTGGTAACAGCAAAACTGAAACTGGGAACTGTTGTTTGTTGACTAAGTATTTCCAAGCTTCTTAGCATCAAATATCAGTGGAAATATTGCACGTCCCACTTCAGTGACATTTAAAGAATGCTAAATATTTCTATTACAATATAAAAATGGTTGAATGCTGTAAATATATGAAAGAAAACAGGCAGAAAAAGTAAATGGATGCGTGATTCTCTGTTATTTAGCAAAACGTGATCGTGTTCTGTGACGTTCCTTGTAATATAAAACGTCGAAAAATAAGCAAAGCAGGAAAATAACCACAAAGCAACGCAGGTTTGTTTGTGGTGGCTAAAAGGCATTTGTCACATAAATTAATGCTTAGATAATGCTTTAGATTCTACCAAGAAGAGATGCACAGAGACAGAACGCTGAATGGAAAAAAAATTATTGAATTGGAAAATAATGTCCCACTCAGTTACAGACAGGCAGTAAGATCTTTAAATGTACGCTTCAACAAAAAATATTGTCTGTTTTGACCTGATGCTAAGGACACAGAAATACTCATCATAGAGGAGCGCTGGGGACCATAGGCACTTGCGCAATGCTTGCCATGATTCATCAATGATCCTACTGAATGCAATGATTCTTTATCATGCGCGCATAAGCATGCGCGCGTGAAGTCATGGTATGCCTGGGAGTCCCAGCCACATTTTCAAGCCTTCTAACTATTAAAATAAAAAAAAAATTGGGGTAGGGCACAGGAGGTAGGCCTGAAAGCACTATAACAACGTCATTATGTTTAAGTTGTTATAGTGCCTACAGGTTACCTTTAATGGTCGTGCTGTGGTGCTAAAAATCTCTGTAATTATACCTTCGTATGTGTGTAGGAGTGATCATTTAAAGTGGCTCTTTCACCAAAAATAAACTTCTGTTTAATATCTGCTTCTTTATAGCTGCCTGTGTCTGAATTTCTTTTTACTTTTTTTTCCCCCTGAGTGTTCTAGTTTCTATAACATACATAGGAAAATAAAGGGACTACTTTTTTCTACTTTTTTCTATTATAGATGTCATGTTGACAAAACTTGACAATAGCAGATACGTTTCTAAATCAGGTTCTTTTCCAGTTGCTGATCAAATTGACCCACTATCCATCAATCAAAACAATCCCACAAATATCATAGGTAGAGAAGAACAAAATGGCTGCTCCCATTGACTACTACCTATCTCCCCTCCCAACCAGGGCACTCTGTTGGGTGGATCTTTTTTCCTATAGGTGGAGACTTTTGCCATATCCTAAGAGGGATGTTGGTTTGTTCTTATAGTCATGTTATTCAGGGTAAAGGTCAGAGATCATCTAACTAAGCAATCAGAATGGCACAGGGGTTACAAGACACCAAAAACATTCAGCTTAAGACCAATTGAATTAAAGGGACATGCATCACTTGACAATTATATCTTTAAACCAGCAAGCAAACACTCGTAAGCAAATGTACAAACCAAAAATGAAGCAAAAAAAAAAAACTTTGAAAAGTATTGCATTATTATTGCATTATTAGAAATGCTTCTTAGCTGATCTTCTAACAGCACATCTAACTTCACATGTGTAAATCTGTTCGGAATGCCCAATGTACTTTCCCAGCATTCCTAGGGATAGGACACTGATTGGTAAGAAGAGTGTCACACCTGGAGTGAGTGTGGAGAGCATATTTACCTGTTTTTTTCCGCCCGCAAAGTGAGGCAACTGTATATTTCAAAGCTAAAGGTTTGGAATGAGACAATTGTCTTAAAGTGATGCGTGTCTCTTTAAGGGTTTAACTCTGTAATAAGTGTGTGAGCAATGTCTGAGGAGGGTATGCATAGACACATCCTAATAAAGATCATATTTGATCTCTTTTGAGGTCTGTTTTGTGTGAGATTGAGAGAGCTTATTAGATTTTTGTAGAAATAAATTATTTCTGTCTCTCTTTACACCTGGTTATCAGTTAAACACAAATGTTTGTTTTGTACATCTTTCTTAAGTAAGTTTAACCCCTTAAGGACACATGACGTGTCTGACATGTCATGATTCCCTTTTATTCCAGAAGTTTGGTCCTTAAGGGGTTAAATGATAATACTCTCTGGGTATACATCCTAGCGCAATGTATTACCCACACCTACAAACTCTGTAGTTAGGGTCTGGAGGACAGGAGCAAATTTAGAATGGTGTTTATTTAAGGTATCAGACCTTAAAAGAAGTGTGTTGTTCTAAACCATTAACCCCTTAAGACCAAACTTCTGGAATAAAAGGGAATCATGACATGTCACACATGTCATGTGTCCTTAAGGGGTTAAAGGAACCCTACAGTGTTAAAATCACGATCCAGCCCCCTCCACCCCCATTTGCCTCCGTAAATATAGTAAATCTTACTCGTATTCAAGTCTGAAGCTGCTGCCTCTGCCCCTGAACTGCTTCTGTCTGCTGACATCATCAGAAGTGGTGCTCTGAGCCAATCACAGTGCTTCCCCACAGGATTGACTGAGACTGTCAAGGGGGCAGATCAGGGGCAGATCAGGGGCAGAGATAGCACAATTCGAACACAGCCCTGGCCAATCAGCACCTCCTCATAGAGATTAATTAAATCAATGCATCTCTATGAAGAAAGTTCAGTGTCTCCATGCAAAGGGTGGAGACACTGAAAGGCAGTTCTGCACGCTGTGCAGCAATGCCTCAGGAAGCACCTCTAACAGCCATCTGAGGAGTGGCCAGTGGAGTTATCACTAGGCTGTAATGTAAACACTGCATTTTCTCTGAAAAGACAGTGTTCACTGCAAAAAGCCTGAAGGTAATGATTCTATTCACCAGAACAAATTCAATAAACTGTAGTTGTTCTGGTGACTATAGTGTCCCTTTAACGTGGCACCCTTACAACGTACTTAAATTTTCCCAATCTCTTTCTCTTCTCATCCTCTTTCCTATACTGTCTTTCTTTTTTTAATTTTTCATATATTTCTATCTCATATATTAGTTTCCCCTTTTACGTTGCATTACTGAAATAAATGAACATTTGCACAATATTCAAATTTTTCGAGTATCACCTGTAGATGTATGAGTGCTGCCAGCATTGCTGCAAAGGTTGAAGGGGTGGAGGGTCAGCCTGTCAGTGCTCAGACCATACGCCACACACTGCATCAAATTGGTCTGCATGGCTGTCATCCCAGAAGGAAGCCTCTTCTAAAGATAATGCACAAGAAAGCCCGCAAACAGTTTGCTGAAGACAAGCAGACTAAGGACAATGATTACTGGTGTCCTGTGGTCCGATGAGACCAAGATAAACTTGGTCCAGATGGTGTCAAGCATGTGTGGCGGCAACCAGGTGAGGAGTACAAATACAAGTTAGTCTTGGCTACAGTCAAGCATGGTGGTGGGAGTGTCATGGTCTGCATGAGTGCTGCCGGCACTGGGGAGCTACAGTTCATTGAGAGAACCATGAATGCCAACATGTACTGTGACAAACTTAAGCAGAGAATGATCCCTCCCTCGGAGACTGGGCCGCAGGACAGTATTCTAACATGATAACGACCCCAAACACACCTCTAAGATGACCACTGCCTTGCTAAAGAAGCTGTAGGTGATGGACTGGCCAAGCATGTCTCCAGACCTAAACCCTATTGAGCATCTGTGGGGCATCCTCAAATGGAAGGTGGGGGAGCGCAAGGTCTCTAACAACCACCAGCTCTGTGATGTCGTCATGGAGGAGTGAAAGAGGCCTCCAGTGGCAACCTGTGAAGCTTTGGTGGACTCCATGCCCATGAGGGTTAAGGCAGTGCTGGAAAATAATGGTTGCCACACAAAATATTGACACTTTGGGCCCAATTTGGACATTTTCACTTAGGGTGTAGTCACTTTTGTTGCCAACGGTTTAGATATTAATGGCTTTAGTTATTTTGAGGGGACTGCAAATGTACACTGTTATACAGGCTGTACACTTACTACTTTACATTGTAGCAGAGTGTCATTTCTCCAGTGTTGTCACATGAAAAGATATAATAAAATATTTACAAAAATGTGAGGGGTGTACTCACTTTTGTGAGATATTGTATGTTCTTTAGAGGAATACTCTAAGCACCATAACCACTATAGCCTATTCTTACATGATTTGACTAGTTACTCTAGGAAAGTGCCAGGGCAACAACTGGCACCATAACCACTACAGTAGGCTGTAGTTATTATACTTGTAGTATTCCTTTACGAAACATATTTGAAAGGGAAATTACTCACTTATTTATTGAATGACTGTATGAAGCATCCAAAGCTAAATAAGTGGAGCATTACATTTCGACATAGCACATAGAGGTACAATATTGCTGCTCAGCTGGCCCTTGAGGGGTTAAAGGACCACTCTAGGCACCCAGCCCACTTCAGCTTAATGAAGTGGTCAGGGTGCCAGGTCCTTCTAGGGTTAACCCATTTTTTCATAAACATAGCAGTTTCAGAGAAACTGCTATGTTTGTGAATGGGTTAAGCCTTCCCCTATTTCCTCTAGTGGCTGTCTCATTGACAGCCGCTAGAGGCGCTTGCATGATTCTCACTGTGATTTTCACAGTGAGAGCACGCAAGCGTCCCTAGGAAAGCATTATGAATGCTTTCCTATGTGACCGGCTGAATGCGCGCGCAGCTCGTGCCGCGCGTGCGCATTCAGCCGACGGGGAGGAGAAGAGGAGGATCGGAGGAGGAGAGCTCTCCGCCCACCGCTGGAAAAAGGTAAGTTTTAAACACTTTCCCCTTTCCAGAGCCCGGCGGGAGGGGGTCCCTGAGGGTGGGGGCACCCTCAGGGCACTCTAGTGCCAGGAAAACGAGTATGTTTTCCTGGCACTAGAGTGGTCCTTTAAGATGTTCAATTCACTTGTCAATTTTGCTCAGGCCTATCAATACACACTTATACCGTCCACATTTTCTGCAGGTAATGAAGATATGAAATTGTTCATTATGATGTTGGGGGCAGAGGTTGTGGGCTTTGAGTTCCAGGAAATCATCCAGTATTTGTCAAACCACATAAAAAGGAAAATCATAGGAATTTTACCCAAAGCCTCTGTATACCATAACCACTAAATAAGCTGTAGTGGTTATGGTGCTTGTTGTGTCCCTTTAAATGCACAATGTCATCAGGCCTATTTAGACCTATAGCCCTCTCTATATCAGTAATGGTCTCCACAACTGATCTATTCATTGTATTTCTCAAATTATTTTTATTTATTATTACACATTTTTTTTACAGAGTCCCTCCGATCAAGTGGAGAACAAAGAATAGCTCAACACACCTTTTGTTTTATATTGTTATTTATATCTCATTACTTATGCATAATATATATCGATGCATTGTGATAGCTGTCTGTGCAAAAATGAGCAAGACCGAAACTACAGGAACCGCAAATATATCACAAACCGAGAATAAAATCAGATATAATATAGGCTTCTTATAAAAAAATGCTGTTTTATTTTCTCAATTTTTTTTTTTAATGCTATTATACAAGTATATGTGGCTAAGCCGCGTAGATTGATTCTATATTCTTCTTGTAAAAGAGATGAAGAAATATAGAATTTTTCATATCCTGTAATCTACTGCTAGTAGAAAATAAAAATGACTTTGAGAAATCCTACCTACCAATATTTAATTAGGTTTCCTTATGACAGATAACATGCCAGGGTTAACATTGCTTAACCACTAGTCTTTAATGGCTTAAAATACAAGTGCAAGATTATCCAAGTGCTTATCATTGTTTTTTTCCTTAATGGGACAATATAGCACCAAGACCACTTCATATAATTAAAGTTGTCTGGGTGCATGTATGTACGTAGTGGGGAATTGCGATGCAGCCTAGAACAAAATCTAACCCCATTCAACCCCCCAGTAACGACAGACCACTTAGTATGGATGAAACAGGCCACAGCATTTATTATCACAAACTAAATTACTGCATAACACATCCATAACTTTATTTATTAAATCTCTTCTTTTCTGTAACCAAAACGTTAGACATAAATAAGCATAAATTAACATATATACATATATAACTCCACACATAGTGTTATACAGTGACCCAACCGTCCTTGCCAATAAACAAAGAGCGGTTCCTAATCACCACCCCCTCGTCATAAAAATCATATATTTCCAATGCCTGCCATCAGCCGACCTTATCCACGCTCGATGGGCACGAGACCTCAGGCAACCTAAAGTTTAACCTTTGGAGCAGGGGAGGTTTGAGACCTTAAAAACTTGTTCATCTCATTCCATATACTTAAACGTAACCTCAAACTCAATTGGCAAGGACATACCCCCGGCTAGCTGTGACTAAATATACTAATAGGGCGGGCGGGAGGGAAGCTGTTTGCTGGCTCGAATCCCAAGTGGCACTGAGGTAAGACCTCCCCCACACTAACTTACACAGAACATAATCCCACCCACAGACTCTTTCCCAACCAATCCCATGTATCTATCCCCACACTCCTACATGTGCCCTTGTCCGCTTAGCTGCGCTATCTCCCCAGGGCCTGTGTCCCTGTCCCCTTAGCCCTGCAGCTGCAAACATTGCAGTTTCAGAGAAACTGGACAAAAACAGACCGGGGTTGTGGGACACACACACACACAAAGAGATTCAGAGTGGCTGGGGAAGGGGAAAAAGAGATAGGCAGGGGCTGCGGGGGGAAACATCCAAAGAGGCTGGGGTGAGACAAAGAGAAACAGTGGGGGAGAA